>NC_089857.1:23181783-23781783 GCF_036373705.1 Amia ocellicauda
TGAAAATACAATATATGCAATATTATGCATCATAGTGATGCAACCTCCTTTCATACTGCATGTCAATTGACATCCTTACTTAAATGCACACCTTCTCAAGATTGCGCTTGACTGGCTTGGCAGGCACTCAGCTACAGCTGTTCTCTCAATACAATGTGTTCGTGTTGTAAAATATAGTTCCGGTCTGCCACAACATTGTGTGTTAGCAGGGACTGTCTGCGGCGCGCTGGTGTGTCCCGGGCTTTAGAGCAGAGAGAGAGACAGGTCAAAGGTAAATATAAAAGTCAGAAACGGATATTGCCTTCCCTTTAAGTAGAGTGTCAGGGACAGCTTCCCTCGCTTACAGCCATACTAGCCTGAATACGCCCGATCTCGTCCGATCTCGGAAGCTAAGCAGGCTCGGGCCTGGTCAGTACTTGGATGGGAGACCGCCTGGGAATACCAGGTGCTGTAAGCTTTTGCACCTTTTACACACCAGAGGGCGACAAATCACGAGTTTTAACTTTGGATACACACAATTTCATCATTATTTCAGATTTTACTTCCCCAAATACACACACATACAATAGATGTTGTTCTCCAACGAAAACGGTCCTAAGTAACTAGGATACATTCGTAAATAAATTGAGCATCATGGGTAAAACGAACTAAAGTTGCCTCATCTTTTTCGTCAATAAGTGACACAATTACAGCAACACAAAACTGAACTCCACCGTACAAAGTTCAATGCTCACAAGGAACCTCATTCAACACACACGGTTCATTTCCCATTCATGCAAAGCACGAAAGTGTAAAACTTGGGAACATACTTGAGACTAAAGATTACATTCAATCTCATTCAAGGCACGAATGTGAATGAAACGGGATGAAATAACTGAAATTATGCCTGCCCTCGAACTGTGATGATGGACTACCCGACTCGCCAATAATATTGGGTTCTGGTGCACTGAAATACAAGAGCTGCTGGATTTGTGTGTTTTCTTACCCCCTCACTATAGTTTTTCAAATGTTTAAACAACTGCACTTATATTCAAGGTTTGTTTTTCTTCATGTATTTTACTGGTTTACATTTCTCTCAGCAGCCTGTTGAATGATTCTTCTGCTTTCAAAATAAAATTAAAACAGGATGAATGCCCACACCTGAAAATACAATATATGCAATATTATGCATCATAGTGATGCAACCTCCTTTCATACTGCATGTCAATTGACATCCTTACTTAAATGCACACCTTCTCAAGATTGCGCTTGACTGGCTTGGTAGGCACTCAGCTACAGCTGTTCTCTCAATACAATGTGTTCGTGTTGTAAAATATAGTTCCGGTCTGCCACAACATTGTGTGTTAGCAGGGACTGTCTGCGGCGCGCTGGTGTGTCCCGGGCTTTAGAGCAGAGAGAGAGACAGGTCAAAGGTAAATATAAAAGTCAGAAACGGATATTGCCTTCCCTTTAAGTAGAGTGTCAGGGACAGCTTCCCTCGCTTACGGCCATACTAGCCTGAATACGCCCGATCTCGTCCGATCTCGGAAGCTAAGCAGGCTCGGGCCTGGTCAGTACTTGGATGGGAGACCGCCTGGGAATACCAGGTGCTGTAAGCTTTTGCACCTTTTACACACCAGAGGGCGACAAATCACGAGTTTTAACTTTGGATACACACAATTTCATCATTATTTCAGATTTTACTTCCCCAAATACACACACATACAATAGATGTTGTTCTCCAACGAAAACGGTCCTAAGTAACTAGGATACATTCGTAAATAAATTGAGCATCATGGGTAAAACGAACTAAAGTTGCCTCATCTTTTTCGTCAATAAGTGACACAATTACAGCAACACAAAACTGAACTCCACCGTACAAAGTTCAATGCTCACAAGGAACCTCATTCAACACACACGGTTCATTTCCCATTCATGCAAAGCACGAAAGTGTAAAACTTGGGAACATACTTGAGACTAAAGATTACATTCAATCTCATTCAAGGCACGAATGTGAATGAAACGGGATGAAATAACTGAAATTATGCCTGCCCTCGAACTGTGATGATGGACTACCCGACTCGCCAATAATATTGGGTTCTGGTGCACTGAAATACAAGAGCTGCTGGATTTGTGTGTTTTCTTACCCCCTCACTATAGTTTTTCAAATGTTTAAACAACTGCACTTATATTCAAGGTTTGTTTTTCTTCATGTATTTTACTGGTTTACATTTCTCTCAGCAGCCTGTTGAATGATTCTTCTGCTTTCAAAATAAAATTAAAACAGGATGAATGCCCACACCTGAAAATACAATATATGCAATATGTATCCATCATAGTGACCTGTGTCTTTAAGCATCATGACTTAACAACCTCCTTTCATACTGCATGTCAATTTAAATTCTTACGTAAATGCACACCTTCTCAAGATTACATGAAAAGACTATGAAATGCACCTGGTCAGCAGCCTGTTACGCTTACATTTCCTGGGACAGAAGCATTCATCGGTAAGACACCATTTTGTTACAGTTACAGCAGTACATTGATTCAGTGGCCTATTTTAATCAAGTTCATATGCATTCATGGGGCATTTAAGGCCCATATACATACGTACGGCGATGCTGTATATGCATCTCCTCTCTAATAAGGGTTATCGTGCAAATGGGGGGACCCATTTGGAAATGGGGGAAACCGGCTCACCACTAGGGGGATTCTCGGAGTAGCATCTGGCAACCCTATTTGACTGTCTTGTCGGTCGCTCAATTATCCACCTGAGGTGCAGATGTAGGCCATCAACTGTACACCAGAATGTGGCTAGAAATATGGTTCCGTTCCACCAACGTGGGGACTACTTTCTCTCAATGGTTTCTTGACTTCATATATGTACTTAAGCTGGAAATGAAAGTTATCCACATACAACTTGCCAGGATTTCAGTAATACAACATCAAACGTCGTACTTTTGCTCAAACATTTACAGTTCATCGCTTTTCATGACCCCATAACTTTACGATCTCTTCAGTTAACGAGCTGATTTGTGAAGGTCCTGTAGACCTTAGTTCTTTCTATCAAATGCCAGGGAGACTTATCTTTTACGTACAATATAAAGCAAAACGTAAAAGTACACTTTGTGCAATGTCTCAAAGTCACAACTGAAACTTCACCATACTTTACTGTCTTCTACCTATATGTGTTTAAAGCGTCAAATAAACTGCCTGCTAATCTATTGATCATTATACCTTCAGTAATCCAAACTATCAGTGATCTCTTTCATGAGTTCAACCAAATTTAGATTTAGACAATATCTAATGCAATACAGGTGAAAACAAGTCCATCTTATAATACAAAGAGTTGACTTATCAATTTTATAATAAACTGATTTCATTCTTTTAATAAAAAAGATGTTTTTACGCATATAAGTCGTAGGATTTAACAATTTTGCAGGGCAAAATTATCGGCAGGGTTAAGGTTGAGTCAGTGATCGTGTAAAAAAGTGGTTGACAGATATTGGTCGATCGGACATAAAACCCTCCAGCCATGACAATCTCAGAATATGCTGATCACATTGTCAGTAAATTGAATTTGTTGACAGTTGTGTGGTTTATTTCATGTTCATTGAAATTAACCTCGACTGTATATTAAAAGGGATAGGCTGGTCATTTGGCTATCTATATTAAAAACCTGCACTTGCAAGTGATTCTTGCAAGTCAAGATTATGTTTTCTTTGACAACATATGAGTTCATTGTTTAAGCACTGATAACTGTGCAACTTGGATATACATTTGTACCCATTTGTTACCTAGACATTTCCAGGGGTCAGCATCACGATGTTGCGCGACGGACAACGGACAAAATCTCCGGACTCAGTGGCAGACATGGATGGGGAAAAATGTGCCTATATATATTACCCTGCTGTATACAAAGCGTGTAGCTAATTTAATAGCACGCAAAAGCCCACTCGAAGACAGGAATAACATGTAAACTACACACACATCAGCGCTAACCACTTCACCAAAGTGCTGCCCAATAATAATAATAATAATAATAATAATAATAATAATAAAAGATCGTTCTGTGCATATTTGATATGCTGGTTAAGAAAGTACGTCATTACACTTACCTGGCTTCCACTCTTGGCTTCGGCATCCCTGATGAATCGATCCTTCTCTGTGCTTGACACGTTAGAAGTCTTAGACATTTGTTTTGCACCATCTTTCAGCGGGGTCGCAAGCTACAGTTGACATGAGCACTTTCATTATTTCTCCACATCTCGCACACTCCATAAAACAATGTGTGGCTCTTTCGGAAATTAAATATTCCTCTTCCCAAGCTGGGCTGAACGATCTTTTCTTTGAATTCGACGCCATGTTTTTAGTTAAAAAAAAAAAAAGTTACACAAGGCGGGTGTAGCTAACGCTTTCCGATTGGATAGCAAAGCTTCAGCGTCATCACATTTGGCGTCATAGCTCTACGGTGAGTAGTAGAAGCCAAATATAGCCCCCTTGCCTCGCAATCATAATATTAGGTTTCATAGGTTAAACGTAATGTTGTCAACAGTTTGCGTTCATTTGAATACATTACCACGGACCTCAATTCTCTACCTCGGACACGATGCCGATCCCTGGACATTTCTATGTGTAAGTATGGAAGTAAAAGTTGAGACGTGTTCAAACCGTGAAAAAACTCATGGCAATTTACCCTGTCAAATATTGCAATCAACTGCTCCGATCTATAACAAAACCACATACATGATGTCTTTCATCACTTTTTATTATGCATTCCTCCACTAAGTTTAAACTATGAATTATGTTTTTTTCTGTCAGGTTCCAATCTCGATTCGATACAAAACGTATTTATTAAAACTAATTTTAAGAATTATTATCAGTATTGTTTATTTTGAGAAGCGTTCAGTGTAAATCCAAGTCATATGCATTCGGATCAGGATCTGCACTGTTCTCTAATCATTGATTATTATTATAATAATTTATTTATTAGCAGACGGCCTTATCCAGGGCGACTTACAATACAATACAAAGTGCAAAACTACAGTGCAGTACAAGGCATAACATATTACAAATTGCAATTCACATAATACGGTGCAATTCGAAGCATAATACATTTTACAAATTCCAATGTACACAATATATGAGGTCTTACATCCTGGACTGTAAAAGCTGATCAGTGC
Organism: Amia ocellicauda; assembly: GCF_036373705.1. Lineage (NCBI taxonomy): Eukaryota > Metazoa > Chordata > Actinopteri > Amiiformes > Amiidae > Amia > Amia ocellicauda. The sequence continues at coordinate 23,186,946 of NC_089857.1, forward strand.
AGAGTGATTGTTTATTGATAGTTCATGCATCCGTAGCGGCATGATCCTGATCAACTTGCCAAATTGAAATGATGCAAATTCCAATCAAAGGAGGTTTATAAAAATAAATACTGTTTTATTGTTTAAAGTATTTTACATTACAATAAAAACATTCATTCAATGTTTAATACTTGTGATTAAAATTTATGAAAATCAATTCTTAAAATCACTTAACATTTTTAAAAATAAATACAACATGTATAGTCAAAATAGTGGTGTCGCGTCCTGCTGTCGAAGGAAAAGAAACAGGAGGATGGTACCTAAAACTCGTGACTTGTCGTCCCCTGGTGTGTAAAAGGCGCAAAAGCTTACAGCACCTGGTATTCCCAGGCGGTCTCCCATCCAAGTACTGACCAGGCCCGAGCCTGCTTAGCTTCCGAGATCGGACGAGATCGGGCGTATTCAGGCTAGTATGGCCGTAAGCGAGGGACGCTGTCCCTGACACTCTACTAATAATGAACAAGACAAGCCCGTGTCATCCACTAGTGATTCGTGTAAAGACTTTGTGTTGTCTGTGATTTCAGTGTGTGTCGGGATGTGACTCTTGTGTTATCGCTGCCAACGTGACACTTCTCTGAGCCCAAACTGTCTGATCTGCACTCTCTTCAGTCGCCGTATCAGTTGGTGATTTGGCAGTTCAGATCATTCGCATTTTCAACAACCTTCCGCACTTGAACAAGTTCATCAGCACCATTTATTTCACATACCATACATATACGCGAGGTGAAATATATTACATGCAATGTCTTTGCTAAGGCGCTGCACTACATTTTACGCCGCCGTCTCCGCACGCAAACGCTTTGCCGTGCAGGAATTTGGATGATAACGATGAACCAATGGTACAGCGGTATGTAAATAAGCTGAGCATCATGGGTAAAAGTGTACCTCAAGTGTTGACTAATCTTTCTCATCAATACATGACGCAGTTACAGCAAACCCAAAGGACCACCAGTATCGACACTCCCGTGTAGAGAAGATGTGCAATCAAGGGGCGTGGCGCACAGTACCCCACCGTGTGACGGAAGAACCCGCTCTGAGGCAGGGTGTGGGCCGGCCCGTGTACAACTCATACTTACCTGGCAGGGGAGACACCATGATCATGAAGGTGGTTCACCCAGGGCGAGGCTCGGCCATTGCACTCCGGCTGTGCTGACCCCTGCGAATTCCCCAAATGTGGGAATCTCGACTGCATAATTTCTGGTAGTGGGGGACTGCGTTCGCGCTCTCCCCTGATCCCGCGGTACAAAGACAGATGCTCTTGCGCTGCTCACAGGCGCCCTGCGGCTCCGCGCTTTCCATTACGCCTGCAAGCGTCACTGTGACTGTGAGCTGCTGTCTCGCTAAGTTCTCCCCTCCTCTCACCGTTTCTACTCGTTTCTTCGGTCCCTTACAATCTCCACCGAACCCCGCCCTACAAAGCTAAACGCTCACTCTTCATTTCTCATTCATGGAAAGCAACGCAAGATACACACTCCAATCCTGGCTAATTGATACTAAAAGTCAATCCCGTTCTGAACAAAACACGAATCTCAATGAAGCGCTGTGAACACGAGCTTCAAACTGACGAGCATCAGGCGTGTTCCGCCTGCTCTGCCCATGAGCACACCGAAGTCTCTTACTCGGCTTCACACGACTCGCACCCAGCTGTCAATTCACAACAGACCTCATCCCTCATCTCTGTGACTGCCTTATGATTGCAGCTCAACGGGGCATTTCACATGGCAGTGTATACGACACATGATCTGCTGTACACACTTCAATTTCGCAGAGCATCGCCATCCACCTGCAGTACGTACAAGCAAAGGACTTTTATAATAGACATGTGTATATAGTCCCCACCGTCAGCTCGGACAGTGGTGAGACTGCCCTGTATGACAGTATTAGATAAGCCCATGCGTTTCAGGGCAGCGTTGCCAGACTGGGGGTAAACCCAAGCCATGGGGGGAAATATTGCAAGCGGGGAAACGTGCGGGGAAAGGCTATCAAACAGGGGGCAACAGTAAGAAACAGGTGGTTCTTTTGCTCATTTTTATCTTCCCTGTGCTCTCACGACGTTTTGAAATATGAAGCCTGCCCTCGAACACTGATGATGGACTACCCGACTCGCCAATAATATTGGGTTCTGGTGCACTGAAATACAAGAGCTGCTGGATTTGTGTGTTTTCTTACCCCCTCACTATAGTTTTTCAAATGTTTAAACAACTGCACTTATATTCAAGGTTTGTTTTGCTTCATGTATTTTACTGGTTTACATTTCTGTCAGCAGCCTGTTGAATGATTCTTCTGCTTTCAAAATAAAATTAAAACAGGATGAATGCCCACACCTGAAAATACAATATATGCAATATTATGCATCATAGTGATGCAACCTCCTTTCATACTGCATGTCAATTGACATCCTTACTTAAATGCACACCTTCTCAAGATTGCGCTTGACTGGCTTGGCAGGCACTCAGCTACAGCTGTTCTCTCAATACAATGTGTTCGTGTTGTAAAATATAGTTCCGGTCTGCCACAACATTGTGTGTTAGCAGGGACTGTCTGCGGCGCGCTGGTGTGTCCCGGGCTTTAGAGCAGAGAGAGAGACAGGTCAAAGGTAAATATAAAAGTCAGAAACGGATATTGCCTTCCCTTTAAGTAGAGTGTCAGGGACAGCTTCCTTCGCTTACGGCCATACTAGCCTGAATACGCCCGATCTCGTCCGATCTCGGAAGCTAAGCAGGCTCGGGCCTGGTCAGTACTTGGATGGGAGACCGCCTGGGAATACCAGGTGCTGTAAGCTTTTGCACCTTTTACACACCAGAGGGCGACAAATCACGAGTTTTAACTTTGGATACACACAATTTCATCATTATTTCAGATTTTACTTCCCCAAATACACACACATACAATAGATGTTGTTCTCCAACGAAAACGGTCCTAAGTAACTAGGATACATTCGTAAATAAATTGAGCATCACGGGTAAAACGAACTAAAGTTGCCTCATCTTTTTCGTCAATAAGTGACACAATTACAGCAACACAAAACTGAACTCCACCGTACAAAGTTCAATGCTCACAAGGAACCTCATTCAACACACACGGTTCATTTCCCATTCATGCAAAGCACGAAAGTGTAAAACTTGGGAACATACTTGAGACTAAAGATTACATTCAATCTCATTCAAGGCACGAATGTGAATGAAACGGGATGAAATAACTGAAATTATGCCTGCCCTCGAACTGTGATGATGGACTACCCGACTCGCCAATAATATTGGGTTCTGGTGCACTGAAATACAAGAGCTGCTGGATTTGTGTGTTTTCTTACCCCCTCACTATAGTTTTTCAAATGTTTAAACAACTGCACTTATATTCAAGGTTTGTTTTTCTTCATGTATTTTACTGGTTTACATTTCTCTCAGCAGCCTGTTGAATGATTCTTCTGCTTTCAAAATAAAATTAAAACAGGATGAATGCCCACACCTGAAAATACAATATATGCAATATGTATCCATCATAGTGACCTGTGTCTTTAAGCATCATGACTTAACAACCTCCTTTCATACTGCATGTCAATTTAAATTCTTACGTAAATGCACACCTTCTCAAGATTACATGAAAAGACTATGAAATGCACCTGGTCAGCAGCCTGTTACGCTTACATTTCCTGGGACAGAAGCATTCATCGGTAAGACACCATTTTGTTACAGTTACAGCAGTACATTGATTCAGTGGCCTATTTTAATCAAGTTCATATGCATTCATGGGGCATTTAAGGCCCATATACATACGTACGGCGATGCTGTATATGCATCTCCTCTCTAATAAGGGTTATCGTGCAAATGGGGGGACCCATTTGGAAATGGGGGAAACCGGCTCACCACTAGGGGGATTCTCGGAGTAGCATCTGGCAACCCTATTTGACTGTCTTGTCGGTCGCTCAATTATCCACCTGAGGTGCAGATGTAGGCCATCAACTGTACACCAGAATGTGGCTAGAAATATGGTTCCGTTCCACCAACGTGGGGACTACTTTCTCTCAATGGTTTCTTGACTTCATATATGTACTTAAGCTGGAAATGAAAGTTATCCACATACAACTTGCCAGGATTTCAGTAATACAACATCAAACGTCGTACTTTTGCTCAAACATTTACAGTTCATCGCTTTTCATGACCCCATAACTTTACGATCTCTTCAGTTAACGAGCTGATTTGTGAAGGTCCTGTAGACCTTAGTTCTTTCTATCAAATGCCAGGGAGACTTATCTTTTACGTACAATATAAAGCAAAACGTAAAAGTACACTTTGTGCAATGTCTCAAAGTCACAACTGAAACTTCACCATACTTTACTGTCTTCTACCTATATGTGTTTAAAGCGTCAAATAAACTGCCTGCTAATCTATTGATCATTATACCTTCAGTAATCCAAACTATCAATGATCTCTTTCATGAGTTCAACCAAATTTAGATTTAGACAATATCTAATGCAATACAGGTGAAAACAAGTCCATCTTATAATACAAAGAGTTGACTTATCAATTTTATAATAAACTGATTTCATTCTTTTAATAAAAAAGATGTTTTTACGCATATAAGTCGTAGGATTTAACAATTTTGCAGGGCAAAATTATCGGCAGGGTTAAGGTTGAGTCAGTGATCGTGTAAAAAAGTGGTTGACAGATATTGGTCGATCGGACATAAAACCCTCCAGCCATGACAATCTCAGAATATGCTGATCACATTGTCAGTAAATTGAATTTGTTGACAGTTGTGTGGTTTATTTCATGTTCATTGAAATTAACCTCGACTGTATATTAAAAGGGATAGGCTGGTCATTTGGCTATCTATATTAAAAACCTGCACTTGCAAGTGATTCTTGCAAGTCAAGATTATGTTTTCTTTGACAACATATGAGTTCATTGTTTAAGCACTGATAACTGTGCAACTTGGATATACATTTGTACCCATTTGTTACCTAGACATTTCCAGGGGTCGGCATCACGATGTTGCGCGACGGACAACGGACAAAATCTCCGGACTCAGTGGCAGACATGGATGGGGAAAAATGTGCCTATATATATTACCCTGCTGTATACAAAGCGTGTAGCTAATTTAATAGCACGCAAAAGCCCACTCGAAGACAGGAATAACATGTAAACTACACACACATCAGCGCTAACCACTTCACCAAAGTGCTGCCCAATAATAATAATAATAATAATAATAATAATAAAAGATCGTTCTGTGCATATTTGATATGCTGGTTAAGAAAGTACGTCATTACACTTACCTGGCTTCCTCTCTTGGCTTCGGCATCCCTGATGAATCGATCCTTCTCTGTGCTTGACACGTTAGAAGTCTTAGACATTTGTTTTGCACCATCTTTCAGCGGGGTCGCAAGCTACAGTTGACTTGAGCGCTTTCATTATTTCTCCACATCTCGCACACTCCATAAAACAATCTGTGGCTCTTTCGGAAATTAAATATTCCTCTTCCCAAGCTGGGCTGAACGATCTTTTCTTTGAATTCGACGCCATGTTTTTAGTTAAAAACAAAAAAAAGTTACACAAGGCGGGTGTAGCTAACGCTTTCCGATTGGATAGCAAAGCTTCAGCGTCATCACATTTGGCGTCATAGCTCTACGGTGAGTAGTAGAAGCCAAATATAGCCCCCTTGCCTCGCAATCATAATATTAGGTTTCATAGGTTAAACGTAATGTTGTCAACAGTTTGCGTTCATTTGAATACATTACCACGGACCTCAATTCTCTACCTCGGACACGATGCCGATCCCTGGACATTTCTATGTGTAAGTATGGAAGTAAAAGTTGAGACGTGTTCAAACCGTGAAAAAACTCATGGCAATTTACCCTGTCAAATATTGCAATCAACTGCTCCGATCTATAACAAAACCACATACATGATGTCTTTCATCACTTTTTATTATGCATTCCTCCACTAAGTTTAAACTATGAATTATGTTTTTTTCTGTCAGGTTCCAATCTCGATTCGATACAAAACGTATTTATTAAAACTAATTTTAAGAATTATTATCAGTATTGTTTATTTTGAGAAGCGTTCAGTGTAAATCCAAGTCATATGCATTCGGATCAGGATCTGCACTGTTCTCTAATCATTGATTATTATTATAATAATTTATTTATTAGCAGACGGCCTTATCCAGGGCGACTTACAATACAATACAAAGTGCAAAACTACAGTGCAGTACAAGGCATAACATATTACAAATTGCAATTCACATAATACGGTGCAATTCGAAGCATAATACATTTTACAAATTCCAATGTACACAATATATGAGGTCTTACATCCTGGACTGTAAAAGCTGATCAGTGCAGAGTGATTGTTTATTGATAGTTCATGCATCCGTAGCGGCATGATCCTGATCAACTTGCCAAATTGAAATGATGCAAATTCCAATCAAAGGAGGTTTATAAAAATAAATACTGTTTTATTGTTTAAAGTATTTTACATTACAATAAAAACATTCATTCAATGTTTAATACTTGTGATTAAAATTTATGAAAATCAATTCTTAAAATCACTTAACATTTTTAAAAATAAATACAACATGTATAGTCAAAATAGTGGTGTCGCGTCCTGCTGTCGAAGGAAAAGAAACAGGAGGATGGTACCTAAAACTCGTGACTTGTCGTCCCCTGGTGTGTAAAAGGCGCAAAAGCTTACAGCACCTGGTATTCCCAGGCGGTCTCCCATCCAAGTACTGACCAGGCCCGAGCCTGCTTAGCTTCCGAGATCGGACGAGATCGGGCGTATTCAGGCTAGTATGGCCGTAAGCGAGGGACGCTGTCCCTGACACTCTACTAATAATGAACAAGACAAGCCCGTGTCATCCACTAGTGATTCGTGTAAAGACTTTGTGTTGTCTGTGATTTCAGTGTGTGTCGGGATGTGACTCTTGTGTTATCGCTGCCAACGTGACACTTCTCTGAGCCCAAACTGTCTGATCTGCACTCTCTTCAGTCGCCGTATCAGTTGGTGATTTGGCAGTTCAGATCATTCGCATTTTCAACAACCTTCCGCACTTGAACAAGTTCATCAGCACCATTTATTTCACATACCATACATATACGCGAGGTGAAATATATTACATGCAATGTCTTTGCTAAGGCGCTGCACTACATTTTACGCCGCCGTCTCCGCACGCAAACGCTTTGCCGTGCAGGAATTTGGATGATAACGATGAACCAATGGTACAGCGGTATGTAAATAAGCTGAGCATCATGGGTAAAAGTGTACCTCAAGTGTTGCCTAATCTTTCTCATCAATACATGACGCAGTTACAGCAAACCCAAAGGACCACCAGTATCGACACTCCCGTGTAGAGAAGATGTGCAATCAAGGGGCGTGGCGCACAGTACCCCACCGTGTGACGGAAGAACCCGCTCTGAGGCAGGGTGTGGGCCGGCCCGTGTACAACTCATACTTACCTGGCAGGGGAGACACCATGATCATGAAGGTGGTTCACCCAGGGCGAGGCTCGGCCATTGCACTCCGGCTGTGCTGACCCCTGCGAATTCCCCAAATGTGGGAATCTCGACTGCATAATTTCTGGTAGTGGGGGACTGCGTTCGCGCTCTCCCCTGATCCCGCGGTACAAAGACAGATGCTCTTGCGCTGCTCACAGGCGCCCCTGCGGCTCCGCGCTTTCCATTACGCCTGCAAGCGTCACTGTGACTGTGAGCTGCTGTCTCGCTAAGTTCTCCCCTCCTCTCACCGTTTCTACTCGTTTCTTCGGTCCCTTACAATCTCCACCGAACCCCGCCCTACAAAGCTAAACGCTCACTCTTCATTTCTCATTCATGGAAAGCAACGCAAGATACACACTCCAATCCTGGCTAATTGATACTAAAAGTCAATCCCGTTCTGAACAAAACACGAATCTCAATGAAGCGCTGTGAACACGAGCTTCAAACTGACGAGCATCAGGCGTGTTCCGCCTGCTCTGCCCATGAGCACACCGAAGTCTCTTACTCGGCTTCACACGACTCGCACCCAGCTGTCAATTCACAACAGACCTCATCCCTCATCTCTGTGACTGCCTTATGATTGCAGCTCAACGGGGCATTTCACATGGCAGTGTATACGACACATGATCTGCTGTACACACTTCAATTTCGCAGAGCATCGCCATCCACCTGCAGTACGTACAAGCAAAGGACTTTTATAATAGACATGTGTATATAGTCCCCACCGTCAGCTCGGACAGTGGTGAGACTGCCCTGTATGACAGTATTAGATAAGCCCATGCGTTTCAGGGCAGCGTTGCCAGACTGGGGGTAAACCCAAGCCATGGGGGGAAATATTGCAAGCGGGGAAACGTGCGGGGAAAGGCTATCAAACAGGGGGCAACAGTAAGAAACAGGGGGTTCTTTTGCTCATTTTTATCTTCCCTGTGCTCTCACGACGTTTTGAAATATGAAGCCTGCCCTCGAACACTGATGATGGACTACCCGACTCGCCAATAATATTGGGTTCTGGTGCACTGAAATACAAGAGCTGCTGGATTTGTGTGTTTTCTTACCCCCTCACTATAGTTTTTCAAATGTTTAAACAACTGCACTTATATTCAAGGTTTGTTTTGCTTCATGTATTTTACTGGTTTACATTTCTGTCAGCAGCCTGTTGAATGATTCTTCTGCTTTCAAAATAAAATTAAAACAGGATGAATGCCCACACCTGAAAATACAATATATGCAATATTATGCATCATAGTGATGCAACCTCCTTTCATACTGCATGTCAATTGACATCCTTACTTAAATGCACACCTTCTCAAGATTGCGCTTGACTGGCTTGGCAGGCACTCAGCTACAGCTGTTCTCTCAATACAATGTGTTCGTGTTGTAAAATATAGTTCCGGTCTGCCACAACATTGTGTGTTAGCAGGGACTGTCTGCGGCGCGCTGGTGTGTCCCGGGCTTTAGAGCAGAGAGAGAGACAGGTCAAAGGTAAATATAAAAGTCAGAAACGGATATTGCCTTCCCTTTAAGTAGAGTGTCAGGGACAGCTTCCTTCGCTTACGGCCATACTAGCCTGAATACGCCCGATCTCGTCCGATCTCGGAAGCTAAGCAGGCTCGGGCCTGGTCAGTACTTGGATGGGAGACCGCCTGGGAATACCAGGTGCTGTAAGCTTTTGCACCTTTTACACACCAGAGGGCGACAAATCACGAGTTTTAACTTTGGATACACACAATTTCATCATTATTTCAGATTTTACTTCCCCAAATACACACACATACAATAGATGTTGTTCTCCAACGAAAACGGTCCTAAGTAACTAGGATACATTCGTAAATAAATTGAGCATCACGGGTAAAACGAACTAAAGTTGCCTCATCTTTTTCGTCAATAAGTGACACAATTACAGCAACACAAAACTGAACTCCACCGTACAAAGTTCAATGCTCACAAGGAACCTCATTCAACACACACGGTTCATTTCCCATTCATGCAAAGCACGAAAGTGTAAAACTTGGGAACATACTTGAGACTAAAGATTACATTCAATCTCATTCAAGGCACGAATGTGAATGAAACGGGATGAAATAACTGAAATTATGCCTGCCCTCGAACTGTGATGATGGACTACCCGACTCGCCAATAATATTGGGTTCTGGTGCACTGAAATACAAGAGCTGCTGGATTTGTGTGTTTTCTTACCCCCTCACTATAGTTTTTCAAATGTTTAAACAACTGCACTTATATTCAAGGTTTGTTTTTCTTCATGTATTTTACTGGTTTACATTTCTCTCAGCAGCCTGTTGAATGATTCTTCTGCTTTCAAAATAAAATTAAAACAGGATGAATGCCCACACCTGAAAATACAATATATGCAATATGTATCCATCATAGTGACCTGTGTCTTTAAGCATCATGACTTAACAACCTCCTTTCATACTGCATGTCAATTTAAATTCTTACGTAAATGCACACCTTCTCAAGATTACATGAAAAGACTATGAAATGCACCTGGTCAGCAGCCTGTTACGCTTACATTTCCTGGGACAGAAGCATTCATCGGTAAGACACCATTTTGTTACAGTTACAGCAGTACATTGATTCAGTGGCCTATTTTAATCAAGTTCATATGCATTCATGGGGCATTTAAGGCCCATATACATACGTACGGCGATGCTGTATATGCATCTCCTCTCTAATAAGGGTTATCGTGCAAATGGGGGGACCCATTTGGAAATGGGGGAAACCGGCTCACCACTAGGGGGATTCTCGGAGTAGCATCTGGCAACCCTATTTGACTGTCTTGTCGGTCGCTCAATTATCCACCTGAGGTGCAGATGTAGGCCATCAACTGTACACCAGAATGTGGCTAGAAATATGGTTCCGTTCCACCAACGTGGGGACTACTTTCTCTCAATGGTTTCTTGACTTCATATATGTACTTAAGCTGGAAATGAAAGTTATCCACATACAACTTGCCAGGATTTCAGTAATACAACATCAAACGTCGTACTTTTGCTCAAACATTTACAGTTCATCGCTTTTCATGACCCCATAACTTTACGATCTCTTCAGTTAACGAGCTGATTTGTGAAGGTCCTGTAGACCTTAGTTCTTTCTATCAAATGCCAGGGAGACTTATCTTTTACGTACAATATAAAGCAAAACGTAAAAGTACACTTTGTGCAATGTCTCAAAGTCACAACTGAAACTTCACCATACTTTACTGTCTTCTACCTATATGTGTTTAAAGCGTCAAATAAACTGCCTGCTAATCTATTGATCATTATACCTTCAGTAATCCAAACTATCAATGATCTCTTTCATGAGTTCAACCAAATTTAGATTTAGACAATATCTAATGCAATACAGGTGAAAACAAGTCCATCTTATAATACAAAGAGTTGACTTATCAATTTTATAATAAACTGATTTCATTCTTTTAATAAAAAAGATGTTTTTACGCATATAAGTCGTAGGATTTAACAATTTTGCAGGGCAAAATTATCGGCAGGGTTAAGGTTGAGTCAGTGATCGTGTAAAAAAGTGGTTGACAGATATTGGTCGATCGGACATAAAACCCTCCAGCCATGACAATCTCAGAATATGCTGATCACATTGTCAGTAAATTGAATTTGTTGACAGTTGTGTGGTTTATTTCATGTTCATTGAAATTAACCTCGACTGTATATTAAAAGGGATAGGCTGGTCATTTGGCTATCTATATTAAAAACCTGCACTTGCAAGTGATTCTTGCAAGTCAAGATTATGTTTTCTTTGACAACATATGAGTTCATTGTTTAAGCACTGATAACTGTGCAACTTGGATATACATTTGTACCCATTTGTTACCTAGACATTTCCAGGGGTCGGCATCACGATGTTGCGCGACGGACAACGGACAAAATCTCCGGACTCAGTGGCAGACATGGATGGGGAAAAATGTGCCTATATATATTACCCTGCTGTATACAAAGCGTGTAGCTAATTTAATAGCACGCAAAAGCCCACTCGAAGACAGGAATAACATGTAAACTACACACACATCAGCGCTAACCACTTCACCAAAGTGCTGCCCAATAATAATAATAATAATAATAATAATAATAAAAGATCGTTCTGTGCATATTTGATATGCTGGTTAAGAAAGTACGTCATTACACTTACCTGGCTTCCTCTCTTGGCTTCGGCATCCCTGATGAATCGATCCTTCTCTGTGCTTGACACGTTAGAAGTCTTAGACATTTGTTTTGCACCATCTTTCAGCGGGGTCGCAAGCTACAGTTGACTTGAGCGCTTTCATTATTTCTCCACATCTCGCACACTCCATAAAACAATCTGTGGCTCTTTCGGAAATTAAATATTCCTCTTCCCAAGCTGGGCTGAACGATCTTTTCTTTGAATTCGACGCCATGTTTTTAGTTAAAAACAAAAAAAAGTTACACAAGGCGGGTGTAGCTAACGCTTTCCGATTGGATAGCAAAGCTTCAGCGTCATCACATTTGGCGTCATAGCTCTACGGTGAGTAGTAGAAGCCAAATATAGCCCCCTTGCCTCGCAATCATAATATTAGGTTTCATAGGTTAAACGTAATGTTGTCAACAGTTTGCGTTCATTTGAATACATTACCACGGACCTCAATTCTCTACCTCGGACACGATGCCGATCCCTGGACATTTCTATGTGTAAGTATGGAAGTAAAAGTTGAGACGTGTTCAAACCGTGAAAAAACTCATGGCAATTTACCCTGTCAAATATTGCAATCAACTGCTCCGATCTATAACAAAACCACATACATGATGTCTTTCATCACTTTTTATTATGCATTCCTCCACTAAGTTTAAACTATGAATTATGTTTTTTTCTGTCAGGTTCCAATCTCGATTCGATACAAAACGTATTTATTAAAACTAATTTTAAGAATTATTATCAGTATTGTTTATTTTGAGAAGCGTTCAGTGTAAATCCAAGTCATATGCATTCGGATCAGGATCTGCACTGTTCTCTAATCATTGATTATTATTATAATAATTTATTTATTAGCAGACGGCCTTATCCAGGGCGACTTACAATACAATACAAAGTGCAAAACTACAGTGCAGTACAAGGCATAACATATTACAAATTGCAATTCACATAATACGGTGCAATTCGAAGCATAATACATTTTACAAATTCCAATGTACACAATATATGAGGTCTTACATCCTGGACTGTAAAAGCTGATCAGTGCAGAGTGATTGTTTATTGATAGTTCATGCATCCGTAGCGGCATGATCCTGATCAACTTGCCAAATTGAAATGATGCAAATTCCAATCAAAGGAGGTTTATAAAAATAAATACTGTTTTATTGTTTAAAGTATTTTACATTACAATAAAAACATTCATTCAATGTTTAATACTTGTGATTAAAATTTATGAAAATCAATTCTTAAAATCACTTAACATTTTTAAAAATAAATACAACATGTATAGTCAAAATAGTGGTGTCGCGTCCTGCTGTCGAAGGAAAAGAAACAGGAGGATGGTACCTAAAACTCGTGACTTGTCGTCCCCTGGTGTGTAAAAGGCGCAAAAGCTTACAGCACCTGGTATTCCCAGGCGGTCTCCCATCCAAGTACTGACCAGGCCCGAGCCTGCTTAGCTTCCGAGATCGGACGAGATCGGGCGTATTCAGGCTAGTATGGCCGTAAGCGAGGGACGCTGTCCCTGACACTCTACTAATAATGAACAAGACAAGCCCGTGTCATCCACTAGTGATTCGTGTAAAGACTTTGTGTTGTCTGTGATTTCAGTGTGTGTCGGGATGTGACTCTTGTGTTATCGCTGCCAACGTGACACTTCTCTGAGCCCAAACTGTCTGATCTGCACTCTCTTCAGTCGCCGTATCAGTTGGTGATTTGGCAGTTCAGATCATTCGCATTTTCAACAACCTTCCGCACTTGAACAAGTTCATCAGCACCATTTATTTCACATACCATACATATACGCGAGGTGAAATATATTACATGCAATGTCTTTGCTAAGGCGCTGCACTACATTTTACGCCGCCGTCTCCGCACGCAAACGCTTTGCCGTGCAGGAATTTGGATGATAACGATGAACCAATGGTACAGCGGTATGTAAATAAGCTGAGCATCATGGGTAAAAGTGTACCTCAAGTGTTGCCTAATCTTTCTCATCAATACATGACGCAGTTACAGCAAACCCAAAGGACCACCAGTATCGACACTCCCGTGTAGAGAAGATGTGCAATCAAGGGGCGTGGCGCACAGTACCCCACCGTGTGACGGAAGAACCCGCTCTGAGGCAGGGTGTGGGCCGGCCCGTGTACAACTCATACTTACCTGGCAGGGGAGACACCATGATCATGAAGGTGGTTCACCCAGGGCGAGGCTCGGCCATTGCACTCCGGCTGTGCTGACCCCTGCGAATTCCCCAAATGTGGGAATCTCGACTGCATAATTTCTGGTAGTGGGGGACTGCGTTCGCGCTCTCCCCTGATCCCGCGGTACAAAGACAGATGCTCTTGCGCTGCTCACAGGCGCCCCTGCGGCTCCGCGCTTTCCATTACGCCTGCAAGCGTCACTGTGACTGTGAGCTGCTGTCTCGCTAAGTTCTCCCCTCCTCTCACCGTTTCTACTCGTTTCTTCGGTCCCTTACAATCTCCACCGAACCCCGCCCTACAAAGCTAAACGCTCACTCTTCATTTCTCATTCATGGAAAGCAACGCAAGATACACACTCCAATCCTGGCTAATTGATACTAAAAGTCAATCCCGTTCTGAACAAAACACGAATCTCAATGAAGCGCTGTGAACACGAGCTTCAAACTGACGAGCATCAGGCGTGTTCCGCCTGCTCTGCCCATGAGCACACCGAAGTCTCTTACTCGGCTTCACACGACTCGCACCCAGCTGTCAATTCACAACAGACCTCATCCCTCATCTCTGTGACTGCCTTATGATTGCAGCTCAACGGGGCATTTCACATGGCAGTGTATACGACACATGATCTGCTGTACACACTTCAATTTCGCAGAGCATCGCCATCCACCTGCAGTACGTACAAGCAAAGGACTTTTATAATAGACATGTGTATATAGTCCCCACCGTCAGCTCGGACAGTGGTGAGACTGCCCTGTATGACAGTATTAGATAAGCCCATGCGTTTCAGGGCAGCGTTGCCAGACTGGGGGTAAACCCAAGCCATGGGGGGAAATATTGCAAGCGGGGAAACGTGCGGGGAAAGGCTATCAAACAGGGGGCAACAGTAAGAAACAGGGGGTTCTTTTGCTCATTTTTATCTTCCCTGTGCTCTCACGACGTTTTGAAATATGAAGCCTGCCCTCGAACACTGATGATGGACTACCCGACTCGCCAATAATATTGGGTTCTGGTGCACTGAAATACAAGAGCTGCTGGATTTGTGTGTTTTCTTACCCCCTCACTATAGTTTTTCAAATGTTTAAACAACTGCACTTATATTCAAGGTTTGTTTTGCTTCATGTATTTTACTGGTTTACATTTCTGTCAGCAGCCTGTTGAATGATTCTTCTGCTTTCAAAATAAAATTAAAACAGGATGAATGCCCACACCTGAAAATACAATATATGCAATATGTATCCATCATAGTGACCTGTGTCTTTAAGCATCATGACTTAACAACCTCCTTTCATACTGCATGTCAATTGACATCCTTACTTAAATGCACACCTTCTCAAGATTGCGCTTGACTGGCTTGGCAGGCACTCAGCTACAGCTGTTCTCTCAATACAATGTGTTCGTGTTGTAAAATATAGTTCCGGTCTGCCACAACATTGTGTGTTAGCAGGGACTGTCTGCGGCGCGCTGCTGTGTCCCGGGCTTTAGAGCAGAGAGAGAGACAGGTCAAAGGTAAATATAAAAGTCAGAAACGGATATTGCCTTCCCTTTAAGTAGAGTGTCAGGGACAGCTTCCCTCGCTTACGGCCATACTAGCCTGAATACGCCTGATCTCGTCCGATCTCGGAAGCTAAGCAGGCTCGGGCCTGGTCAGTACTTGGATGGGAGACCGCCTGGGAATACCAGGTGCTGTAAGCTTTTGCACCTTTTACACACCAGAGGGCGACAAATCACGAGTTTTAACTTTGGATACACACAATTTCATCATTATTTCAGATTTTACTTCCCCAAATACACACACATACAATAGATGTTGTTCTCCAACGAAAACGGTCCTAAGTAACTAGGATACATTCGTAAATAAATTGAGCATCACGGGTAAAACGAACTAAAGTTGCCTCATCTTTTTCGTCAATAAGTGACACAATTACAGCAACACAAAACTGAACTCCACCGTACAAAGTTCAATGCTCACAAGGAACCTCATTCAACACACACGGTTCATTTCCCATTCATGCAAAGCACGAAAGTGTAAAACTTGGGAACATACTTGAGACTAAAGATTACATTCAATCTCATTCAAGGCACGAATGTGAATGAAACGGGATGAAATAACTGAAATTATGCCTGCCCTCGAACTGTGATGATGGACTACCCGACTCGCCAATAATATTGGGTTCTGGTGCACTGAAATACAAGAGCTGCTGGATTTGTGTGTTTTCTTACCCCCTCACTATAGTTTTTCAAATGTTTAAACAACTGCACTTATATTCAAGGTTTGTTTTTCTTCATGTATTTTACTGGTTTACATTTCTCTCAGCAGCCTGTTGAATGATTCTTCTGCTTTCAAAATAAAATTAAAACAGGATGAATGCCCACACCTGAAAATACAATATATGCAATATGTATCCATCATAGTGACCTGTGTCTTTAAGCATCATGACTTAACAACCTCCTTTCATACTGCATGTCAATTTAAATTCTTACGTAAATGCACACCTTCTCAAGATTACATGAAAAGACTATGAAATGCACCTGGTCAGCAGCCTGTTACGCTTACATTTCCTGGGACAGAAGCATTCATCGGTAAGACACCATTTTGTTACAGTTACAGCAGTACATTGATTCAGTGGCCTATTTTAATCAAGTTCATATGCATTCATGGGGCATTTAAGGCCCATATACATACGTACGGCGATGCTGTATATGCATCTCCTCTCTAATAAGGGTTATCGTGCAAATGGGGGGACCCATTTGGAAATGGGGGAAACCGGCTCACCACTAGGGGGATTCTCGGAGTAGCATCTGGCAACCCTATTTGACTGTCTTGTCGGTCGCTCAATTATCCACCTGAGGTGCAGATGTAGGCCATCAACTGTACACCAGAATGTGGCTAGAAATATGGTTCCGTTCCACCAACGTGGGGACTACTTTCTCTCAATGGTTTCTTGACTTCATATATGTACTTAAGCTGGAAATGAAAGTTATCCACATACAACTTGCCAGGATTTCAGTAATACAACATCAAACGTCGTACTTTTGCTCAAACATTTACAGTTCATCGCTTTTCATGACCCCATAACTTTACGATCTCTTCAGTTAACGAGCTGATTTGTGAAGGTCCTGTAGACCTTAGTTCTTTCTATCAAATGCCAGGGAGACTTATCTTTTACGTACAATATAAAGCAAAACGTAAAAGTACACTTTGTGCAATGTCTCAAAGTCACAACTGAAACTTCACCATACTTTACTGTCTTCTACCTATATGTGTTTAAAGCGTCAAATAAACTGCCTGCTAATCTATTGATCATTATACCTTCAGTAATCCAAACTATCAATGATCTCTTTCATGAGTTCAACCAAATTTAGATTTAGACAATATCTAATGCAATACAGGTGAAAACAAGTCCATCTTATAATACAAAGAGTTGACTTATCAATTTTATAATAAACTGATTTCATTCTTTTAATAAAAAAGATGTTTTTACGCATATAAGTCGTAGGATTTAACAATTTTGCAGGGCAAAATTATCGGCAGGGTTAAGGTTGAGTCAGTGATCGTGTAAAAAAGTGGTTGACAGATATTGGTCGATCGGACATAAAACCCTCCAGCCATGACAATCTCAGAATATGCTGATCACATTGTCAGTAAATTGAATTTGTTGACAGTTGTGTGGTTTATTTCATGTTCATTGAAATTAACCTCGACTGTATATTAAAAGGGATAGGCTGGTCATTTGGCTATCTATATTAAAAACCTGCACTTGCAAGTGATTCTTGCAAGTCAAGATTATGTTTTCTTTGACAACATATGAGTTCATTGTTTAAGCACTGATAACTGTGCAACTTGGATATACATTTGTACCCATTTGTTACCTAGACATTTCCAGGGGTCGGCATCACGATGTTGCGCGACGGACAACGGACAAAATCTCCGGACTCAGTGGCAGACATGGATGGGGAAAAATGTGCCTATATATATTACCCTGCTGTATACAAAGCGTGTAGCTAATTTAATAGCACGCAAAAGCCCACTCGAAGACAGGAATAACATGTAAACTACACACACATCAGCGCTAACCACTTCACCAAAGTGCTGCCCAATAATAATAATAATAATAATAATAATAATAAAAGATCGTTCTGTGCATATTTGATATGCTGGTTAAGAAAGTACGTCATTACACTTACCTGGCTTCCTCTCTTGGCTTCGGCATCCCTGATGAATCGATCCTTCTCTGTGCTTGACACGTTAGAAGTCTTAGACATTTGTTTTGCACCATCTTTCAGCGGGGTCGCAAGCTACAGTTGACTTGAGCGCTTTCATTATTTCTCCACATCTCGCACACTCCATAAAACAATCTGTGGCTCTTTCGGAAATTAAATATTCCTCTTCCCAAGCTGGGCTGAACGATCTTTTCTTTGAATTCGACGCCATGTTTTTAGTTAAAAAAAAAAAAAAGTTACACAAGGCGGGTGTAGCTAACGCTTTCCGATTGGATAGCAAAGCTTCAGCGTCATCACATTTGGCGTCATAGCTCTACGGTGAGTAGTAGAAGCCAAATATAGCCCCCTTGCCTCGCAATCATAATATTAGGTTTCATAGGTTAAACGTAATGTTGTCAACAGTTTGCGTTCATTTGAATACATTACCACGGACCTCAATTCTCTACCTCGGACACGATGCCGATCCCTGGACATTTCTATGTGTAAGTATGGAAGTAAAAGTTGAGACGTGTTCAAACCGTGAAAAAACTCATGGCAATTTACCCTGTCAAATATTGCAATCAACTGCTCCGATCTATAACAAAACCACATACATGATGTCTTTCATCACTTTTTATTATGCATTCCTCCACTAAGTTTAAACTATGAATTATGTTTTTTTCTGTCAGGTTCCAATCTCGATTCGATACAAAACGTATTTATTAAAACTAATTTTAAGAATTATTATCAGTATTGTTTATTTTGAGAAGCGTTCAGTGTAAATCCAAGTCATATGCATTCGGATCAGGATCTGCACTGTTCTCTAATCATTGATTATTATTATAATAATTTATTTATTAGCAGACGGCCTTATCCAGGGCGACTTACAATACAATACAAAGTGCAAAACTACAGTGCAGTACAAGGCATAACATATTACAAATTGCAATTCACATAATACGGTGCAATTCGAAGCATAATACATTTTACAAATTCCAATGTACACAATATATGAGGTCTTACATCCTGGACTGTAAAAGCTGATCAGTGCAGAGTGATTGTTTATTGATAGTTCATGCATCCGTAGCGGCATGATCCTGATCAACTTGCCAAATTGAAATGATGCAAATTCCAATCAAAGGAGGTTTATAAAAATAAATACTGTTTTATTGTTTAAAGTATTTTACATTACAATAAAAACATTCATTCAATGTTTAATACTTGTGATTAAAATTTATGAAAATCAATTCTTAAAATCACTTAACATTTTTAAAAATAAATACAACATGTATAGTCAAAATAGTGGTGTCGCGTCCTGCTGTCGAAGGAAAAGAAACAGGAGGATGGTACCTAAAACTCGTGACTTGTCGTCCCCTGGTGTGTAAAAGGCGCAAAAGCTTACAGCACCTGGTATTCCCAGGCGGTCTCCCATCCAAGTACTGACCAGGCCCGAGCCTGCTTAGCTTCCGAGATCGGACGAGATCGGGCGTATTCAGGCTAGTATGGCCGTAAGCGAGGGACGCTGTCCCTGACACTCTACTAATAATGAACAAGACAAGCCCGTGTCATCCACTAGTGATTCGTGTAAAGACTTTGTGTTGTCTGTGATTTCAGTGTGTGTCGGGATGTGACTCTTGTGTTATCGCTGCCAACGTGACACTTCTCTGAGCCCAAACTGTCTGATCTGCACTCTCTTCAGTCGCCGTATCAGTTGGTGATTTGGCAGTTCAGATCATTCGCATTTTCAACAACCTTCCGCACTTGAACAAGTTCATCAGCACCATTTATTTCACATACCATACATATACGCGAGGTGAAATATATTACATGCAATGTCTTTGCTAAGGCGCTGCACTACATTTTACGCCGCCGTCTCCGCACGCAAACGCTTTGCCGTGCAGGAATTTGGATGATAACGATGAACCAATGGTACAGCGGTATGTAAATAAGCTGAGCATCATGGGTAAAAGTGTACCTCAAGTGTTGCCTAATCTTTCTCATCAATACATGACGCAGTTACAGCAAACCCAAAGGACCACCAGTATCGACACTCCCGTGTAGAGAAGATGTGCAATCAAGGGGCGTGGCGCACAGTACCCCACCGTGTGACGGAAGAACCCGCTCTGAGGCAGGGTGTGGGCCGGCCCGTGTACAACTCATACTTACCTGGCAGGGGAGACACCATGATCATGAAGGTGGTTCACCCAGGGCGAGGCTCGGCCATTGCACTCCGGCTGTGCTGACCCCTGCGAATTCCCCAAATGTGGGAATCTCGACTGCATAATTTCTGGTAGTGGGGGACTGCGTTCGCGCTCTCCCCTGATCCCGCGGTACAAAGACAGATGCTCTTGCGCTGCTCACAGGCGCCCCTGCGGCTCCGCGCTTTCCATTACGCCTGCAAGCGTCACTGTGACTGTGAGCTGCTGTCTCGCTAAGTTCTCCCCTCCTCTCACCGTTTCTACTCGTTTCTTCGGTCCCTTACAATCTCCACCGAACCCCGCCCTACAAAGCTAAACGCTCACTCTTCATTTCTCATTCATGGAAAGCAACGCAAGATACACACTCCAATCCTGGCTAATTGATACTAAAAGTCAATCCCGTTCTGAACAAAACACGAATCTCAATGAAGCGCTGTGAACACGAGCTTCAAACTGACGAGCATCAGGCGTGTTCCGCCTGCTCTGCCCATGAGCACACCGAAGTCTCTTACTCGGCTTCACACGACTCGCACCCAGCTGTCAATTCACAACAGACCTCATCCCTCATCTCTGTGACTGCCTTATGATTGCAGCTCAACGGGGCATTTCACATGGCAGTGTATACGACACATGATCTGCTGTACACACTTCAATTTCGCAGAGCATCGCCATCCACCTGCAGTACGTACAAGCAAAGGACTTTTATAATAGACATGTGTATATAGTCCCCACCGTCAGCTCGGACAGTGGTGAGACTGCCCTGTATGACAGTATTAGATAAGCCCATGCGTTTCAGGGCAGCGTTGCCAGACTGGGGGTAAACCCAAGCCATGGGGGGAAATATTGCAAGCGGGGAAACGTGCGGGGAAAGGCTATCAAACAGGGGGCAACAGTAAGAAACAGGGGGTTCTTTTGCTCATTTTTATCTTCCCTGTGCTCTCACGACGTTTTGAAATATGAAGCCTGCCCTCGAACACTGATGATGGACTACCCGACTCGCCAATAATATTGGGTTCTGGTGCACTGAAATACAAGAGCTGCTGGATTTGTGTGTTTTCTTACCCCCTCACTATAGTTTTTCAAATGTTTAAACAACTGCACTTATATTCAAGGTTTGTTTTGCTTCATGTATTTTACTGGTTTACATTTCTGTCAGCAGCCTGTTGAATGATTCTTCTGCTTTCAAAATAAAATTAAAACAGGATGAATGCCCACACCTGAAAATACAATATATGCAATATGTATCCATCATAGTGACCTGTGTCTTTAAGCATCATGACTTAACAACCTCCTTTCATACTGCATGTCAATTGACATCCTTACTTAAATGCACACCTTCTCAAGATTGCGCTTGACTGGCTTGGCAGGCACTCAGCTACAGCTGTTCTCTCAATACAATGTGTTCGTGTTGTAAAATATAGTTCCGGTCTGCCACAACATTGTGTGTTAGCAGGGACTGTCTGCGGCGCGCTGCTGTGTCCCGGGCTTTAGAGCAGAGAGAGAGACAGGTCAAAGGTAAATATAAAAGTCAGAAACGGATATTGCCTTCCCTTTAAGTAGAGTGTCAGGGACAGCTTCCCTCGCTTACGGCCATACTAGCCTGAATACGCCCGATCTCGTCCGATCTCGGAAGCTAAGCAGGCTCGGGCCTGGTCAGTACTTGGATGGGAGACCGCCTGGGAATACCAGGTGCTGTAAGCTTTTGCACCTTTTACACACCAGAGGGCGACAAATCACGAGTTTTAACTTTGGATACACACAATTTCATCATTATTTCAGATTTTACTTCCCCAAATACACACACATACAATAGATGTTGTTCTCCAACGAAAACGGTCCTAAGTAACTAGGATACATTCGTAAATAAATTGAGCATCACGGGTAAAACGAACTAAAGTTGCCTCATCTTTTTCGTCAATAAGTGACACAATTACAGCAACACAAAACTGAACTCCACCGTACAAAGTTCAATGCTCACAAGGAACCTCATTCAACACACACGGTTCATTTCCCATTCATGCAAAGCACGAAAGTGTAAAACTTGGGAACATACTTGAGACTAAAGATTACATTCAATCTCATTCAAGGCACGAATGTGAATGAAACGGGATGAAATAACTGAAATTATGCCTGCCCTCGAACTGTGATGATGGACTACCCGACTCGCCAATAATATTGGGTTCTGGTGCACTGAAATACAAGAGCTGCTGGATTTGTGTGTTTTCTTACCCCCTCACTATAGTTTTTCAAATGTTTAAACAACTGCACTTATATTCAAGGTTTGTTTTTCTTCATGTATTTTACTGGTTTACATTTCTCTCAGCAGCCTGTTGAATGATTCTTCTGCTTTCAAAATAAAATTAAAACAGGATGAATGCCCACACCTGAAAATACAATATATGCAATATGTATCCATCATAGTGACCTGTGTCTTTAAGCATCATGACTTAACAACCTCCTTTCATACTGCATGTCAATTTAAATTCTTACGTAAATGCACACCTTCTCAAGATTACATGAAAAGACTATGAAATGCACCTGGTCAGCAGCCTGTTACGCTTACATTTCCTGGGACAGAAGCATTCATCGGTAAGACACCATTTTGTTACAGTTACAGCAGTACATTGATTCAGTGGCCTATTTTAATCAAGTTCATATGCATTCATGGGGCATTTAAGGCCCATATACATACGTACGGCGATGCTGTATATGCATCTCCTCTCTAATAAGGGTTATCGTGCAAATGGGGGGACCCATTTGGAAATGGGGGAAACCGGCTCACCACTAGGGGGATTCTCGGAGTAGCATCTGGCAACCCTATTTGACTGTCTTGTCGGTCGCTCAATTATCCACCTGAGGTGCAGATGTAGGCCATCAACTGTACACCAGAATGTGGCTAGAAATATGGTTCCGTTCCACCAACGTGGGGACTACTTTCTCTCAATGGTTTCTTGACTTCATATATGTACTTAAGCTGGAAATGAAAGTTATCCACATACAACTTGCCAGGATTTCAGTAATACAACATCAAACGTTGTACTTTTGCTCAAACATTTACAGTTCATCGCTTTTCATGACCCCATAACTTTACGATCTCTTCAGTTAACGAGCTGATTTGTGAAGGTCCTGTAGACCTTAGTTCTTTCTATCAAATGCCAGGGAGACTTATCTTTTACGTACAATATAAAGCAAAACGTAAAAGTACACTTTGTGCAATGTCTCAAAGTCACAACTGAAACTTCACCATACTTTACTGTCTTCTATCTATATGTGTTTAAAGCGTCAAATAAACTGCCTGCTAATCTATTGATCATTATACCTTCAGTAATCCAAACTATCAATGATCTCTTTCATGAGTTCAACCAAATTTAGATTTAGACAATATCTAATGCAATACAGGTGAAAACAAGTCCATCTTATAATACAAAGAGTTGACTTATCAATTTTATAATAAACTGATTTCATTCTTTTAATAAAAAAGATGTTTTTACGCATATAAGTCGTAGGATTTAACAATTTTGCAGGGCAAAATTATCGGCAGGGTTAAGGTTGAGTCAGTGATCGTGTAAAAAAGTGGTTGACAGATATTGGTCGATCGGACATAAAACCCTCCAGCCATGACAATCTCAGAATATGCTGATCACATTGTCAGTAAATTGAATTTGTTGACAGTTGTGTGGTTTATTTCATGTTCATTGAAATTAACCTCGACTGTATATTAAAAGGGATAGGCTGGTCATTTGGCTATCTATATTAAAAACCTGCACTTGCAAGTGATTCTTGCAAGTCAAGATTATGTTTTCTTTGACAACATATGAGTTCATTGTTTAAGCACTGATAACTGTGCAACTTGGATATACATTTGTACCCATTTGTTACCTAGACATTTCCAGGGGTCGGCATCACGATGTTGCGCGACGGACAACGGACAAAATCTCCGGACTCAGTGGCAGACATGGATGGGGAAAAATGTGCCTATATATATTACCCTGCTGTATACAAAGCGTGTAGCTAATTTAATAGCACGCAAAAGCCCACTCGAAGACAGGAATAACATGTAAACTACACACACATCAGCGCTAACCACTTCACCAAAGTGCTGCCCAATAATAATAATAATAATAATAATAATAATAAAAGATCGTTCTGTGCATATTTGATATGCTGGTTAAGAAAGTACGTCATTACACTTACCTGGCTTCCACTCTTGGCTTCGGCATCCCTGATGAATCGATCCTTCTCTGTGCTTGACACGTTAGAAGTCTTAGACATTTGTTTTGCACCATCTTTCAGCGGGGTCGCAAGCTACAGTTGACTTGAGCGCTTTCATTATTTCTCCACATCTCGCACACTCCATAAAACAATCTGTGGCTCTTTCGGAAATTAAATATTCCTCTTCCCAAGCTGGGCTGAACGATCTTTTCTTTGAATTCGACGCCATGTTTTTAGTTAAAAAAAAAAAAAAGTTACACAAGGCGGGTGTAGCTAACGCTTTCCGATTGGATAGCAAAGCTTCAGCGTCATCACATTTGGCGTCATAGCTCTACGGTGAGTAGTAGAAGCCAAATATAGCCCCCTTGCCTCGCAATCATAATATTAGGTTTCATAGGTTAAACGTAATGTTGTCAACAGTTTGCGTTCATTTGAATACATTACCACGGACCTCAATTCTCTACCTCGGACACGATGCCGATCCCTGGACATTTCTATGTGTAAGTATGGAAGTAAAAGTTGAGACGTGTTCAAACCGTGAAAAAACTCATGGCAATTTACCCTGTCAAATATTGCAATCAACTGCTCCGATCTATAACAAAACCACATACATGATGTCTTTCATCACTTTTTATTATGCATTCCTCCACTAAGTTTAAACTATGAATTATGTTTTTTTCTGTCAGGTTCCAATCTCGATTCGATACAAAACGTATTTATTAAAACTAATTTTAAGAATTATTATCAGTATTGTTTATTTTGAGAAGCGTTCAGTGTAAATCCAAGTCATATGCATTCGGATCAGGATCTGCACTGTTCTCTAATCATTGATTATTATTATAATAATTTATTTATTAGCAGACGGCCTTATCCAGGGCGACTTACAATACAATACAAAGTGCAAAACTACAGTGCAGTACAAGGCATAACATATTACAAATTGCAATTCACATAATACGGTGCAATTCGAAGCATAATACATTTTACAAATTCCAATGTACACAATATATGAGGTCTTACATCCTGGACTGTAAAAGCTGATCAGTGCAGAGTGATTGTTTATTGATAGTTCATGCATCCGTAGCGGCATGATCCTGATCAACTTGCCAAATTGAAATGATGCAAATTCCAATCAAAGGAGGTTTATAAAAATAAATACTGTTTTATTGTTTAAAGTATTTTACATTACAATAAAAACATTCATTCAATGTTTAATACTTGTGATTAAAATTTATGAAAATCAATTCTTAAAATCACTTAACATTTTTAAAAATAAATACAACATGTATAGTCAAAATAGTGGTGTCGCGTCCTGCTGTCGAAGGAAAAGAAACAGGAGGATGGTACCTAAAACTCGTGACTTGTCGTCCCCTGGTGTGTAAAAGGCGCAAAAGCTTACAGCACCTGGTATTCCCAGGCGGTCTCCCATCCAAGTACTGACCAGGCCCGAGCCTGCTTAGCTTCCGAGATCGGACGAGATCGGGCGTATTCAGGCTAGTATGGCCGTAAGCGAGGGACGCTGTCCCTGACACTCTACTAATAATGAACAAGACAAGCCCGTGTCATCCACTAGTGATTCGTGTAAAGACTTTGTGTTGTCTGTGATTTCAGTGTGTGTCGGGATGTGACTCTTGTGTTATCGCTGCCAACGTGACACTTCTCTGAGCCCAAACTGTCTGATCTGCACTCTCTTCAGTCGCCGTATCAGTTGGTGATTTGGCAGTTCAGATCATTCGCATTTTCAACAACCTTCCGCACTTGAACAAGTTCATCAGCACCATTTATTTCACATACCATACATATACGCGAGGTGAAATATATTACATGCAATGTCTTTGCTAAGGCGCTGCACTACATTTTACGCCGCCGTCTCCGCACGCAAACGCTTTGCCGTGCAGGAATTTGGATGATAACGATGAACCAATGGTACAGCGGTATGTAAATAAGCTGAGCATCATGGGTAAAAGTGTACCTCAAGTGTTGCCTAATCTTTCTCATCAATACATGACGCAGTTACAGCAAACCCAAAGGACCACCAGTATCGACACTCCCGTGTAGAGAAGATGTGCAATCAAGGGGCGTGGCGCACAGTACCCCACCGTGTGACGGAAGAACCCGCTCTGAGGCAGGGTGTGGGCCGGCCCGTGTACAACTCATACTTACCTGGCAGGGGAGACACCATGATCATGAAGGTGGTTCACCCAGGGCGAGGCTCGGCCATTGCACTCCGGCTGTGCTGACCCCTGCGAATTCCCCAAATGTGGGAATCTCGACTGCATAATTTCTGGTAGTGGGGGACTGCGTTCGCGCTCTCCCCTGATCCCGCGGTACAAAGACAGATGCTCTTGCGCTGCTCACAGGCGCCCCTGCGGCTCCGCGCTTTCCATTACGCCTGCAAGCGTCACTGTGACTGTGAGCTGCTGTCTCGCTAAGTTCTCCCCTCCTCTCACCGTTTCTACTCGTTTCTTCGGTCCCTTACAATCTCCACCGAACCCCGCCCTACAAAGCTAAACGCTCACTCTTTATTTCTCATTCATGGAAAGCAACGCAAGATACACACTCCAATCCTGGCTAATTGATACTAAAAGTCAGTCCCGTTCTGAACAAAACACGAATCTCAATGAAGCGCTGTGAACACGAGCTTCAAACTGACGAGCATCAGGCGTGTTCCGCCTGCTCTGCCCATGAGCACACCGAAGTCTCTTACTCGGCTTCACACGACTCGCACCCAGCTGTCAATTCACAACAGACCTCATCCCTCATCTCTGTGACTGCCTTATGATTGCAGCTCAACGGGGCATTTCACATGGCAGTGTATACGACACATGATCTGCTGTACACACTTCAATTTCGCAGAGCATCGCCATCCACCTGCAGTACGTACAAGCAAAGGACTTTTATAATAGACATGTGTATATAGTCCCCACCGTCAGCTCGGACAGTGGTGAGACTGCCCTGTATGACAGTATTAGATAAGCCCATGCGTTTCAGGGCAGCGTTGCCAGACTGGGGGTAAACCCAAGCCATGGGGGGAAATATTGCAAGCGGGGAAACGTGCGGGGAAAGGCTATCAAACAGGGGGCAACAGTAAGAAACAGGGGGTTCTTTTGCTCATTTTTATCTTCCCTGTGCTCTCACGACGTTTTGAAATATGAAGCCTGCCCTCGAACACTGATGATGGACTACCCGACTCGCCAATAATATTGGGTTCTGGTGCACTGAAATACAAGAGCTGCTGGATTTGTGTGTTTTCTTACCCCCTCACTATAGTTTTTCAAATGTTTAAACAACTGCACTTATATTCAAGGTTTGTTTTGCTTCATGTATTTTACTGGTTTACATTTCTGTCAGCAGCCTGTTGAATGATTCTTCTGCTTTCAAAATAAAATTAAAACAGGATGAATGCCCACACCTGAAAATACAATATATGCAATATTATGCATCATAGTGATGCAACCTCCTTTCATACTGCATGTCAATTGACATCCTTACTTAAATGCACACCTTCTCAAGATTGCGCTTGACTGGCTTGGCAGGCACTCAGCTACAGCTGTTCTCTCAATACAATGTGTTCGTGTTGTAAAATATAGTTCCGGTCTGCCACAACATTGTGTGTTAGCAGGGACTGTCTGCGGCGCGCTGCTGTGTCCCGGGCTTTAGAGCAGAGAGAGAGACAGGTCAAAGGTAAATATAAAAGTCAGAAACGGATATTGCCTTCCCTTTAAGTAGAGTGTCAGGGACAGCTTCCTTCGCTTACGGCCATACTAGCCTGAATACGCCCGATCTCGTCCGATCTCGGAAGCTAAGCAGGCTCGGGCCTGGTCAGTACTTGGATGGGAGACCGCCTGGGAATACCAGGTGCTGTAAGCTTTTGCACCTTTTACACACCAGAGGGCGACAAATCACGAGTTTTAACTTTGGATACACACAATTTCATCATTATTTCAGATTTTACTTCCCCAAATACACACACATACAATAGATGTTGTTCTCCAACGAAAACGGTCCTAAGTAACTAGGATACATTCGTAAATAAATTGAGCATCACGGGTAAAACGAACTAAAGTTGCCTCATCTTTTTCGTCAATAAGTGACACAATTACAGCAACACAAAACTGAACTCCACCGTACAAAGTTCAATGCTCACAAGGAACCTCATTCAACACACACGGTTCATTTCCCATTCATGCAAAGCACGAAAGTGTAAAACTTGGGAACATACTTGAGACTAAAGATTACATTCAATCTCATTCAAGGCACGAATGTGAATGAAACGGGATGAAATAACTGAAATTATGCCTGCCCTCGAACTGTGATGATGGACTACCCGACTCGCCAATAATATTGGGTTCTGGTGCACTGAAATACAAGAGCTGCTGGATTTGTGTGTTTTCTTACCCCCTCACTATAGTTTTTCAAATGTTTAAACAACTGCACTTATATTCAAGGTTTGTTTTTCTTCATGTATTTTACTGGTTTACATTTCTCTCAGCAGCCTGTTGAATGATTCTTCTGCTTTCAAAATAAAATTAAAACAGGATGAATGCCCACACCTGAAAATACAATATATGCAATATGTATCCATCATAGTGACCTGTGTCTTTAAGCATCATGACTTAACAACCTCCTTTCATACTGCATGTCAATTTAAATTCTTACGTAAATGCACACCTTCTCAAGATTACATGAAAAGACTATGAAATGCACCTGGTCAGCAGCCTGTTACGCTTACATTTCCTGGGACAGAAGCATTCATCGGTAAGACACCATTTTGTTACAGTTACAGCAGTACATTGATTCAGTGGCCTATTTTAATCAAGTTCATATGCATTCATGGGGCATTTAAGGCCCATATACATACGTACGGCGATGCTGTATATGCATCTCCTCTCTAATAAGGGTTATCGTGCAAATGGGGGGACCCATTTGGAAATGGGGGAAACCGGCTCACCACTAGGGGGATTCTCGGAGTAGCATCTGGCAACCCTATTTGACTGTCTTGTCGGTCGCTCAATTATCCACCTGAGGTGCAGATGTAGGCCATCAACTGTACACCAGAATGTGGCTAGAAATATGGTTCCGTTCCACCAACGTGGGGACTACTTTCTCTCAATGGTTTCTTGACTTCATATATGTACTTAAGCTGGAAATGAAAGTTATCCACATACAACTTGCCAGGATTTCAGTAATACAACATCAAACGTCGTACTTTTGCTCAAACATTTACAGTTCATCGCTTTTCATGACCCCATAACTTTACGATCTCTTCAGTTAACGAGCTGATTTGTGAAGGTCCTGTAGACCTTAGTTCTTTCTATCAAATGCCAGGGAGACTTATCTTTTACGTACAATATAAAGCAAAACGTAAAAGTACACTTTGTGCAATGTCTCAAAGTCACAACTGAAACTTCACCATACTTTACTGTCTTCTACCTATATGTGTTTAAAGCGTCAAATAAACTGCCTGCTAATCTATTGATCATTATACCTTCAGTAATCCAAACTATCAATGATCTCTTTCATGAGTTCAACCAAATTTAGATTTAGACAATATCTAATGCAATACAGGTGAAAACAAGTCCATCTTATAATACAAAGAGTTGACTTATCAATTTTATAATAAACTGATTTCATTCTTTTAATAAAAAAGATGTTTTTACGCATATAAGTCGTAGGATTTAACAATTTTGCAGGGCAAAATTATCGGCAGGGTTAAGGTTGAGTCAGTGATCGTGTAAAAAAGTGGTTGACAGATATTGGTCGATCGGACATAAAACCCTCCAGCCATGACAATCTCAGAATATGCTGATCACATTGTCAGTAAATTGAATTTGTTGACAGTTGTGTGGTTTATTTCATGTTCATTGAAATTAACCTCGACTGTATATTAAAAGGGATAGGCTGGTCATTTGGCTATCTATATTAAAAACCTGCACTTGCAAGTGATTCTTGCAAGTCAAGATTATGTTTTCTTTGACAACATATGAGTTCATTGTTTAAGCACTGATAACTGTGCAACTTGGATATACATTTGTACCCATTTGTTACCTAGACATTTCCAGGGGTCGGCATCACGATGTTGCGCGACGGACAACGGACAAAATCTCCGGACTCAGTGGCAGACATGGATGGGGAAAAATGTGCCTATATATATTACCCTGCTGTATACAAAGCGTGTAGCTAATTTAATAGCACGCAAAAGCCCACTCGAAGACAGGAATAACATGTAAACTACACACACATCAGCGCTAACCACTTCACCAAAGTGCTGCCCAATAATAATAATAATAATAATAATAATAATAAAAGATCGTTCTGTGCATATTTGATATGCTGGTTAAGAAAGTACGTCATTACACTTACCTGGCTTCCTCTCTTGGCTTCGGCATCCCTGATGAATCGATCCTTCTCTGTGCTTGACACGTTAGAAGTCTTAGACATTTGTTTTGCACCATCTTTCAGCGGGGTCGCAAGCTACAGTTGACTTGAGCGCTTTCATTATTTCTCCACATCTCGCACACTCCATAAAACAATCTGTGGCTCTTTCGGAAATTAAATATTCCTCTTCCCAAGCTGGGCTGAACGATCTTTTCTTTGAATTCGACGCCATGTTTTTAGTTAAAAAAAAAAAAAAGTTACACAAGGCGGGTGTAGCTAACGCTTTCCGATTGGATAGCAAAGCTTCAGCGTCATCACATTTGGCGTCATAGCTCTACGGTGAGTAGTAGAAGCCAAATATAGCCCCCTTGCCTCGCAATCATAATATTAGGTTTCATAGGTTAAACGTAATGTTGTCAACAGTTTGCGTTCATTTGAATACATTACCACGGACCTCAATTCTCTACCTCGGACACGATGCCGATCCCTGGACATTTCTATGTGTAAGTATGGAAGTAAAAGTTGAGACGTGTTCAAACCGTGAAAAAACTCATGGCAATTTACCCTGTCAAATATTGCAATCAACTGCTCCGATCTATAACAAAACCACATACATGATGTCTTTCATCACTTTTTATTATGCATTCCTCCACTAAGTTTAAACTATGAATTATGTTTTTTTCTGTCAGGTTCCAATCTCGATTCGATACAAAACGTATTTATTAAAACTAATTTTAAGAATTATTATCAGTATTGTTTATTTTGAGAAGCGTTCAGTGTAAATCCAAGTCATATGCATTCGGATCAGGATCTGCACTGTTCTCTAATCATTGATTATTATTATAATAATTTATTTATTAGCAGACGGCCTTATCCAGGGCGACTTACAATACAATACAAAGTGCAAAACTACAGTGCAGTACAAGGCATAACATATTACAAATTGCAATTCACATAATACGGTGCAATTCGAAGCATAATACATTTTACAAATTCCAATGTACACAATATATGAGGTCTTACATCCTGGACTGTAAAAGCTGATCAGTGCAGAGTGATTGTTTATTGATAGTTCATGCATCCGTAGCGGCATGATCCTGATCAACTTGCCAAATTGAAATGATGCAAATTCCAATCAAAGGAGGTTTATAAAAATAAATACTGTTTTATTGTTTAAAGTATTTTACATTACAATAAAAACATTCATTCAATGTTTAATACTTGTGATTAAAATTTATGAAAATCAATTCTTAAAATCACTTAACATTTTTAAAAATAAATACAACATGTATAGTCAAAATAGTGGTGTCGCGTCCTGCTGTCGAAGGAAAAGAAACAGGAGGATGGTACCTAAAACTCGTGACTTGTCGTCCCCTGGTGTGTAAAAGGCGCAAAAGCTTACAGCACCTGGTATTCCCAGGCGGTCTCCCATCCAAGTACTGACCAGGCCCGAGCCTGCTTAGCTTCCGAGATCGGACGAGATCGGGCGTATTCAGGCTAGTATGGCCGTAAGCGAGGGACGCTGTCCCTGACACTCTACTAATAATGAACAAGACAAGCCCGTGTCATCCACTAGTGATTCGTGTAAAGACTTTGTGTTGTCTGTGATTTCAGTGTGTGTCGGGATGTGACTCTTGTGTTATCGCTGCCAACGTGACACTTCTCTGAGCCCAAACTGTCTGATCTGCACTCTCTTCAGTCGCCGTATCAGTTGGTGATTTGGCAGTTCAGATCATTCGCATTTTCAACAACCTTCCGCACTTGAACAAGTTCATCAGCACCATTTATTTCACATACCATACATATACGCGAGGTGAAATATATTACATGCAATGTCTTTGCTAAGGCGCTGCACTACATTTTACGCCGCCGTCTCCGCACGCAAACGCTTTGCCGTGCAGGAATTTGGATGATAACGATGAACCAATGGTACAGCGGTATGTAAATAAGCTGAGCATCATGGGTAAAAGTGTACCTCAAGTGTTGCCTAATCTTTCTCATCAATACATGACGCAGTTACAGCAAACCCAAAGGACCACCAGTATCGACACTCCCGTGTAGAGAAGATGTGCAATCAAGGGGCGTGGCGCACAGTACCCCACCGTGTGACGGAAGAACCCGCTCTGAGGCAGGGTGTGGGCCGGCCCGTGTACAACTCATACTTACCTGGCAGGGGAGACACCATGATCATGAAGGTGGTTCACCCAGGGCGAGGCTCGGCCATTGCACTCCGGCTGTGCTGACCCCTGCGAATTCCCCAAATGTGGGAATCTCGACTGCATAATTTCTGGTAGTGGGGGACTGCGTTCGCGCTCTCCCCTGATCCCGCGGTACAAAGACAGATGCTCTTGCGCTGCTCACAGGCGCCCCTGCGGCTCCGCGCTTTCCATTACGCCTGCAAGCGTCACTGTGAGCTGCTGTCTCGCTAAGTTCTCCCCTCCTCTCACCGTTTCTACTCGTTTCTTCGGTCACTTACAATCTCCACCGAACCCCGCCCTACAAAGCTAAACGCTCACTCTTCATTTCTCATTCATGGAAAGCAACGCAAGATACACACTCCAATCCTGGCTAATTGATACTAAAAGTCAATCCCGTTCTGAACAAAACACGAATCTCAATGAAGCGCTGTGAACACGAGCTTCAAACTGACGAGCATCAGGCGTGTTCCGCCTGCTCTGCCCATGAGCACACCGAAGTCTCTTACTCGGCTTCACACGACTCGCACCCAGCTGTCAATTCACAACAGACCTCATCCCTCATCTCTGTGACTGCCTTATGATTGCAGCTCAACGGGGCATTTCACATGGCAGTGTATACGACACATGATCTGCTGTACACACTTCAATTTCGCAGAGCATCGCCATCCACCTGCAGTACGTACAAGCAAAGGACTTTTATAATAGACATGTGTATATAGTCCCCACCGTCAGCTCGGACAGTGGTGAGACTGCCCTGTATGACAGTATTAGATAAGCCCATGCGTTTCAGGGCAGCGTTGCCAGACTGGGGGTAAACCCAAGCCATGGGGGGAAATATTGCAAGCGGGGAAACGTGCGGGGAAAGGCTATCAAACAGGGGGCAACAGTAAGAAACAGGGGGTTCTTTTGCTCATTTTTATCTTCCCTGTGCTCTCACGACGTTTTGAAATATGAAGCCTGCCCTCGAACACTGATGATGGACTACCCGACTCGCCAATAATATTGGGTTCTGGTGCACTGAAATACAAGAGCTGCTGGATTTGTGTGTTTTCTTACCCCCTCACTATAGTTTTTCAAATGTTTAAACAACTGCACTTATATTCAAGGTTTGTTTTGCTTCATGTATTTTACTGGTTTACATTTCTGTCAGCAGCCTGTTGAATGATTCTTCTGCTTTCAAAATAAAATTAAAACAGGATGAATGCCCACACCTGAAAATACAATATATGCAATATGTATCCATCATAGTGACCTGTGTCTTTAAGCATCATGACTTAACAACCTCCTTTCATACTGCATGTCAATTGACATCCTTACTTAAATGCACACCTTCTCAAGATTGCGCTTGACTGGCTTGGCAGGCACTCAGCTACAGCTGTTCTCTCAATACAATGTGTTCGTGTTGTAAAATATAGTTCCGGTCTGCCACAACATTGTGTGTTAGCAGGGACTGTCTGCGGCGCGCTGCTGTGTCCCGGGCTTTAGAGCAGAGAGAGAGACAGGTCAAAGGTAAATATAAAAGTCAGAAACGGATATTGCCTTCCCTTTAAGTAGAGTGTCAGGGACAGCTTCCCTCGCTTACGGCCATACTAGCCTGAATACGCCCGATCTCGTCCGATCTCGGAAGCTAAGCAGGCTCGGGCCTGGTCAGTACTTGGATGGGAGACCGCCTGGGAATACCAGGTGCTGTAAGCTTTTGCACCTTTTACACACCAGAGGGCGACAAATCACGAGTTTTAACTTTGGATACACACAATTTCATCATTATTTCAGATTTTACTTCCCCAAATACACACACATACAATAGATGTTGTTCTCCAACGAAAACGGTCCTAAGTAACTAGGATACATTCGTAAATAAATTGAGCATCACGGGTAAAACGAACTAAAGTTGCCTCATCTTTTTCGTCAATAAGTGACACAATTACAGCAACACAAAACTGAACTCCACCGTACAAAGTTCAATGCTCACAAGGAACCTCATTCAACACACACGGTTCATTTCCCATTCATGCAAAGCACGAAAGTGTAAAACTTGGGAACATACTTGAGACTAAAGATTACATTCAATCTCATTCAAGGCACGAATGTGAATGAAACGGGATGAAATAACTGAAATTATGCCTGCCCTCGAACTGTGATGATGGACTACCCGACTCGCCAATAATATTGGGTTCTGGTGCACTGAAATACAAGAGCTGCTGGATTTGTGTGTTTTCTTACCCCCTCACTATAGTTTTTCAAATGTTTAAACAACTGCACTTATATTCAAGGTTTGTTTTTCTTCATGTATTTTACTGGTTTACATTTCTCTCAGCAGCCTGTTGAATGATTCTTCTGCTTTCAAAATAAAATTAAAACAGGATGAATGCCCACACCTGAAAATACAATATATGCAATATGTATCCATCATAGTGACCTGTGTCTTTAAGCATCATGACTTAACAACCTCCTTTCATACTGCATGTCAATTTAAATTCTTACGTAAATGCACACCTTCTCAAGATTACATGAAAAGACTATGAAATGCACCTGGTCAGCAGCCTGTTACGCTTACATTTCCTGGGACAGAAGCATTCATCGGTAAGACACCATTTTGTTACAGTTACAGCAGTACATTGATTCAGTGGCCTATTTTAATCAAGTTCATATGCATTCATGGGGCATTTAAGGCCCATATACATACGTACGGCGATGCTGTATATGCATCTCCTCTCTAATAAGGGTTATCGTGCAAATGGGGGGACCCATTTGGAAATGGGGGAAACCGGCTCACCACTAGGGGGATTCTCGGAGTAGCATCTGGCAACCCTATTTGACTGTCTTGTCGGTCGCTCAATTATCCACCTGAGGTGCAGATGTAGGCCATCAACTGTACACCAGAATGTGGCTAGAAATATGGTTCCGTTCCACCAACGTGGGGACTACTTTCTCTCAATGGTTTCTTGACTTCATATATGTACTTAAGCTGGAAATGAAAGTTATCCACATACAACTTGCCAGGATTTCAGTAATACAACATCAAACGTCGTACTTTTGCTCAAACATTTACAGTTCATCGCTTTTCATGACCCCATAACTTTACGATCTCTTCAGTTAACGAGCTGATTTGTGAAGGTCCTGTAGACCTTAGTTCTTTCTATCAAATGCCAGGGAGACTTATCTTTTACGTACAATATAAAGCAAAACGTAAAAGTACACTTTGTGCAATGTCTCAAAGTCACAACTGAAACTTCACCATACTTTACTGTCTTCTATCTATATGTGTTTAAAGCGTCAAATAAACTGCCTGCTAATCTATTGATCATTATACCTTCAGTAATCCAAACTATCAATGATCTCTTTCATGAGTTCAACCAAATTTAGATTTAGACAATATCTAATGCAATACAGGTGAAAACAAGTCCATCTTATAATACAAAGAGTTGACTTATCAATTTTATAATAAACTGATTTCATTCTTTTAATAAAAAAGATGTTTTTACGCATATAAGTCGTAGGATTTAACAATTTTGCAGGGCAAAATTATCGGCAGGGTTAAGGTTGAGTCAGTGATCGTGTAAAAAAGTGGTTGACAGATATTGGTCGATCGGACATAAAACCCTCCAGCCATGACAATCTCAGAATATGCTGATCACATTGTCAGTAAATTGAATTTGTTGACAGTTGTGTGGTTTATTTCATGTTCATTGAAATTAACCTCGACTGTATATTAAAAGGGATAGGCTGGTCATTTGGCTATCTATATTAAAAACCTGCACTTGCAAGTGATTCTTGCAAGTCAAGATTATGTTTTCTTTGACAACATATGAGTTCATTGTTTAAGCACTGATAACTGTGCAACTTGGATATACATTTGTACCCATTTGTTACCTAGACATTTCCAGGGGTCGGCATCACGATGTTGCGCGACGGACAACGGACAAAATCTCCGGACTCAGTGGCAGACATGGATGGGGAAAAATGTGCCTATATATATTACCCTGCTGTATACAAAGCGTGTAGCTAATTTAATAGCACGCAAAAGCCCACTCGAAGACAGGAATAACATGTAAACTACACACACATCAGCGCTAACCACTTCACCAAAGTGCTGCCCAATAATAATAATAATAATAATAATAATAATAAAAGATCGTTCTGTGCATATTTGATATGCTGGTTAAGAAAGTACGTCATTACACTTACCTGGCTTCCACTCTTGGCTTCGGCATCCCTGATGAATCGATCCTTCTCTGTGCTTGACACGTTAGAAGTCTTAGACATTTGTTTTGCACCATCTTTCAGCGGGGTCGCAAGCTACAGTTGACTTGAGCACTTTCATTATTTCTCCACATCTCGCACACTCCATAAAACAATCTGTGGCTCTTTCGGAAATTAAATATTCCTCTTCCCAAGCTGGGCTGAACGATCTTTTCTTTGAATTCGACGCCATGTTTTTAGTTAAAAAAAAAAAAAAGTTACACAAGGCGGGTGTAGCTAACGCTTTCCGATTGGATAGCAAAGCTTCAGCGTCATCACATTTGGCGTCATAGCTCTACGGTGAGTAGTAGAAGCCAAATATAGCCCCCTTGCCTCGCAATCATAATATTAGGTTTCATAGGTTAAACGTAATGTTGTCAACAGTTTGCGTTCATTTGAATACATTACCACGGACCTCAATTCTCTACCTCGGACACGATGCCGATCCCTGGACATTTCTATGTGTAAGTATGGAAGTAAAAGTTGAGACGTGTTCAAACCGTGAAAAAACTCATGGCAATTTACCCTGTCAAATATTGCAATCAACTGCTCCGATCTATAACAAAACCACATACATGATGTCTTTCATCACTTTTTATTATGCATTCCTCCACTAAGTTTAAACTATGAATTATGTTTTTTTCTGTCAGGTTCCAATCTCGATTCGATACAAAACGTATTTATTAAAACTAATTTTAAGAATTATTATCAGTATTGTTTATTTTGAGAAGCGTTCAGTGTAAATCCAAGTCATATGCATTCGGATCAGGATCTGCACTGTTCTCTAATCATTGATTATTATTATAATAATTTATTTATTAGCAGACGGCCTTATCCAGGGCGACTTACAATACAATACAAAGTGCAAAACTACAGTGCAGTACAAGGCATAACATATTACAAATTGCAATTCACATAATACGGTGCAATTCGAAGCATAATACATTTTACAAATTCCAATGTACACAATATATGAGGTCTTACATCCTGGACTGTAAAAGCTGATCAGTGCAGAGTGATTGTTTATTGATAGTTCATGCATCCGTAGCGGCATGATCCTGATCAACTTGCCAAATTGAAATGATGCAAATTCCAATCAAAGGAGGTTTATAAAAATAAATACTGTTTTATTGTTTAAAGTATTTTACATTACAATAAAAACATTCATTCAATGTTTAATACTTGTGATTAAAATTTATGAAAATCAATTCTTAAAATCACTTAACATTTTTAAAAATAAATACAACATGTATAGTCAAAATAGTGGTGTCGCGTCCTGCTGTCGAAGGAAAAGAAACAGGAGGATGGTACCTAAAACTCGTGACTTGTCGTCCCCTGGTGTGTAAAAGGCGCAAAAGCTTACAGCACCTGGTATTCCCAGGCGGTCTCCCATCCAAGTACTGACCAGGCCCGAGCCTGCTTAGCTTCCGAGATCGGACGAGATCGGGCGTATTCAGGCTAGTATGGCCGTAAGCGAGGGACGCTGTCCCTGACACTCTACTAATAATGAACAAGACAAGCCCGTGTCATCCACTAGTGATTCGTGTAAAGACTTTGTGTTGTCTGTGATTTCAGTGTGTGTCGGGATGTGACTCTTGTGTTATCGCTGCCAACGTGACACTTCTCTGAGCCCAAACTGTCTGATCTGCACTCTCTTCAGTCGCCGTATCAGTTGGTGATTTGGCAGTTCAGATCATTCGCATTTTCAACAACCTTCCGCACTTGAACAAGTTCATCAGCACCATTTATTTCACATACCATACATATACGCGAGGTGAAATATATTACATGCAATGTCTTTGCTAAGGCGCTGCACTACATTTTACGCCGCCGTCTCCGCACGCAAACGCTTTGCCGTGCAGGAATTTGGATGATAACGATGAACCAATGGTACAGCGGTATGTAAATAAGCTGAGCATCATGGGTAAAAGTGTACCTCAAGTGTTGCCTAATCTTTCTCATCAATACATGACGCAGTTACAGCAAACCCAAAGGACCACCAGTATCGACACTCCCGTGTAGAGAAGATGTGCAATCAAGGGGCGTGGCGCACAGTACCCCACCGTGTGACGGAAGAACCCGCTCTGAGGCAGGGTGTGGGCCGGCCCGTGTACAACTCATACTTACCTGGCAGGGGAGACACCATGATCATGAAGGTGGTTCACCCAGGGCGAGGCTCGGCCATTGCACTCCGGCTGTGCTGACCCCTGCGAATTCCCCAAATGTGGGAATCTCGACTGCATAATTTCTGGTAGTGGGGGACTGCGTTCGCGCTCTCCCCTGATCCCGCGGTACAAAGACAGATGCTCTTGCGCTGCTCACAGGCGCCCCTGCGGCTCCGCGCTTTCCATTACGCCTGCAAGCGTCACTGTGACTGTGAGCTGCTGTCTCGCTAAGTTCTCCCCTCCTCTCACCGTTTCTACTCGTTTCTTCGGTCCCTTACAATCTCCACCGAACCCCGCCCTACAAAGCTAAACGCTCACTCTTCATTTCTCATTCATGGAAAGCAACGCAAGATACACACTCCAATCCTGGCTAATTGATACTAAAAGTCAGTCCCGTTCTGAACAAAACACGAATCTCAATGAAGCGCTGTGAACACGAGCTTCAAACTGACGAGCATCAGGCGTGTTCCGCCTGCTCTGCCCATGAGCACACCGAAGTCTCTTACTCGGCTTCACACGACTCGCACCCAGCTGTCAATTCACAACAGACCTCATCCCTCATCTCTGTGACTGCCTTATGATTGCAGCTCAACGGGGCATTTCACATGGCAGTGTATACGACACATGATCTGCTGTACACACTTCAATTTCGCAGAGCATCGCCATCCACCTGCAGTACGTACAAGCAAAGGACTTTTATAATAGACATGTGTATATAGTCCCCACCGTCAGCTCGGACAGTGGTGAGACTGCCCTGTATGACAGTATTAGATAAGCCCATGCGTTTCAGGGCAGCGTTGCCAGACTGGGGGTAAACCCAAGCCATGGGGGGAAATATTGCAAGCGGGGAAACGTGCGGGGAAAGGCTATCAAACAGGGGGCAACAGTAAGAAACAGGGGGTTCTTTTGCTCATTTTTATCTTCCCTGTGCTCTCACGACGTTTTGAAATATGAAGCCTGCCCTCGAACACTGATGATGGACTACCCGACTCGCCAATAATATTGGGTTCTGGTGCACTGAAATACAAGAGCTGCTGGATTTGTGTGTTTTCTTACCCCCTCACTATAGTTTTTCAAATGTTTAAACAACTGCACTTATATTCAAGGTTTGTTTTGCTTCATGTATTTTACTGGTTTACATTTCTGTCAGCAGCCTGTTGAATGATTCTTCTGCTTTCAAAATAAAATTAAAACAGGATGAATGCCCACACCTGAAAATACAATATATGCAATATGTATCCATCATAGTGACCTGTGTCTTTAAGCATCATGACTTAACAACCTCCTTTCATACTGCATGTCAATTGACATCCTTACTTAAATGCACACCTTCTCAAGATTGCGCTTGACTGGCTTGGCAGGCACTCAGCTACAGCTGTTCTCTCAATACAATGTGTTCGTGTTGTAAAATATAGTTCCGGTCTGCCACAACATTGTGTGTTAGCAGGGACTGTCTGCGGCGCGCTGCTGTGTCCCGGGCTTTAGAGCAGAGAGAGAGACAGGTCAAAGGTAAATATAAAAGTCAGAAACGGATATTGCCTTCCCTTTAAGTAGAGTGTCAGGGACAGCTTCCCTCGCTTACGGCCATACTAGCCTGAATACGCCCGATCTCGTCCGATCTCGGAAGCTAAGCAGGCTCGGGCCTGGTCAGTACTTGGATGGGAGACCGCCTGGGAATACCAGGTGCTGTAAGCTTTTGCACCTTTTACACACCAGAGGGCGACAAATCACGAGTTTTAACTTTGGATACACACAATTTCATCATTATTTCAGATTTTACTTCCCCAAATACACACACATACAATAGATGTTGTTCTCCAACGAAAACGGTCCTAAGTAACTAGGATACATTCGTAAATAAATTGAGCATCACGGGTAAAACGAACTAAAGTTGCCTCATCTTTTTCGTCAATAAGTGACACAATTACAGCAACACAAAACTGAACTCCACCGTACAAAGTTCAATGCTCACAAGGAACCTCATTCAACACACACGGTTCATTTCCCATTCATGCAAAGCACGAAAGTGTAAAACTTGGGAACATACTTGAGACTAAAGATTACATTCAATCTCATTCAAGGCACGAATGTGAATGAAACGGGATGAAATAACTGAAATTATGCCTGCCCTCGAACTGTGATGATGGACTACCCGACTCGCCAATAATATTGGGTTCTGGTGCACTGAAATACAAGAGCTGCTGGATTTGTGTGTTTTCTTACCCCCTCACTATAGTTTTTCAAATGTTTAAACAACTGCACTTATATTCAAGGTTTGTTTTTCTTCATGTATTTTACTGGTTTACATTTCTCTCAGCAGCCTGTTGAATGATTCTTCTGCTTTCAAAATAAAATTAAAACAGGATGAATGCCCACACCTGAAAATACAATATATGCAATATGTATCCATCATAGTGACCTGTGTCTTTAAGCATCATGACTTAACAACCTCCTTTCATACTGCATGT
This sequence comes from Amia ocellicauda, assembly GCF_036373705.1. NCBI lineage: Eukaryota > Metazoa > Chordata > Actinopteri > Amiiformes > Amiidae > Amia > Amia ocellicauda. The sequence continues at coordinate 23,228,924 of NC_089857.1, forward strand.
CAATTTAAATTCTTACGTAAATGCACACCTTCTCAAGATTACATGAAAAGACTATGAAATGCACCTGGTCAGCAGCCTGTTACGCTTACATTTCCTGGGACAGAAGCATTCATCGGTAAGACACCATTTTGTTACAGTTACAGCAGTACATTGATTCAGTGGCCTATTTTAATCAAGTTCATATGCATTCATGGGGCATTTAAGGCCCATATACATACGTACGGCGATGCTGTATATGCATCTCCTCTCTAATAAGGGTTATCGTGCAAATGGGGGGACCCATTTGGAAATGGGGGAAACCGGCTCACCACTAGGGGGATTCTCGGAGTAGCATCTGGCAACCCTATTTGACTGTCTTGTCGGTCGCTCAATTATCCACCTGAGGTGCAGATGTAGGCCATCAACTGTACACCAGAATGTGGCTAGAAATATGGTTCCGTTCCACCAACGTGGGGACTACTTTCTCTCAATGGTTTCTTGACTTCATATATGTACTTAAGCTGGAAATGAAAGTTATCCACATACAACTTGCCAGGATTTCAGTAATACAACATCAAACGTCGTACTTTTGCTCAAACATTTACAGTTCATCGCTTTTCATGACCCCATAACTTTACGATCTCTTCAGTTAACGAGCTGATTTGTGAAGGTCCTGTAGACCTTAGTTCTTTCTATCAAATGCCAGGGAGACTTATCTTTTACGTACAATATAAAGCAAAACGTAAAAGTACACTTTGTGCAATGTCTCAAAGTCACAACTGAAACTTCACCATACTTTACTGTCTTCTATCTATATGTGTTTAAAGCGTCAAATAAACTGCCTGCTAATCTATTGATCATTATACCTTCAGTAATCCAAACTATCAATGATCTCTTTCATGAGTTCAACCAAATTTAGATTTAGACAATATCTAATGCAATACAGGTGAAAACAAGTCCATCTTATAATACAAAGAGTTGACTTATCAATTTTATAATAAACTGATTTCATTCTTTTAATAAAAAAGATGTTTTTACGCATATAAGTCGTAGGATTTAACAATTTTGCAGGGCAAAATTATCGGCAGGGTTAAGGTTGAGTCAGTGATCGTGTAAAAAAGTGGTTGACAGATATTGGTCGATCGGACATAAAACCCTCCAGCCATGACAATCTCAGAATATGCTGATCACATTGTCAGTAAATTGAATTTGTTGACAGTTGTGTGGTTTATTTCATGTTCATTGAAATTAACCTCGACTGTATATTAAAAGGGATAGGCTGGTCATTTGGCTATCTATATTAAAAACCTGCACTTGCAAGTGATTCTTGCAAGTCAAGATTATGTTTTCTTTGACAACATATGAGTTCATTGTTTAAGCACTGATAACTGTGCAACTTGGATATACATTTGTACCCATTTGTTACCTAGACATTTCCAGGGGTCGGCATCACGATGTTGCGCGACGGACAACGGACAAAATCTCCGGACTCAGTGGCAGACATGGATGGGGAAAAATGTGCCTATATATATTACCCTGCTGTATACAAAGCGTGTAGCTAATTTAATAGCACGCAAAAGCCCACTCGAAGACAGGAATAACATGTAAACTACACACACATCAGCGCTAACCACTTCACCAAAGTGCTGCCCAATAATAATAATAATAATAATAATAATAATAAAAGATCGTTCTGTGCATATTTGATATGCTGGTTAAGAAAGTACGTCATTACACTTACCTGGCTTCCACTCTTGGCTTCGGCATCCCTGATGAATCGATCCTTCTCTGTGCTTGACACGTTAGAAGTCTTAGACATTTGTTTTGCACCATCTTTCAGCGGGGTCGCAAGCTACAGTTGACTTGAGCACTTTCATTATTTCTCCACATCTCGCACACTCCATAAAACAATCTGTGGCTCTTTCGGAAATTAAATATTCCTCTTCCCAAGCTGGGCTGAACGATCTTTTCTTTGAATTCGACGCCATGTTTTTAGTTAAAAAAAAAAAAAAGTTACACAAGGCGGGTGTAGCTAACGCTTTCCGATTGGATAGCAAAGCTTCAGCGTCATCACATTTGGCGTCATAGCTCTACGGTGAGTAGTAGAAGCCAAATATAGCCCCCTTGCCTCGCAATCATAATATTAGGTTTCATAGGTTAAACGTAATGTTGTCAACAGTTTGCGTTCATTTGAATACATTACCACGGACCTCAATTCTCTACCTCGGACACGATGCCGATCCCTGGACATTTCTATGTGTAAGTATGGAAGTAAAAGTTGAGACGTGTTCAAACCGTGAAAAAACTCATGGCAATTTACCCTGTCAAATATTGCAATCAACTGCTCCGATCTATAACAAAACCACATACATGATGTCTTTCATCACTTTTTATTATGCATTCCTCCACTAAGTTTAAACTATGAATTATGTTTTTTTCTGTCAGGTTCCAATCTCGATTCGATACAAAACGTATTTATTAAAACTAATTTTAAGAATTATTATCAGTATTGTTTATTTTGAGAAGCGTTCAGTGTAAATCCAAGTCATATGCATTCGGATCAGGATCTGCACTGTTCTCTAATCATTGATTATTATTATAATAATTTATTTATTAGCAGACGGCCTTATCCAGGGCGACTTACAATACAATACAAAGTGCAAAACTACAGTGCAGTACAAGGCATAACATATTACAAATTGCAATTCACATAATACGGTGCAATTCGAAGCATAATACATTTTACAAATTCCAATGTACACAATATATGAGGTCTTACATCCTGGACTGTAAAAGCTGATCAGTGCAGAGTGATTGTTTATTGATAGTTCATGCATCCGTAGCGGCATGATCCTGATCAACTTGCCAAATTGAAATGATGCAAATTCCAATCAAAGGAGGTTTATAAAAATAAATACTGTTTTATTGTTTAAAGTATTTTACATTACAATAAAAACATTCATTCAATGTTTAATACTTGTGATTAAAATTTATGAAAATCAATTCTTAAAATCACTTAACATTTTTAAAAATAAATACAACATGTATAGTCAAAATAGTGGTGTCGCGTCCTGCTGTCCAAGGAAAAGAAACAGGAGGATGGTACCTAAAACTCGTGACTTGTCGTCCCCTGGTGTGTAAAAGGCGCAAAAGCTTACAGCACCTGGTATTCCCAGGCGGTCTCCCATCCAAGTACTGACCAGGCCCGAGCCTGCTTAGCTTCCGAGATCGGACGAGATCGGGCGTATTCAGGCTAGTATGGCCGTAAGCGAGGGACGCTGTCCCTGACACTCTACTAATAATGAACAAGACAAGCCCGTGTCATCCACTAGTGATTCGTGTAAAGACTTTGTGTTGTCTGTGATTTCAGTGTGTGTCGGGATGTGACTCTTGTGTTATAGATGCCAACGTGACACTTCTCTGAGCCCAAACTGTCTGATCTGCACTCTCTTCAGTCGCCGTATCAGTTGGTGATTTGGCAGTTCAGATCATTCGCATTTTCAACAACCTCCCGCACTTGAACAAGTTCATCAGCACCATTTATTTCACATACCATACATATACGCGAGGTGAAATATATTACATGCAATGTCTTTGCTAAGGCGCTGCACTACATTTTACGCCGCCGTCTCCGCACGCAAACGCTTTGCCGTGCAGGAATTTGGATGATAACGATGAACCAATGGTACAGCGGTATGTAAATAAGCTGAGCATCATGGGTAAAAGTGTACCTCAAGTGTTGCCTAATCTTTCTCATCAATACATGACGCAGTTACAGCAAACCCAAAGGACCACCAGTATCGACACTCCCGTGTAGAGAAGATGTGCAATCAAGGGGCGTGGCGCACAGTACCCCACCGTGTGACGGAAGAACCCGCTCTGAGGCAGGGTGTGGGCCGGCCCGTGTACAACTCATACTTACCTGGCAGGGGAGACACCATGATCATGAAGGTGGTTCACCCAGGGCGAGGCTCGGCCATTGCACTCCGGCTGTGCTGACCCCTGCGAATTCCCCAAATGTGGGAATCTCGACTGCATAATTTCTGGTAGTGGGGGACTGCGTTCGCGCTCTCCCCTGATCCCGCGGTACAAAGACAGATGCTCTTGCGCTGCTCACAGGCGCCCCTGCGGCTCCGCGCTTTCCATTACGCCTGCAAGCGTCACTGTGACTGTGAGCTGCTGTCTCGCTAAGTTCTCCCCTCCTCTCACCGTTTCTACTCGTTTCTTCGGTCCCTTACAATCTCCACCGAACCCCGCCCTACAAAGCTAAACGCTCACTCTTCATTTCTCATTCATGGAAAGCAACGCAAGATACACACTCCAATCCTGGCTAATTGATACTAAAAGTCAGTCCCGTTCTGAACAAAACACGAATCTCAATGAAGCGCTGTGAACACGAGCTTCAAACTGACGAGCATCAGGCGTGTTCCGCCTGCTCTGCCCATGAGCACACCGAAGTCTCTTACTCGGCTTCACACGACTCGCACCCAGCTGTCAATTCACAACAGACCTCATCCCTCATCTCTGTGACTGCCTTATGATTGCAGCTCAACGGGGCATTTCACATGGCAGTGTATACGACACATGATCTGCTGTACACACTTCAATTTCGCAGAGCATCGCCATCCACCTGCAGTACGTACAAGCAAAGGACTTTTATAATAGACATGTGTATATAGTCCCCACCGTCAGCTCGGACAGTGGTGAGACTGCCCTGTATGACAGTATTAGATAAGCCCATGCGTTTCAGGGCAGCGTTGCCAGACTGGGGGTAAACCCAAGCCATGGGGGGAAATATTGCAAGCGAGGAAACGTGCGGGGAAAGGCTATCAAACAGGGGGCAACAGTAAGAAACAGGGGGTTCTTTTGCTCATTTTTATCTTCCCTGTGCTCTCACGACGTTTTGAAATATGAAGCCTGCCCTCGAACACTGATGATGGACTACCCGACTCGCCAATAATATTGGGTTCTGGTGCACTGAAATACAAGAGCTGCTGGATTTGTGTGTTTTCTTACCCCCTCACTATAGTTTTTCAAATGTTTAAACAACTGCACTTATATTCAAGGTTTGTTTTGCTTCATGTATTTTACTGGTTTACATTTCTCTCAGCAGCCTGTTGAATGATTCTTCTGCTTTCAAAATAAAATTAAAACAGGATGAATGCCCACACCTGAAAATACAATATATGCAATATTATGCATCATAGTGATGCAACCTCCTTTCATACTGCATGTCAATTGACATCCTTACTTAAATGCACACCTTCTCAAGATTGCGCTTGACTGGCTTGGCAGGCACTCAGCTACAGCTGTTCTCTCAATACAATGTGTTCGTGTTGTAAAATATAGTTCCGGTCTGCCACAACATTGTGTGTTAGCAGGGACTGTCTGCGGCGCGCTGCTGTGTCCCGGGCTTTAGAGCAGAGAGAGAGACAGGTCAAAGGTAAATATAAAAGTCAGAAACGGATATTGCCTTCCCTTTAAGTAGAGTGTCAGGGACAGCTTCCCTCGCTTACGGCCATACTAGCCTGAATACGCCCGATCTCGTCCGATCTCGGAAGCTAAGCAGGCTCGGGCCTGGTCAGTACTTGGATGGGAGACCGCCTGGGAATACCAGGTGCTGTAAGCTTTTGCACCTTTTACACACCAGAGGGCGACAAATCACGAGTTTTAACTTTGGATACACACAATTTCATCATTATTTCAGATTTTACTTCCCCAAATACACACACATACAATAGATGTTGTTCTCCAACGAAAACGGTCCTAAGTAACTAGGATACATTCGTAAATAAATTGAGCATCACGGGTAAAACGAACTAAAGTTGCCTCATCTTTTTCGTCAATAAGTGACACAATTACAGCAACACAAAACTGAACTCCACCGTACAAAGTTCAATGCTCACAAGGAACCTCATTCAACACACACGGTTCATTTCCCATTCATGCAAAGCACGAAAGTGTAAAACTTGGGAACATACTTGAGACTAAAGATTACATTCAATCTCATTCAAGGCACGAATGTGAATGAAACGGGATGAAATAACTGAAATTATGCCTGCCCTCGAACTGTGATGATGGACTACCCGACTCGCCAATAATATTGGGTTCTGGTGCACTGAAATACAAGAGCTGCTGGATTTGTGTGTTTTCTTACCCCCTCACTATAGTTTTTCAAATGTTTAAACAACTGCACTTATATTCAAGGTTTGTTTTTCTTCATGTATTTTACTGGTTTACATTTCTCTCAGCAGCCTGTTGAATGATTCTTCTGCTTTCAAAATAAAATTAAAACAGGATGAATGCCCACACCTGAAAATACAATATATGCAATATGTATCCATCATAGTGACCTGTGTCTTTAAGCATCATGACTTAACAACCTCCTTTCATACTGCATGTCAATTTAAATTCTTACGTAAATGCACACCTTCTCAAGATTACATGAAAAGACTATGAAATGCACCTGGTCAGCAGCCTGTTACGCTTACATTTCCTGGGACAGAAGCATTCATCGGTAAGACACCATTTTGTTACAGTTACAGCAGTACATTGATTCAGTGGCCTATTTTAATCAAGTTCATATGCATTCATGGGGCATTTAAGGCCCATATACATACGTACGGCGATGCTGTATATGCATCTCCTCTCTAATAAGGGTTATCGTGCAAATGGGGGGACCCATTTGGAAATGGGGGAAACCGGCTCACCACTAGGGGGATTCTCGGAGTAGCATCTGGCAACCCTATTTGACTGTCTTGTCGGTCGCTCAATTATCCACCTGAGGTGCAGATGTAGGCCATCAACTGTACACCAGAATGTGGCTAGAAATATGGTTCCGTTCCACCAACGTGGGGACTACTTTCTCTCAATGGTTTCTTGACTTCATATATGTACTTAAGCTGGAAATGAAAGTTATCCACATACAACTTGCCAGGATTTCAGTAATACATCATCAAACGTCGTACTTTTGCTCAAACATTTACAGTTCATCGCTTTTCATGACCCCATAACTTTACGATCTCTTCAGTTAACGAGCTGATTTGTGAAGGTCCTGTAGACCTTAGTTCTTTCTATCAAATGCCAGGGAGACTTATCTTTTACGTACAATATAAAGCAAAACGTAAAAGTACACTTTGTGCAATGTCTCAAAGTCACAACTGAAACTTCACCATACTTTACTGTCTTCTACCTATATGTGTTTAAAGCGTCAAATAAACTGCCTGCTAATCTATTGATCATTATACCTTCAGTAATCCAAACTATCAATGATCTCTTTCATGAGTTCAACCAAATTTAGATTTAGACAATATCTAATGCAATACAGGTGAAAACAAGTCCATCTTATAATACAAAGAGTTGACTTATCAATTTTATAATAAACTGATTTCATTCTTTTAATAAAAAAGATGTTTTTACGCATATAAGTCGTAGGATTTAACAATTTTGCAGGGCAAAATTATCGGCAGGGTTAAGGTTGAGTCAGTGATCGTGTAAAAAAGTGGTTGACAGATATTGGTCGATCGGACATAAAACCCTCCAGCCATGACAATCTCAGAATATGCTGATCACATTGTCAGTAAATTGAATTTGTTGACAGTTGTGTGGTTTATTTCATGTTCATTGAAATTAACCTCGACTGTATATTAAAAGGGATAGGCTGGTCATTTGGCTATCTATATTAAAAACCTGCACTTGCAAGTGATTCTTGCAAGTCAAGATTATGTTTTCTTTGACAACATATGAGTTCATTGTTTAAGCACTGATAACTGTGCAACTTGGATATACATTTGTACCCATTTGTTACCTAGACATTTCCAGGGGTCGGCATCACGATGTTGCGCGACGGACAACGGACAAAATCTCCGGACTCAGTGGCAGACATGGATGGGGAAAAATGTGCCTATATATATTACCCTGCTGTATACAAAGCGTGTAGCTAATTTAATAGCACGCAAAAGCCCACTCGAAGACAGGAATAACATGTAAACTACACACACATCAGCGCTAACCACTTCACCAAAGTGCTGCCCAATAATAATAATAATAATAATAATAATAATAATAATAAAAGATCGTTCTGTGCATATTTGATATGCTGGTTAAGAAAGTACGTCATTACACTTACCTGGCTTCCACTCTTGGCTTCGGCATCCCTGATGAATCGATCCTTCTCTGTGCTTGACACGTTAGAAGTCTTAGACATTTGTTTTGCACCATCTTTCAGCGGGGTCGCAAGCTACAGTTGACTTGAGCACTTTCATTATTTCTCCACATCTCGCACACTCCATAAAACAATCTGTGGCTCTTTCGGAAATTAAATATTCCTCTTCCCAAGCTGGGCTGAACGATCTTTTCTTTGAATTCGACGCCATGTTTTTAGTTAAAAACAAAAAAAAGTTACACAAGGCGGGTGTAGCTAACGCTTTCCGATTGGATAGCAAAGCTTCAGCGTCATCACATTTGGCGTCATAGCTCTACGGTGAGTAGTAGAAGCCAAATATAGCCCCCTTGCCTCGCAATCATAATATTAGGTTTCATAGGTTAAACGTAATGTTGTCAACAGTTTGCATTCATTTGAATACATTACCACGGACCTCAATTCTCTACCTCGGACACGATGCCGATCCCTGGACATTTCTATGTGTAAGTATGGAAGTAAAAGTTGAGACGTGTTCAAACCGTGAAAAAACTCATGGCAATTTACCCTGTCAAATATTGCAATCAACTGCTCCGATCTATAACAAAACCACATACATGATGTCTTTCATCACTTTTTATTATGCATTCCTCCACTAAGTTTAAACTATGAATTATGTTTTTTTCTGTCAGGTTCCAATCTCGATTCGATACAAAACGTATTTATTAAAACTAATTTTAAGAATTATTATCAGTATTGTTTATTTTGAGAAGCGTTCAGTGTAAATCCAAGTCATATGCATTCGGATCAGGATCTGCACTGTTCTCTAATCATTGATTATTATTATAATAATTTATTTATTAGCAGACGGCCTTATCCAGGGCGACTTACAATACAATACAAAGTGCAAAACTACAGTGCAGTACAAGGCATAACATATTACAAATTGCAATTCACATAATACGGTGCAATTCGAAGCATAATACATTTTACAAATTCCAATGTACACAATATATGAGGTCTTACATCCTGGACTGTAAAAGCTGATCAGTGCAGAGTGATTGTTTATTGATAGTTCATGCATCCGTAGCGGCATGATCCTGATCAACTTGCCAAATTGAAATGATGCAAATTCCAATCAAAGGAGGTTTATAAAAATAAATACTGTTTTATTGTTTAAAGTATTTTACATTACAATAAAAACATTCATTCAATGTTTAATACTTGTGATTAAAATTTATGAAAATCAATTCTTAAAATCACTTAACATTTTTAAAAATAAATACAACATGTATAGTCAAAATAGTGGTGTCGCGTCCTGCTGTCGAAGGAAAAGAAACAGGAGGATGGTACCTAAAACTCGTGACTTGTCGTCCCCTGGTGTGTAAAAGGCGCAAAAGCTTACAGCACCTGGTATTCCCAGGCGGTCTCCCATCCAAGTACTGACCAGGCCCGAGCCTGCTTAGCTTCCGAGATCGGACGAGATCGGGCGTATTCAGGCTAGTATGGCCGTAAGCGAGGGACGCTGTCCCTGACACTCTACTAATAATGAACAAGACAAGCCCGTGTCATCCACTAGTGATTCGTGTAAAGACTTTGTGTTGTCTGTGATTTCAGTGTGTGTCGGGATGTGACTCTTGTGTTATCGCTGCCAACGTGACACTTCTCTGAGCCCAAACTGTCTGATCTGCACTCTCTTCAGTCGCCGTATCAGTTGGTGATTTGGCAGTTCAGATCATTCGCATTTTCAACAACCTCCCGCACTTGAACAAGTTCATCAGCACCATTTATTTCACATACCATACATATACGCGAGGTGAAATATATTACATGCAATGTCTTTGCTAAGGCGCTGCACTACATTTTACGCCGCCGTCTCCGCACGCAAACGCTTTGCCGTGCAGGAATTTGGATGATAACGATGAACCAATGGTACAGCGGTATGTAAATAAGCTGAGCATCATGGGTAAAAGTGTACCTCAAGTGTTGCCTAATCTTTCTCATCAATACATGACGCAGTTACAGCAAACCCAAAGGACCACCAGTATCGACACTCCCGTGTAGAGAAGATGTGCAATCAAGGGGCGTGGCGCACAGTACCCCACCGTGTGACGGAAGAACCCGCTCTGAGGCAGGGTGTGGGCCGGCCCGTGTACAACTCATACTTACCTGGCAGGGGAGACACCATGATCATGAAGGTGGTTCACCCAGGGCGAGGCTCGGCCATTGCACTCCGGCTGTGCTGACCCCTGCGAATTCCCCAAATGTGGGAATCTCGACTGCATAATTTCTGGTAGTGGGGGACTGCGTTCGCGCTCTCCCCTGATCCCGCGGTACAAAGACAGATGCTCTTGCGCTGCTCACAGGCGCCCCTGCGGCTCCGCGCTTTCCATTACGCCTGCAAGCGTCACTGTGACTGTGAGCTGCTGTCTCGCTAAGTTCTCCCCTCCTCTCACCGTTTCTACTCGTTTCTTCGGTCCCTTACAATCTCCACCGAACCCCGCCCTACAAAGCTAAACGCTCACTCTTCATTTCTCATTCATGGAAAGCAACGCAAGATACACACTCCAATCCTGGCTAATTGATACTAAAAGTCAATCCCGTTCTGAACAAAACACGAATCTCAATGAAGCGCTGTGAACACGAGCTTCAAACTGACGAGCATCAGGCGTGTTCCGCCTGCTCTGCCCATGAGCACACCGAAGTCTCTTACTCGGCTTCACACGACTCGCACCCAGCTGTCAATTCACAACAGACCTCATCCCTCATCTCTGTGACTGCCTTATGATTGCAGCTCAACGGGGCATTTCACATGGCAGTGTATACGACACATGATCTGCTGTACACACTTCAATTTCGCAGAGCATCGCCATCCACCTGCAGTACGTACGAGCAAAGGACTTTTATAATAGACATGTGTATATAGTCCCCACCGTCAGCTCGGACAGTGGTGAGACTGCCCTGTATGACAGTATTAGATAAGCCCATGCGTTTCAGGGCAGCGTTGCCAGACTGGGGGTAAACCCAAGCCATGGGGGGAAATATTGCAAGCGGGGAAACGTGCGGGGAAAGGCTATCAAACAGGGGGCAACAGTAAGAAACAGGGGGTTCTTTTGCTCATTTTTATCTTCCCTGTGCTCTCACGACGTTTTGAAATATGAAGCCTGCCCTCGAACACTGATGATGGACTACCCGACTCGCCAATAATATTGGGTTCTGGTGCACTGAAATACAAGAGCTGCTGGATTTGTGTGTTTTCTTACCCCCTCACTATAGTTTTTCAAATGTTTAAACAACTGCACTTATATTCAAGGTTTGTTTTGCTTCATGTATTTTACTGGTTTACATTTCTCTCAGCAGCCTGTTGAATGATTCTTCTGCTTTCAAAATAAAATTAAAACAGGATGAATGCCCACACCTGAAAATACAATATATGCAATATTATGCATCATAGTGATGCAACCTCCTTTCATACTGCATGTCAATTGACATCCTTACTTAAATGCACACCTTCTCAAGATTGCGCTTGACTGGCTTGGCAGGCACTCAGCTACAGCTGTTCTCTCAATACAATGTGTTCGTGTTGTAAAATATAGTTCCGGTCTGCCACAACATTGTGTGTTAGCAGGGACTGTCTGCGGCGCGCTGCTGTGTCCCGGGCTTTAGAGCAGAGAGAGAGACAGGTCAAAGGTAAATATAAAAGTCAGAAACGGATATTGCCTTCCCTTTAAGTAGAGTGTCAGGGACAGCTTCCCTCGCTTACGGCCATACTAGCCTGAATACGCCCGATCTCGTCCGATCTCGGAAGCTAAGCAGGCTCGGGCCTGGTCAGTACTTGGATGGGAGACCGCCTGGGAATACCAGGTGCTGTAAGCTTTTGCACCTTTTACACACCAGAGGGCGACAAATCACGAGTTTTAACTTTGGATACACACAATTTCATCATTATTTCAGATTTTACTTCCCCAAATACACACACATACAATAGATGTTGTTCTCCAACGAAAACGGTCCTAAGTAACTAGGATACATTCGTAAATAAATTGAGCATCACGGGTAAAACGAACTAAAGTTGCCTCATCTTTTTCGTCAATAAGTGACACAATTACAGCAACACAAAACTGAACTCCACCGTACAAAGTTCAATGCTCACAAGGAACCTCATTCAACACACACGGTTCATTTCCCATTCATGCAAAGCACGAAAGTGTAAAACTTGGGAACATACTTGAGACTAAAGATTACATTCAATCTCATTCAAGGCACGAATGTGAATGAAACGGGATGAAATAACTGAAATTATGCCTGCCCTCGAACTGTGATGATGGACTACCCGACTCGCCAATAATATTGGGTTCTGGTGCACTGAAATACAAGAGCTGCTGGATTTGTGTGTTTTCTTACCCCCTCACTATAGTTTTTCAAATGTTTAAACAACTGCACTTATATTCAAGGTTTGTTTTTCTTCATGTATTTTACTGGTTTACATTTCTCTCAGCAGCCTGTTGAATGATTCTTCTGCTTTCAAAATAAAATTAAAACAGGATGAATGCCCACACCTGAAAATACAATATATGCAATATGTATCCATCATAGTGACCTGTGTCTTTAAGCATCATGACTTAACAACCTCCTTTCATACTGCATGTCAATTTAAATTCTTACGTAAATGCACACCTTCTAAAGATTACATGAAAAGACTATGAAATGCACCTGGTCAGCAGCCTGTTACGCTTACATTTCCTGGGACAGAAGCATTCATCGGTAAGACACCATTTTGTTACAGTTACAGCAGTACATTGATTCAGTGGCCTATTTTAATCAAGTTCATATGCATTCATGGGGCATTTAAGGCCCATATACATACGTACGGCGATGCTGTATATGCATCTCCTCTCTAATAAGGGTTATCGTGCAAATGGGGGGACCCATTTGGAAATGGGGGAAACCGGCTCACCACTAGGGGGATTCTCGGAGTAGCATCTGGCAACCCTATTTGACTGTCTTGTCGGTCGCTCAATTATCCACCTGAGGTGCAGATGTAGGCCATCAACTGTACACCAGAATGTGGCTAGAAATATGGTTCCGTTCCACCAACGTGGGGACTACTTTCTCTCAATGGTTTCTTGACTTCATATATGTACTTAAGCTGGAAATGAAAGTTATCCACATACAACTTGCCAGGATTTCAGTAATACAACATCAAACGTCGTACTTTTGCTCAAACATTTACAGTTCATCGCTTTTCATGACCCCATAACTTTACGATCTCTTCAGTTAACGAGCTGATTTGTGAAGGTCCTGTAGACCTTAGTTCTTTCTATCAAATGCCAGGGAGACTTATCTTTTACGTACAATATAAAGCAAAACGTAAAAGTACACTTTGTGCAATGTCTCAAAGTCACAACTGAAACTTCACCATACTTTACTGTCTTCTACCTATATGTGTTTAAAGCGTCAAATAAACTGCCTGCTAATCTATTGATCATTATACCTTCAGTAATCCAAACTATCAGTGATCTCTTTCATGAGTTCAACCAAATTTAGATTTAGACAATATCTAATGCAATACAGGTGAAAACAAGTCCATCTTATAATACAAAGAGTTGACTTATCAATTTTATAATAAACTGATTTCATTCTTTTAATAAAAAATATGTTTTTACGCATATAAGTCGTAGGATTTAACAATTTTGCAGGGCAAAATTATCGGCAGGGTTAAGGTTGAGTCAGTGATCGTGTAAAAAAGTGGTTGACAGATATTGGTCGATCGGACATAAAACCCTCCAGCCATGACAATCTCAGAATATGCTGATCACATTGTCAGTAAATTGAATTTGTTGACAGTTGTGTGGTTTATTTCATGTTCATTGAAATTAACCTCGACTGTATATTAAAAGGGATAGGCTGGTCATTTGGCTATCTATATTAAAAACCTGCACTTGCAAGTGATTCTTGCAAGTCAAGATTATGTTTTCTTTGACAACATATGAGTTCATTGTTTAAGCACTGATAACTGTGCAACTTGGATATACATTTGTACCCATTTGTTACCTAGACATTTCCAGGGGTCGGCATCGCGATGTTGCGCGACGGACAACGGACAAAATCTCCGGACTCAGTGGCAGACATGGATGGGGAAAAATGTGCCTATATATATTACCCTGCTGTATACAAAGCGTGTAGCTAATTTAATAGCACGCAAAAGCCCACTCGAAGACAGGAATAACATGTAAACTACACACACATCAGCGCTAACCACTTCACCAAAGTGCTGCCCAATAATATTAGCGAGGGAAAAGGTCGGCTATGAGACACTTAAACCTTTGTCTCTGTCCTGCTATCGGTTAAGTTACATTACATGTGTATGCGAAAGTGTACGTCACACGTGTTTTAAGCCCGCACACAGAGGAGTCCAGCCGGCACACAGAGGAGTCCAGCCGGCACACGCCGCAGTGACCGGCGTGGCGAGGGGGCGCTGCGGGGACCCACGCTGCGGTGTTGCGCTCTGCCGCTAAAAGCACAACCGACACCGCTTGTTCAAACATTTGATTGTGGCAAGCGTTTTGTTAACGCAGCAAAATGATTTAAGGAAATTATTATTCATCATTATTTTGTTATTTTTGTACCATTCATGAAAGTACACCGAGTTTCCGGAGAGGACAAAGAGAGCGCTGTTCTTGTCAGGACAAGCTCCAGAGCCTGTTTGTCATTGCAACGTACAAATTACATTAAACATATCTCCAATACCTGTCTTACTAGTTATATAGCATACATATTAAGATCAAATGTATGGTCATATATGGTCAAACCGGGTACAATTAAGGCATACATAATGTTTAATATAAGGGGGGTTTGTACGGTGTATCAAACCCAAAACTCTGGAGAAAACTGGTTCTTATCAGACTCTGTCCTTCTGCATATCAGGGTTGAACTATGGCACAGTACCGTAGCACAGAGACCATGAGAAAGTGACCTTGTTCACACATACACACACAGAATAAACATCCAGTTCTTCAATAAAAATCAAAACAAGGGGCTAGATGAAAAAAAATAGGTCCTAAAAGGTCAGAAAGATTATGGAATAACAGTGCAAAACTTTCCAAAAGTGTGTCTGAATAATACAAAACACACAAAAAAATTAACTCAGCTGTCATCAGTAACAAGAAAGGGGAAAAAATATTTGTAAAGAAATTGTGTGTATGTATGTATGTGTATATATATATATATATATATATATACACACATACACACATACATATACACATATATATATATATATATACATATATATACATACATACATACACACACACACACACACACACACGTCTTCTTCCTATTGTATACAAAGTACTTACAAAAGTTCAAAAGCATTGCCTTCAAGACACCCTGGACTTAACCCAAGCAAGAGAACAAGCAGGATTCAGAGGTCGATATTACATTACTGATATATTCAAGTTGCCAAAGTAGTAGAAAGATGCAGGGATTAATACTCAGTTCATATAAGTTCAGTCATCCGTGCTCTAAGAAATCAAAACGGAGGAAAATGTTCATTCATCTTATTAAATATGTCTACATCAATGCCAAATCAACAATCAGACACCACCAAGACACTGCCAAGATCAAAATATGCAAAGGAGATCACAATCATCCCAAAACTCTTCACAAACTTAAAACAGGGTTAAACAAAATATTATAAATAGAGCTCATATGACAGCATATGATTTACCAAAATCTGAAAAACTACAGCTTCAGATTCAATAACTCTCAGATACAAGTAAGAAAACTACTCAAAATTAACTTGAAATTAACATAGCTTTGAGAAATCTAAGATTTAAGTGGATGAAAAGATCTATAGTAAATGTCTACAATGGCCAGCATATCAACTCAGATGGAGATCTTAGGAAGAATTCAAAAAAGAAAAAATATGTTGATGTACATTTGGGTGAAAGAGAACTATACTGAAAGAAAATGTACCCCTTTGCCTGAAGAAAAAGTATTTGATCAATGCATCGCATGATTTCTGAATAAACTCAGCAATTCCTGTAGGCTCCCTCTGCTGGGTCGTGCATTTCAAAGCAAAGACTCAAATATTAGCACCAAGGAGCTTCCAAAAGAATTCCAGGACAAAGTTGAAAGGCACAGATCAGGGGATGGGTATACACAATATCCAATGCCTTGAATATCCCTTAGAGCATGGTCAAGATGATTATTAAGAAGCTGAAGGTGTTTGGCACCACCAAGACCCTGCCTAGATCAGGCTTGTAGGGTGGCAAGAAGGAAGCACTTACTCAAGAAAGCCCACCTGAAACACTCAGGAGATTATGTAGCCATATGGCAAAACCTTGTGTGGTCTGGACATTTTTTATCTAAATGCAAAGCATTATGTTTGGTGCAAACCCAACACAGCACATCACCCAAAGAACACCATCCCTACTGTGAAGCGTGGTGCTGGCAGCATCATATTATGGGGATGTTTCTTATCGGCAGGGACTTTGTCAGATAGAAGGGAAACTGAGTGTAACGGAACACAGAAAAGTCCTTGAGGAAAACCTGCTGCCCTGTGCAAGTAAGGTTACACTGGGATGGAAGTTCACATTTAAGCTTGACAACAATCTTAAGCACAGAGCCAAAGCTACAAAAAGGTAAATGTCCATAAATTGGCCCAGTCAAAGCCCCAGCCTAAATCCAATCGAACATTTGTGGCATGACTTGAAAATGCGGTCAATGAACATTCTCCAATGAACTTGAACAATTTTGTAAAGAATAATAAATATTGCCAAATTGAGTTATGCAAAGTTGGTAGAGACCTGTCCCAACAGTCACAGATGTAATTGATGCCAAAGGTGCTCCCACCAAGTATTAATTTCAGGGTGGAGACTTATCCATTATGATATTTCAGTTATGTATTTTTTTATATATATATATATATATATATATATATATATATATATATATATATATACATACATACATACATACATACATACATACATACACACACACACATATACATATATTTCCCTTAACAGTGTAAAGTACGTTGTGTAGATAAGTGGAAAATGTAACTCTTAGTTTAGAAAGCTTGCATAACTAACATGTAATGCTATTTCCTCAGATATCAGCAATGGGTTGGATTTTCAGACTTTTCTCTTTTCAGACACAGAAGGTGACTAATAGAGGTCCCACATATTCATCAAAATCCTCATAATTGAAGAAAACTTTTGATAGTTAATTCATACTTTGATCTATAAATAGAGAAAATGCTGATTGAGAACTGTCATTTGTAAAGCAATATACATGAAAATTTACCACAGCTAACAAATATATATATACATATGTAAATTAAACATTTAAAATGCACACCCATCTCAAAAACATCAAATGATCTATGTTGTTTGAGAAATAAGACTTCTAAAAAAACACTGCATTGTTCTCATCTGAAAAAAAGAAAGGATAAAAAAACAAAGTAGGTTTTCTTCATGGATAAGAAACATTTAATCCACACCCGTGTAGTGTTAGTTAAGCAAAGTAAGAGATATAGATACAAATAATTTGGTCCATAAAAAGGAAACAAAATATTAAAAGCAAAGAAAACAAGAACAATCTTTACACAACAAAGCTCTATAAAAATAGACCACTCCATTCTTGTATAAAATAAGTAACATTTCTGTATTGATTTATTTAAATTGCACCATTACAAATGTTTGCTATTATCACTGCAATACTGCTGTAGGTAGAAATTATTAGAATGCATGGGGGGGTAATAACTTTCTAAAATACTATGACAATATCTCAAGCACACTGTTCTTAATGTACAGCAATAGCCAAAGATTATTTCCTCTCCTTAATTCAGTATCAGATTCTTAAACCACCCACTTCATTGAACACATTTATTATTGCCATATGCTGAAGTCTGGCTTTAAGATTTCTTAAAATTAATCTTGTATTATTTACATTCCTGGATAACATTTGAATTCCATAGATGAAGACTCACAAGCAACAATAAATAAATAAGAACAGACATGAATTTTCACTGCATGATGGAAAGGTTACTTAAGATCTTAGAGGCAATATTATTCATAAGATAGATTTCTAATATATATTTGGACTCCACTGCCTGACTGAGTTTGAGAAACAAAAAAGGAGTATTTTTTGTCAATGTAATGATGGAGTGAAAAGTATATTTACCATAATTTATGCAAGAAAACAAATGTCTACTAGGTTAAATCTTCCCAACAGTTGTTACAGAAATAAAAGGACTGAGAACTTTGATGATGCATGTTATATCTTTCTTTTTATCCATGCTTTAGCAAGGTGAGTTTTCATATCCACCATAACAGTTGTCAAGTTTGTTTATTTTTTCTCAAGTCTATTAAATATTTCTGACACGTCAAACAGGGTTCTCAAGGGTTACAGCTTACTCGTTCCGTACTCCTTACCAAACATTCAAATACTGCTGTAGCCCCAAGTGTAGAGAAATGTGGAGCACCTGACGTATGATATCTTTTGAGTAGAATCTAGATTTTGTGGTTACAGACAGTAGTTGAGCAGTTTGAAGAAATTTCACATCCAAGCCTTTTACACTTTTGTTTGACTAACCAATTATTTATGATTTTAAAAAAGACCAGGTCACCAAAAAATAAATAAATTACATTAGGTTTTGAAAAGTAATGAATTCATCCCCTTATGTTCATTTATATGCACAGTCAAATTACAAAATGTAACAAAATTGAAATAAAGCTGGTATACAATTTGAAAAAAAAAAAAAAAAAAATTGGTTAGGGGCCAGGAGTTAGTTACACAACAGAACATTTTCAGTGAGAGGAACTCTCACTGGAAAATAATTAAAAAAAATAATTAAACAAACAATCTTTCTCTGAAGAAAAAAAATGCTATTGGTTCACTGTAAAATAAATGTACCTCTATATATTTGGATATATTAAAACAAAAATTGAAAAGCTGAAGACCAGGCAACAGTTAGTCCCCTATAGATGTAAAAATCAGTCTGAGCTATTACATAAATGTGCCAAAATAATTGGTGGACAGATAAGAAATAGTGTAGCTGTAGCATTTAATTATTTGTTCTTAAATGTCCAATACTATAATCACAGTAATAATAATTATTAGCTCCATATTTGTAGCACAATGCACTATTGTGAAACACCAAGTTAATGACTGATAATGTAAAAAACTAAAATAGTTTAGTACTAGAAACCCTGTAAGCCCAATAGTGAACAGTAATATACCTGGTTGTGTAAATAATATAATTTTTTGAATATTCTGGATGTCAGCCTCTCTCTATTGGGCGATTATTCAAACCATAGTTGTTAATTCATGATGTAATTTGTTTTTTGTTTATTTGTGACTTTAATATTGTCCACCTTGCCATAAGCAAACTGCTAGTGATCATTGTCTGATATTACACCACCCCAGCTTGACTGTAAATCTTTGACTGCCACTTATTGACAACATAAAACTTAATTTCAATTTAATAACCAAGTTGTTATTTAACCATACTTAAGAGCAAGAAAATCATAATACATAAAGTACTCAGAAGGACTGAATATTTGAAAATATCCTACATACTTCAATTTAGTCCTTAAAGGCATAATATAATCTCATGATACAAAACATTGCCTATATCAGAATCCCTGCTGGTTTCAATATCAGTTTTTGATTTATTTAAAAAAACATTCTGTAGCATTCTTACTGAGAAGATCAATCACTAGCATGTGGGTGGTAAAGACCTGCAGCAGCACTGCTGCCTGCCCCCTGCTGGCCAAACATAACCATTGAAAACCTAATTGTGTACAGCATGGTTTCCCAAACTGGTCCTGGAGTCCCCCTGACCTGCTGCGTTTTGTTCCTACCGAGCTCTAATTTACTTAATTCAACCATATATTGCACCGATTGCTTAATTGAATCCCTAATTGAACTATTAAGAGCTCAGTTGGAACAAAAACCAGCAGGGCAGGGGGTACTCCAAGACATGTTTGTAAACTGCTGGTGTACAGTAATAAAGCTGGTGACACTGAAGACATTTTCTTGTATTAAATTGTTTCAGTATTCAACAATATTTTGATGCCTGTAATTAAAAATGTGTATGTATGTATGCTAACTAGTTTTAGCTGTCAAACTTCATCCATACATATGATTGTAATGTGGGAGGGGACAGTAACAACCTGGGACCAAATCCAGCACATCAATCTAGCTAATTAGTGCATTTCCAGCTGTTAAATTCATTTCTTGGACATGTTACAAGGAAATGCATATTATAATACAAATGTGGCCATGTTTTTTAAAACATACTTTAGCAATTTAAAAGATCTATTGAGGTCCATTCTGTGCTGCTAAGGGGGATGTACTGAGGGTGTTCATTTTGTGTTCATAACTTAATCATCAATAAAGATTTGTCAACCGAAAGACATGGGCATCTTCAAGAGGCAAATTAGAGAAGGTTTTTTCTAAAATATTCATAATTACATAAGTACAAAATGTACTTTTAAAATAAAAATACTGAGCTATTGAAATCAGAGGGGATCCTGATATGTAGGTTGTAGGAGATCCTGGTAATTATAATTAGCCCTTTAAAGCTTTTACATTCTCAGGTTGGATTGGATTTTAGTAAAACAATAGAAAAACAAACCCATCTCTACACCTCCGAGGACTAGCCTTCTTCCAGTTACATTTAGGTCTCATTTATTAAAGTCTGGCAATCAACAATTAGAATTGTAAAACCAAAAATAATCTAAACAAAACCATAAAAAGTGAGTGTGGAAATTTAAGTGTGTGCACCACACTGTTGTTTTGATGCAAAGTTTTAACATGGGAGGGTCTCCCTTCCATTCTTGAACAGCAATTGCACAACAAATTCAACACATCATGGGACACCCTACCTCAACTGGTTTAAATGGTTTAAAGCAAACAACTGAAACAAGAAGCGTATTTGAAATGAAGACATGCCGACTGCCATTGCCATCTGAGGAGGAGGAAGAGGCAGGTCTCTGATGGGCCCAGGCTGCATATTCAGGACAGTGTGCAGTCATAGGTACCCTTTTCCAGGGGCCCCTCCTCCTGCTCCTTCCCAACGTTGTCCTCCGTGGGTCTGATGACACTGCTCCCCGGCTCACTGGGCAGGCTGACGCTGATGCCAGCCGGGCTACGGCTGTCCTCGGGCCGGGGGAAGACCTGCTCTGTCAGCTTGGAGACGCTGACCGGCTGGAAGGCTTCAGGCTGCACCTGCTCTGCCGTCACCTCTACTAGCTTCTGTAAGTGTGGACGGATGAGGTCGAAGAAGGGCTTGTACCCAAGGCTGTGGGAGGAACACACACACACAGTGGCATCAGAGTCACTACAGGACACAACACAATCATGGGCATTCATAGTTGCTGCTACATAACTGGTCTGACTTTACCAGAAGGTTCTAGAGAATTAGTAGTTAACATGTCCGGATAATTGAACTATTTTTAAAATATAAATTTATATGGCTGAAAATTAAAAGTAAGGTATCATGTAGATTCCTTATAATTTTACAGTCATCATTTGTTGAATCGGATTCTGTGCAGTTCATATTAAACGGTTACATATTTGTTATTTATTTCAGGAAAACATAACTTCTTACATCAAATTATATTTTTGTTACAATTTATTAAGGGTATGAATACTTTCAAAGACCATCATGTATGTATGCATGCATGTGTGGTGTGTGAAATGGGACAGTATACAATTTTGATGGTATGATAACAATAAGCAAAAAATACCATGGTATATCACAGTATCGTATAATGCAACGTCTACTATGGATTTACCTTATTTTACAGAATAAAATATGATAAACTTCTTTAATATTCCATGAAGCTTATATTATACACTATATTTACAACTTTAAAGGCAGGGAGTGAAAGCATAAATGAAAGTCTAAAGAAGGCACAATGCTTAAAACACTAAATATACACTCACCTAAAGGATTATTAGGAACACCATACTAATACTGTGTTTGACCCCCTTTCGCCTTCAGAACTGCCTTAATTCTACGTGGCATTGATTCAACAAGGTGCTGAAAGCATTCTTTAGAAATGTTGGCCCATATTGATAGGATAGCATCTTGCAGTTGATGGAGATTTGTGGGATGCACATCCAGGGCACGAAGCTCCCGTTCCACCACATCCCAAAGATGCTCTATTGGGTTGAGATCTGGTGACTGTGGGGGCCAGTTTAGTACAGTGAACTCATTGTCATGTTCAAGAAACCAATTTGAAATGATTCGACCTTTGTGACATGGTGCATTATCCTGCTGGAAGTAGCCATCAGAGGATGGGTACATGGTGGTCATAAAGGGATGGACATGGTCAGAAACAATGCTCAGGTAGGCCGTGGCATTTAAACGATGCCCAATTGGCACTAAGGTGCCTAAAGTGTGCCAATAAAACATCCCACCACACCATTACACCACCACCACCAGCCTGCACAGTGGTAACAAGGCATGATGGATCCATGTTCTCATTCTGTTTACGCCAAATTCTGACTCTACCATCTGAATGTCTCAACACAAATCGAGACTCATTAGACCAGGCAACATTTTTCCAGTCTTCAACTGTCCAATTTTGGTGAGCTTGTGCAAATTGTAGCCTCTTTTTCCTATTTGTAGTGGAGATGAGTGGTACCGGGTGGGGTCTTCTGCTGTTGTAGCCCATCCGCCTCAAGGTTGTACGTGTTGTGGCTTCACAAATGCTTTGCTGCATACCTCGGTTGTAACGAGTGGTTATTTCAGTCAAAGTTGCTCTTCTATCAGCTTGAATCAGTCGGCCCATTCTCCTCTGACCTCTAGCATCAACAAGGCATTTTCGCCCACAGGACTGCCGCATACTGGATGTTTTTCCCTTTTCACACCATTCTTTGTAAACCCTAGAAATGGTTGTGCGTGAAAATCCCAGTAACTGAGCAGATTGTGAAATACTCAGACTGGCCCGTCTGGCACCAACAACCATGCCACGCTCAAAATTGCTTAAATCACCTTTCTTTCCCATTCAGACATTCAGTTTGGAGTTCAGGAGATTGTCTTGACCAGGACCACACCCCTAAATGCATTGAAGCAACTGCCATGTGATTGGTTGGTTAGATAATTGCATTAATGAGAAATTGAACAGGTGTTCCTAATAATCCTTTAGGTGAGTGTATATTAATTTAAAAACAGTAGCACAAAAGACTACACAGTTATACCTCACTTTGCACGATAGAGAGCTTCTAAAACAATTATATACTAAATAGGATCATAAATACATTGCATTAATGTGGATAGGTTTCATAAATGTGAAAATTAACATGAACATTTGTTAAATCCTAATATACATGCTCATATATTTTGTGATAAATTAACACAAATAATAATAAACTCCCCAATTTTATTGGAATTTTACATTTTAATCAGCTGAAGCTCCTGGCCCCTAACCGATGTTCATTTGCTTACATTTGAAATTCTCCATCAGAACTTTCACTTCTGACACATTTTAGGCCTATTATCATTATATATTTTTTTGTTCCTTGGTAACTTCGTCTCTCATCTTAGAATCAAAATAATTCAGCTGAACGGATCTACATTTTTCAAAACTTTATTCAAGGGGAGGAACAGGCAGTCTGATTGCAACTAAAGGCCGGTGCACACTAGACCGCTCCAATAAGACACCAAAATAGGACATATAGATATATACTGCAGAGGTTCCCAAACTGTGGGGCGTGCCCCTCTGGGGGGATGCAAGACCCTTTATGGGGGGGTGCGGGGAAAAAGCCGAATGGGTAAAAAGTCAAGATGAGACAAGAAATCCACGAGGGGATCTGACAACTGCTGATTGCTGTCCCGCTGAAATCACATTGGATAAACTGATATCTTTTGCATCGACCTCTCTCTGTGAAACGTCTTTTTCTACACTTACACACAT
This sequence comes from Amia ocellicauda, assembly GCF_036373705.1. Classification (NCBI taxonomy): domain Eukaryota; kingdom Metazoa; phylum Chordata; class Actinopteri; order Amiiformes; family Amiidae; genus Amia; species Amia ocellicauda. The sequence continues at coordinate 23,252,984 of NC_089857.1, forward strand.
TAAAAACAAACTGTACTGTCGATTTACAAGAGTGGAAATTGGGTCTCGGTTATTGGATTCTTCCATATCCAGTCCTGGCCAATCAGAATAGAGGACTGTCAGGTAGCAGTGTCTGTGAAAGCCGCTAATTGGTAGTTTCACATCAAAATACACAGCAGTTTATGAGATAATGTGATAATTATGGTAAAATAAATAATAAGAATAACTTGCAGCTCCAAAATGTCATTGAGTGGTGGGAAACGAGCTCGCCAGGACTCTCTGCTGCAATATTTTGGAAACGCATTAACACAAAATACATTAAATGCGAAATATTACAATGTGCAAATATTTGCAATGGCAAGAAGTTCTGAATTTTATTTTAAAATACTCATCTAACACAACAACTTTATTACATACATTCAGAAACATACCTGTGTGTTCAAGTTCCAGTGAAAACAAAATATATAGCAATAGCTGGCTGTGTGTGTTTTAATAATATTAGTTTGTATGTTGCTCCTCCTTTTGTCATTGCTAGTTTCGCAGAAGGGTGTTTGGCTTTTAGGTGGGTTAACATAACTGCTGTAGATTTGTGGTATATTAATTGCACTGCACATATTATACACTTAACAGTGTTTTAAATTTACTTTGTCAGTATTTCCATGCAGAAATTCTCTGAGAGGAAGCCATTGGTCGCGTTCTTGTAGCGCCGCAGATTTCCGCAGATCTGCGCAGATCTGCAGAATTCCACCGATCCCATTGGCGGAGTCACCGCAGATCTGTCATTGTCAGCCAATCATAGACAAGAAATAACAAACCACACCCTATCGTCAATCTTCATTACAGCTACATAGAGAGCCAATCAACCATACAGGCTTTAAAATAAAAGCAATATTATTATTATTTTATTATAATAACTATTGAATGTTAGATTCAGTTGTCGATTGTGGCCATCTTTAACGCATAGTTGAATTTTCGGTCTCATCCTTAATATATATTAAATAACTAGTAAAATTGTATAAAATGGAAAGAGAGCGTTACTGTATCTTCTGTAACTATGTTGATTCAGGCTCATCTGTACTAGATGGAGTAAGAACAGGTTCAAGCACAGAGAGGTTCCAATGTAAATGGCCAAATAAAATTGTGAAAAGTGAAATGCAAACAGGTATTAAAGTATATTCAACCATGGTAAACATTACCAAAAAAATTGTAATATAAATGTGAACGTGTGGGATATGGGAAGGGGGGGGGGTGCCACCCAGAAAGTGGGAACCACTGATATACTGGACACTGACCTGACACTATGTTCATGACTGGGTAAATGTTTTCAAACATGACGGGCAAAATCTTTCAATGTCTTGTCATGTTGGTCTAGTGTGCACTGGCCTTAACTTGCATTAGATTAGACCAGGGGTTCCCAAAGTGTGGCCCAGGGGCCAAATACGGCCCTCGAGGATGTCTGGTGCGGCCCCCCAAAACCAACCTTCAACCCCCGCCTTTTCTGAACCTTTACTAGATTTTTACACTTTCAGAACATTTTCTGTTACAAATTGCATATGTAATTTGGGGGGAAATAATAAAACAACAATTAAAGTTCATAAATGTTGCCTAACTGACATGTATAGGAAATAAAAAGGTATGATTTGGGAAATATTGAGTTTTCATCTGTGGTTCATTTTCTTCTGCGGCCCCATGCAACCTCCGGAAATTGGCCCTCCATCAGCAGACATTGGGAACCCCTGGATTAGACTGTCAAATTAGCTTAATACAAGACAAGTCTAACATAGTTTAATGCAACTGGCCCCAGGAGGTGTTGTATCATAACTTTGTTTTTCCTGCTGTCGTGGAAACAGTAACACTTCATGTTGTCTATGGATACTGTAATCACTACCAAGGAGTAAGAATATGGAGAAAATAACTCGGTTGACTTAATAATAATTACTTGAGCTGCCACTTCAGTTTTTCTTCTATCTAGGAAGTTATCACATACGACATCCTGAAACCCTGAAGGAGCAAACATGCTTTTGATGCTTCTGGAGGTTTTAATTCACACATGAGAATACCCTGAAAACTATTTTTTGTATAGAATGTGATTGCCAGTTTCTTCTATAACAGACAAGTAAAAACGATTGTCTTAAAAAATAATCAAAACCTGGAACCATGCAAAATTTATTTGAAAAATAATCAGCACAGATTATCTTTTGCAGTCTTACCAGTCTGTCGTTGCCCAGTTGTCCACAGCCAACAAGCCATTGCGGATGTTCTGCACTGTCTCTACAGGTACTTCCGAACTCTGGAGAAAGTTCACCACCTGGTTGATGATGGCGGTCTCCCTCAGGATAAGACCAATGATGACACACCACTCCAGACACCCCGCCTCCATGAAGATGTGCAGCAAATACCTGGGTCATCAATACACATTTTTATATTGTGAAACTCTGAGACAATTTTAACTGTGAAAATTCGTTTTTTTTTTTTTTTTTTATCACTATTGTAATAACTATCACAGTGTCTAAAATTATTAGTTTAAATGTCCTTGTTTGTTGGTAGGTTTGCATAATTGTTGTTAGGTTGCATTTGCAACCCTAGTAGGGAATATGGGACATTGCTGCTACCAATGGGAAGTGATAAAAACTCATGACAAAGCTTCTAATAGGTCTCTGTGTGCTTGTCACTCAGGTGAGCTCTTGAACTTGCCACTGCTAATCTAGACAGCAGACAGACTGCACTTCATCTTTTGCCATAGCCAGATGGGCCTACATGTAACCTCGAAACTCTGGGAACTATTTACTTTTTTCAGATAACCAGGGTTGCATACGCAACCTAACATTATCTTTCAAGTCATAAATCGCTGCCAAATACTGGAAACTGTTTACCCAAGCAGTCACAAGGGTTGACAATTGACAGAATCGCAGGAAAGGCAACTATCGAGACAAAAATAATATAATCAGGAGCAGAGATTCTACAGAGGGTAGTGAGGCTCAACAGAACCTAGCACAGGAGCGCTGATTGGTGAGGCTGGTCATGTGACATCAAGTCTGTAAAATCACAAATGTGTGTGTCATAGACCAGCTTGCTACAGCACAGATCTCAGACAAGGAGACTCCTGCCCATTTTCCACTGACATATCCGAGTCGTGCTGGAATCAAGCCGAGCTGAGTAAGGCTGCCTCACCTGAGCTGCACCTGTGACTTGTTTGGGCCCTTATTGGCCAACTCCATGGAAATGTGCTCCAGTTCGGACTGTGTCAGACTGAGTGTAGAGAAATTCTCGTCCACCATGGTCCAGTCCCCATCCACCACAGAGCTGGTCTCTGTCAGGTCTGTGGCTGAGCCAATACTGCACTCATCACCTATGAGAAACCAAGATGAATGGTCCGTCAGACTGGAGCTCGTATAGCAGCTCTAGGGCACTTCCCCTTTCAATACATTTTAGTCAGTGAGATCCTACTTTATTAAGATTTCTGGCATTCAAATGAAAGCCATGTCCCAATACAATTGTTAGAATTTTTCCTAAAATCAATTTATTTGACATGGGATGAACATTTTGACTCAAACATAATTTTAAAAACCATACTGCAAAGCAGCCAAACAGAAAGGACAGAATCTGATCTTTCTACTGTGGAAAAGTGACTTAAATAGATAGATGTGGCCACTGGTGAATGTTTCTGAGTAAGAACACTTACCTTTGATGACGAGAGGGGAGAGGAAGGCCTCTTGAGTATGTGCCCCATGCGAAGAGGCCGTGTCCATTTCCTTTTGCTCTGTGGAAAGCGTGTTCAGCCAGCTGTGGCTGCGGGGGGCACTGGGAGGAGCTGTGTCCATCTCGCTGTTCAAAAGGCTGTCTGCAGACTGAGACTTCAATAACCGTTCTCCCACTGCTGAGACACAAACACACAGGATCTGCTAAAACACCATGACCAGCAAGCCTGAACAAAAAGATGCAACTTTGTGGCTTCTAAGCTGCATCTGCAGGTCATGTATTTTAGGAAACATCTGTATTTTGCATTTTTGCCCAATTCAAGTCGTACAATTTAATTTCTATAATTATCCACAAGATAGTGACAGGGCTCTGTACTTTACTAGATGGATACTTTGCTCATTTACTTGGCTGAATATTAAAAGTTGACACTTTGATTGCTCAAACACAACCATGTGAGCAATTAATTATAAAACATTTTTCCCAAAAATTCTCTATAAATTTGGTTTCAATTCACAGCAGGTTTTTATTAATAACAAATAATATATGAAGTTTCATGAGGAGTAATGTTATGCAATGCTTACATTTGATTGGCCCATAGCAGTGAAATTGTTTATTGCAATAACTTGCCTTGAAAATACGTGATAGAGCACCATTCTACTGTCATATAACCACAATTTCAGCACAGTGGGCCTTACAGTTCTGGAAAAGTCATTGTTGGAAGTTCATTGTATGATGCAGTATGGCTACCATTCCATGTGACCATCAAAGCTTTAAAGTTGGCCATGAGTACGTAATATATACTAAGTTACAGATGATATACTGCAAAAAAATATGAGAAGAAAGTTGTGTAAAGTTGGCAGTTTAATAGGTGTCCAGCATCTTTGGTTCTAGGTCACCTAATAAATAGTTTCTCCCTTAGGACACAAGTCTGTTGAAATACTTCAGAAAAGCTTAATGAGGATACATATTTCTGCAAGCTCTCATCTCTTCTCCTCACCTGTTCTGTACCTGCCATTTCGGAAGGGAGAGTTAATGGGGCAGGCGGGGATGACTGGAAAAGGCCAAAGGAAGTCTTTGTGGAGCCTTTTGAGTGCAGTAATAAAGTCATCCACACGGGCCGCACGGGTCCGCTCCTTACACAACCAGCCAATCAGCTCGAAGCCTAGCTGTGCAGAAAAACAGCCCAGATCTTTGAGACGGACTTCCTCCAAAAGCCTTCTTGCATGGCGCCACAGCATCATGTCAATGTACATGTTCTCTGCACAGTCGTTATCCTTACTCCACCTAGAGACATTCAACAGCAAGAATAAAATGAGCTTTGCATCAGGTACAGGTGTCATTTATTCAGACCCTTCAAGAAATCTGAAAGTTGTTCTAGCAAGGTAATGCAGGTGTACAATTTGGGGAAACAAAAACTATCCTATGCATAAACATCTGACAAAAACTGTTATATCAATTTTGAAATATTACAATTAAAATCAGCATTACACTTCAGTTTAAATATTTAAAAACAATATACTGTATTGTTCCAAGAATTTCACGATGTCTAGAAAGTACCTTTACTAACCTAGAAATCACTGTGGCAAATCTAAATCAGGATTTTAAAAGACAAAGGTCATAACCAGGGGAAGGAGAGGATTTATCTTTTTATCTTGGATGCTTAAGAAAAAAAAAAAAAAAAAACCTCTATAAAAGATGTTTATCAGCAGTGGTTAATAAAGGTTACCTCTTGGCTGAGGGCCCAGAAGGCATGCTAAGTGTCTTTTGGATGCTGAATTTTCCAGAAGCAAGACTCTCAGCTGACTGAGACAAACTGATACTACGATGCCTGAAGAATTCAAACCCCCCTGTGGTGCTGGGTTCCTGTTGGATTTGGAGAAGAAAAACAATTTAATGAAAACATCTGCTGCAAAGAAGCCATTTAAAAATATATATATAATTATTATGGCAATGAAAAGGAAGTAATAGTACTCTGGCAATAACAAAAAATCCAGATCCTAATGTTTATGTAACTCTTAATAAAGAAATTATCACATTAAGCTCTCACTAATTAGTAAAAGAAAACATGATTATGATGTGGCTATTCAATAGTAAACTAGTAAATTATAATTACTAGCAAGGAGTAAGACCATGATGCTTAAACACTCTTGACTTGATAATAGCTGCCGTGGGCAAGACAAATCTGGCGAGAAAGCGTACAAGATCTAGGAGTTATGACAATACATACGGAATAACTTCAGAGAGAGCTTTCTTCACATCTCTCATTATTTAGCAAGTTTTCCATTTTTAAAAGTTGCTTATATGATGGAATAGTGATGTGCATCTAACTTATACACTCTAACAACACAAAGAGGCATAAAACTGATTTTAGAACTAGTGGGACCTTTGCTTTAATGTCTACCCTAAAGGATACTGAAGTCAACTGAGAACAAAAATTGAAGCAAGGCAACATAAAAGGGAACCTAATCCACTGAAACAAAGACACCACCAGGAGCAAGGGCCACACAGCAAAATCAGCAGCAGGAGCCCTAAGTGGTCCTGAAGCCCAATTGAAACGAGAGTCGCTCAGCGGAAGGGCTTGTGACACTGCCTTGAGCTGGTCTTTATTTAATTAATTCAGTATTTTATCGAAATGCAATGTGTCCTATGCACTATAGATTGGCTCATCTAGGGACAATTTGGCTCAGTGCTGAATAGAGGTACTACTTGTTTTAGAGCTACCTGTGTGGTTGGTGTGGTGGGTGGTGTTTCAGACTCTCCTGAGCCAATGGCTTTGAGAAACCTGATCATGTGACGACACAGGTCCCATTTCCCCTGCTCCAGGGCAGTGTTGAACAGCAGGGTGGCATGCTGTCTGCTCACTGCAGGAACCTCCATGTTCTAGGACACAAGTACCATGCAGAGACACTATCAATAATGACAATAACATATACCCTATAATTAGTACATTTCACAATAACAATCCCCCTTGAGTGAAATGTGAGTTCTAAAATTAAAACATTAAATCTTTAATTTACATACATAATGCATAATTAAAGTATTTTATATTGAGTTGACATGAAAGAAAGGTCTGATACACTAATTTATATAAACTTAACGCCACCCATCATCTTCATTGTTTTGGTAGTATTGCAGGAGAAATGTATTTGTCAGCAGCAATAAATAAATACAAGTTTAAGTAGCAAAGACAGTAAGCATTCATGCAAATTAAAACAAAAATAAATAAACCAATACATAATGGGTTGGGGAGAATTAATACTAGAAACGCTGCCGTTTCACTCATAGCCAGCACTGCACCACCAGTTAAAATTACCGATAACAGTTGTAGACTGAAATCAAGAAACAGCAAGCACCTTTCTTACCATAGGCTAATAGTTTTACAATTTAAACTCTGATGAAAGCTTTTGTCATGAATGTGTAATATAGCTATGTATAGCTGGAGGTTAGTAATCACTAACTATTTGTAGCCATGAAATCACAACTACATGATTATGCATATTGTCAGCTATCTGAGAATTAGCCTTCACTGTATCATCCTGGGTTACTTTTACCCTGTGAATAAAAATTTAAGAATTAGTCAGAAATGTGTATATGTGACTGCACTATCAAATACTTATTTCCCTCATTAACATGCAAATCAATTTATAACTTTTTTGAAATGCGTTGTTCTGGATTTTTTTGTTGTTATTCTGTGTCTCACTGTTAAAATACACCTACCATTAAAATAATAGACTGATCATTTCTTTGTCAGTGGGAAAATGTACAAAATCAGCAGGGGATCAAATACTTTTTTCCCCTCACTGTATGCGCTGTACTTCAAGGGACAAAGGAATGTATTTTTGCAGTCAGGAAACCTCACATATGCTTTACCTGTAAGATGATGAGATATGAGGCAGCAGTGTCCAGGTCTTGAGCCATGAGACATTCTTCAAAGAGGTCCTTTGGGTTGCCTACGGCAGCAAACAGGTAGTTCCAGAGGGCATATTCTGTCTTGCGGGCACAGTGCACAATGGTCTGGAGAAAGAGGGGAAACTCAGTGATGAACTTGGCCACAGTGGGCAGCAGGGGATCAGGGATGGGCTCCCGTGAGGTTGCTTCCTCCTCCAGCACCACGTGCACCATCAGCTCCAAAACATGGGGAAAGTAAGGCAGTCCGGCACACGACTGGGCCAGCAGCAGGGCCTGCTCCCCCAAATTCCTCACAAGCAGCTGACGAAGGATGTGGTGGAGGTAGATCTGGGAAGTGCGCTCCACGGTGCAGAAGGGGAAAAGAGTCTCAAGGGGTTCCCTGGCTCCCTGTAACCCATCATACAACACAGTCTCGTTAGTGGCTCCTAGCACCAGTGCATCCTCAAAAAGCACGGCCAGTGGGTAGATGTTGATGTGAAAAGGCAGCATGATGCGTCGAGAAAGGAAGGAGTGGGGTTTGCGGTGATCTCGTGGAAAGAGGGGTAGCCACACCTTCATGCCCGCTTCCCCACAGGCTAGCCACAATGCTTCTAGGAGGTGGCGCTTCTGTTTGTTTGTGCGACAGGTGGTCCACACATTCTCCACACACTGCGCTAGCACCACAGGGGGGCAGAAAGGAAGCTGGGTAGGAAACCAAGGAAAAACACTTAGATTTTTGTTTCAGCTGTATTTATCCCAGTGGACCCAATAATATTTAATAAGTAAACAGTTACATTATTCAGTAATCACAGAAATGCTGTTCTTATGGATATTTAATAATATTAATACAAGCAATGAGAGGCTCTTGTCACTGCCAATTAAAAGTTAAACTACAATTATCCAACTAGAAAGACTACAGTTTACTTTACTAGAAAGACAGTGGTAAAGATAGGTTAGGGACATCAACCTCAACAGCAGAAAAAGCATTTACTACAAACATTTAATATATAACCATGAAACCAATCTGGATTAGTCTGATGAAGACACAAATAAACCATTAAATCATCACAAAAACAAGTCATGGCAATCCTAAAGATAAAAGTCTAGAATGCCATTTGGAAAAGGAAAGAAGAGAGAACCGACAGAAGAGAGAAGGAAGCACAGCACACACTACCAACTTCCATCAGTTCCTGACCTCAGTAAACTATTATGGCTTCTGCTACTGATCATTTAATAATGTTTTATCGAGTAAATAAGTTTAAAAAATCCCTATCAAACCAGAAGAGTTCACATAATTTCTTACCAGCTTCTTCTGATTAGGGAGACTCTCCTTCTCTCGAACCTGCGGTCCTGAGCGATCCCTCTGCAACATGATAAGCTGGCCAGCCAGGTTCAACATGATGCTCTCGGCAGCACAGGCCTGCAGGACACAGAAAGGATGAACCGTTAGACATGTTCATGAACACCTTTACTGTTGTAGGGCAGATTTAGAGTTGTGTGTACACATTACACCTAGTACATCCAAACTGTAAAAACACGATAATTTCCAACACTTATCTTTAAAACTTCATAGAACTTTTTATAAAGACAACAAATTGATATAATCAAAACACTGATCCACTGACCATCAGTCAAATTAAAGTTGTTGATAGTTGTTTGACAAAGGCTTTCTGCCTAAAGCAAGCTAGCACTCAATTTTTTTTATTTTTTTTACAATGTGTAAGGAGCGGAAAGAGTAATTTTGTTTGTGGGGTCTTAATTGTGAGTCAGGTTACCACAGAGACTTCAATCAGCAAAAAAGATGGACTGTAAGGTGGTCTTCAGATTACTAAAATATTTTGGTCTCTGAACAAACTGACCTAAACAGCAGGGCGGTTTGGATACCTGCTGTGGTGCTTTGAGCGTGATGCCCGTCTCTGTCCTCACAGATGTCAGAGTCACTGATACCACCAGGGCAGGGTGTGGGATATAGCGAGACATGGACACCTCCTGAAGGAGCTCAATACTGGCTATATGGTTTGGGCTGAGAAGAACACAAGACAACAGAAGCAGATTACAATCATGCAGGCCATTGGCAACCACACCACCCCTTCAGCTGAGAATTGTGTTTGTATTATTGTCTTTGACTAAGTAAATGCAGGCAATAACCCCTGGGCACCGCAGACCCACAATACGTCAGTAACTATCACTTTTCTCTAAAGATTTGACATTATATATTGCTCAATTGAAAGGTCTACTTACATGGAAATCATCAAATCAACAACATAGATGTCAGAACTCTGTACAAGACAGATACCTTTATATCACCATGTATAATAAAACAAGACTGATGGGGAGATGTGCTATTTTGTGTCATGTTTTTTCCTGTGTGTAAACTGCAATATGTAACTCACCTGTCCTGATTCCTTTCAATACTGTAGAGACAGATAGAGCAGTCTGCCCTGAACAGGATCACCATGTTCCGAAAGACATTCAGTAAAAGTGTGTCTGAATGCAATTTGGTGATGTTGGCAAAGGCATTGTCTAGGTTGGAGGACCTTAGGTAAAGCCTTAGCTGAATAAGGAACAGAAAAAAATGAACATGTTCTCTGTTAAACCCATTTTTGTATGCCATCACTTAGCTGCTGAACTAATTAGAACTCTTGCATTCAGAAGTAAAACCCACATAAACTTTAATATTTCCTTACCTCTTCTTGCTGGTCTATTAAATTGTAGCATGCAATCACGATAAAGTCATTCCACCATGCTAATCCCCCAGTCACTGTCATATTCTGCTCCTAAAAGTTAAAGAAATAAAAAGATAATTTTTAGGTTACTATTACAAACATATTATACCTTATACCCAAAGGTTATTATACTATACCCAAAATAATAAAAAGAGGCTCCATATTCCAGCCTGACAAAAAAAAAAAAAAAAAAATTATATATATATATATTGGGCATTGTGCCTCCTTAACCTCAACTGCCAAACATATTTGGACTTGGAGAAAACATTGGCATTTTTTCAGTGAAGACTAATATTCCCTGTGTTCTAATTTAAAGAGGAGACAAGAGTGAAACATGTCATGTTCTCAGGATTGGTAAATTGGGAAAATGTATTTTTTCATCAAACCTGTTAAAATGTTTGTGACAGATGCATCACACTGGGTTCTTTCCACACATAACATATGAGATAGGAGATAAACAGTGACTTTACTGTAGAAATAATGGAAGAACAAAACAATGAATACGCAATAATAAGGGTGAGAGATTTTATTAAAAATTGAGAAGGGTCTGCATTGTATCCAGAAGTGTAACAGAAGAGACATTACACATAAAGCTCACCTGGGTGATGTTTCCAAACAGTTTCCATTTCCGGGTGAATAAGGAATAATGTGCAAACCCACATTTCCCTGCGACCGCAACGCATTGTCCCAATGTGTCTATGGCTGCAAACTGCAATGAAAGAAAGTAAAAAAAGAAGTCCAAATTGGTCTGCAAAACTGTGATAAGATGCATGGAGAGTTTTTGTTAAAGGGTTAAACTCATAGGTAGCAGATATATAAATGCTTTATATTACCATGATCTTTAAATGACATGAGTTAAAAATATAAAATCCTCTCCAAATGGTAACATTTATGTTATTAATGAAGAACTCTGAACCACCTCAAGTTGTAATGTCTTTAGAAAATTGTATTCAAAACATTTAAAAACATTAATTTTGGAGGTTGCAAGTGGGAGCAATACTGGGGTATCCATGGCAATAAGACTAGGCTTTGAGTACAAAAAAATTGCAATTAAAATTCATATAACCCCACAAAAGTGTAAAAGATAAAATAAAATCTTACAGAAACAGAGTGTAACATATTAGAAGTAAAATGTTAATATTACAGTGCCTGGTATACAAACATTTATTTATTTATTTTTTGTGACAATTGGTGAACAAATTAGGTTCTTTAACACTACAGTGTTTGGTGAAATGTGCATTCAATTTTCCACAAAGTGTGTGTAAAAAGGGATATATTCGGAATGATACAGCAGAATGCAAAGTGCTCTACTGTGTTATGCATGGCTCAGGTGACTACTTTATGGGTAAAGTACAGACTACTTGGTGGATTGCTTGCATTGCTTGTGGTCTTTAACACTAGAAGCGCCAAAGCCGGTCATTGTAACCGATAGCTCTTTAACAGCTGTGATATGACAATCAAAGGCAAACCATCGTATACAACTCAGAAGTTTTATTCATGAACTTTAAATCCAACATTTACATAGCACAAATGTAGTACTGGAATTGAAATATGATAATAAAACATTAATATTATTGCTATAAATAACGCACTTTCTAAATGTGCACACTGCAGTCAAAACATTAGTAAGTATATAGCCTACAATAAGCAAAAAGCTCAAAAACGGCATACAGCAAGATAATGAAACAAGTGTAAACGTAAATATTGGAATAATGCTCAACAGCAATATTTTATAGTTTAAAAATAACTATTAAAAACATAATTGTACACTAAAGTAAACATTTTCAACACCGTGTAAACTTTGTTTTCAACATACGGTGCTTGTATTCTTTGTAGCTTTGTATTTCAATAAACTATTTACTATTTATATTTATCCTGCATAACTGACCGCTCCGGATAGTCCACAAAGGACACGTTTCTGCACTTTCCCTGCATGAGCTCGTACCTCACACTGCAGTTTGACAGCCCTCTCCAGGTAACACTTTTACTCCACGAATATACAGCATCACAATAAATGCTCCTCCACTGATGATGTCCATGAATCATTATTTTGCATGTGATGTGCCTGCATTATTGTACTCTGTACTACGTGCAGTAGTGATCGCTAGAGTAAAAGCACTCGCTGCCATTAGGACCTGGTGTTTCACTCGCAGTGTTTTCACAGCACTGGCACAAACCCACGAATTATCTGTTATTGCCAGTATCACTGATGCCCCTGAATCAGTCATGTTCACATACACGGCATGTCCAAAACGCGCTCTCTTCAATCTCCGTTTCCAATCCATGTTTATTTGCAGGTAATCACTGTATCCACTCAATCTGACTACAGTTGTAAGAAAACACCTGCAATGCTATACAATGCGTGTGTTTTTCTAGCACATGAAAGACTGTAGACAGCTAGAGATCGCCACTGGAGCGCCAGACTGACTCTATTGTAAAGGGAAGGCAAGATATTGCATAATATTTTATTTATTATGTATTTAAATAACCGGTCAAAATAACCCGATTTTGGCTATTCTAGGTAAATGTGTTTATAACTTATTTATTTTCGCGTTTATCCAGCTAAAACGCTGTAGGCATGTTTAATACATATATTTAGGAAGTCACAAACGGGTATGTGCAGCGTATTTAGGAACAGTAATTCAAATTTTAATTACCAAAACGGTCAAATTGACCGGCTTGGCGCTTCTAGTGTTAAAACACTTTTCTACTTGGTCAGTGTATATAAAAAAAAAAAAAATGTTGGTTGTAACCAGCTTGTCTGCTTTGGAAATTGATTTGCCCCGATGTATTGAACTTTGCAATAAACCTAAAGAAATGCCATGGTATCTTTAAATAAAAACAAGTAGGCCATTTGCTCTTATACACCTCTCAGACATATCAATTCGGATAAAATTAAGTAATTCATAGTATTTAGTATTATAATTTTTAATTAATTGAGTTAAACAGCACTATACTCAAAAGATTACCAAAAATGCAGTATTATTGAGCCTCTGAATTAAATGCAATCAATCATAGCACGTGATTAAAAATATGTATTTTAAAGTCAGAATGCAATCCAGAAATACATTTAAAATAGGCTTAACTCATCGTAATACATATTTTTTCTTTTGCTTACAAAGCACACCGGCAAATACATATCCTTTCTCCATTATGCACTTGCACATTACGTTTTTTTAAATACAGCCAAGGTCCGACTCCTGCCTCTTGATGTGATTACTAAGTCCTCATTGGTGCTTTCAGACATTAGGATTGCCCCTTGATGTAACCTACTACTTTACATTATTTGCTTAATTTTTAATTAACCAGTGTTTATTTATAGCCAAGTTGGTATAGGTAAGCAGGGAAGACTAATGTCAGCTACTTGCAGCATCAGTATCAATTAATCAGGCAACAAAGCAGTGGATTTTGATACATTTTCCAGATAGCCCCATGATAGGCAAACCAGTCAGTGTAATAGTCAGTCTAGTTATGCACAAAACCTGCCAAATCGAACACAGTAATTTGGATATATTTTTTATTAAAAGTTTAGGAGCATTAAGTCCAGATAATAGTTTGTCCAAACTAAATCATTTAGTGTAGCGTTAAAGCAGTTTAGAAGACCTCTCTCAGTAATGTTAACATTAACTAAAATAATAAATGTTTTGCCTATTAAAATAACAGACACATTTTCAATAGGCAATTACTAGCATTTAGCACCCAAGTCATACTAGAGACACAGCAAATGCAAAGTCAGCTCATTTATTTCAACCCCCCCCCCCAAAAAAAAAGCTTTATTTGAGCTACTGACATTAATCCAAACTGTGGCAAGCAAATTCCCCAACTTAAGAATAATGATTAAAAAAAAAAAAAAAAAAAAAAAAAAAAAAAAAACTCACCCGTATTGGCCAGTTACTTTCAAGATATGTACTGTGAATCTAAAGAGAAAAAACAAAGCTAGTTAAATTACTTAATTATTGTTTATGAATTACTTAAATTAATCAAAATACCATTTATTGCATATTCTCTTACAAATGTATACTTATAGAAAGCCTTATATAATCCCAGAATTATGACATTGATGTAATTGTATATAAACATTTTCCTGATTTATACATCCGTGCATTACACAACTATTATGGGTATTATTTATTAGGTTATATAGAGTGCCTAAAGAAAGTATACACCTTTAAAAAAAAAAAAAAAAAAGAATATTGCTGTCCATCAAATGCTCCCCTTGACTAATTGAGTAAAGAAGAAGTCAAATCGTGCCAAATCAAGGTGTGCTAAATTGGAAGAGACCCATCAAAACAGACTCACAGCCTTAATTGCTTCCAAAGGAGCTTCTATCAAGTATCAACTCATGGGAGGTGGAGACCTACAGCATTTTGATATTTCAGTTTTGTATTTTTAACATATTACAAAAAATCACAATGGAGTATGGTGCGTAGATAATTGGAAGAAAATCCTCATTTAAATGCATGACACTATGAAGCACTGACAACAAAATGTGAAAAAAAGTTCAAGGCAGTGTCAACTTTCTACAGGCACTGTATGTATATATCATTATAGAAATATAGAAAATCAGAACTAGGCAGTAAGAGCTTACCTGGACAACATGCCAATGCCTGTGTCCTAATAAAGTGCTTAAACCCTGAGATAGAGAAGTGGAAGTGTGCAGCAGGTTCCCGTCTTGAGGCAGTCTGTGCTCAGCACTATGAGCCTGGGCAGGATCCCCACAAGTCAGGTACAGGCGGTCCTCCCCATGCAGCAAAACCTGTTCTTGGTTACTCTGGGGTGAGAAGAAAGTAGTAAAAAATACATAAATGGCAACAACAACACTTGGATCAAGGTAAAAGTGGTTTATCTATTCAATACAACATCACAGATATGGGTGTTGAAAGATCCTAATGAATCAATGTCAATATGTAAAACACAGAAAAACATAATTCGTTTTATTTGCCCTCATTCAATTTCTAGTTATCTTTAGCACAAGTCACTTGTCGAGGCTGGGTATGGCTGTGTTAGGGTGAATGAAGACTTATAGTGTTGGCCCAGTGTGCTCTTTTTAACCCCACTTACTCCATGTAACGAATGTGCATATTGTGTATGTAAAAAGACATGAGCTTTCCAAGGATCCTAATTTTCAATAGTCACGCCCACCATATCTCCCAAGGAGATTTTAATTCCCATTTAAAATTACTTTTTTGAATTGATTTTAAACAGGGGGAAATGTATTCAAATGTTTTTGAACTTTTCATTTATTAATTAAAATAGATGCATTGATAAAAATCATGTAGTGGGCTTATTTGGAACATATATGGGCTTAAATGGTACATCAGGTACCCATTAAGCCCAGTCAGGATTTTTTACATTTTTACTAATATCTATTTTTTATTTTTTAAATATAGAGTAATATAACTTCACATGAGAGATTACCCTTTCATTTTCTGATTACTTCTCTTCCAGTAACCTGTGTTTATGTCTTTAAAATGTCTCAACTCAGATATTGGTGGGCTTAATAGGTACACTTAACCTGCATACAGTGAGGGGAAAAAAGTATTTGATCCCCTGCTGATTTTGTACGTTTGCCCACTGACAAAGAAATGATCAGTCTATCATTTTAATGGTAGGTGTATTTTAACAGTGAGAGACAGAATAACAACAAAAAAATCCAGAAAAACGCATTTCAAAAAAGTGATAAATTGATTTGCATGTTAATGAGGGAAATAAGTATTTGACCCCTTCGACTTAGTACTTGATGGCAAAACCCTTGTTGGCAATCACAGAGGTCAGACGTTTCTTGTAGTTGGCCACCAGGTTTGCACACATCTCAGGAGGGATTTTGTCCCACTCCTCTTTGCAGATCCTATCCAAGTCATTAAGGTTTCGAGGCTGACGTTTGGCGACTCGAACCTTCAGCTCCCTCCACAGATTTTCTATGGGATTAAGGTCTGGAGACTGGCTAGGCCACTCCAGGACCTTAATGTGCTTCTTCTTGAGCCACTCCTTTGTTGCCTTGGCTGTGTGTTTTGGGTCATTGTCATGCTGGAATACCCATCCACGACCCATTTTCAATGCCCTGGCTGAGGGAAGGAGGTTCTCACCCAAGATTTGACGGTACATGGCCCCGTCCATCGTCCCTTTGACGCGGTGCAGTTGTCCTGTCCCCTTAGCAGAAAAACACCCCCAAAGCATAATGTTTCCACCTCCATGTTTGACGGTGGGGATGGTGTTCTTGGGGTCATTCCTCCTCCTCCAAACACGGCGAGTTGAGTTGATGCCAAAGAGCTCGATTTTGGTCTCATCTGACCACAACACTTTCACCCAGTTCTCCTCCGAATCATTCAGATGTTCATTGGCAAACTTCAGACGGGCCTGTACATGTGCTTTCTTGAGCAGGGGGACCTTGCGGGCGCTGCAGGATTTCAGTCCTTCACGGCGTAGTGCGTTACCAATTGTTTTCTTGGCGACTATGGTCCCAGCTGCCTTGAGATCATTAACAAGATCCTCCCGTGTAGTTCTGGGCTGATTCCTCACCGTTCTCATGATCATTGAAACTCCACGAGGTGAGATCTTGCATGGAGCCCCAGACCGAGGGAGACTGACAGTTATTTTGTGTTTCTTCCATTTGCAAATAATCGCACCAACTGTTGTCACCTTCTCACCAAGCTGCTTGGTCGATGGTCTTATAGCCCATTCCAGCCTTGTGTAGGTCTACAATCTTGTCCCTGACATCCTTGGACAGCTCTTTGGTCTTGACCATGGTGGAGAGTTTGGAATCTGATTGATTGATTGCTTCTGTGGACAGGTGTCTTTTATACAGGTAACCATCTGAGATTAGGAGCACTCCCTTTAAGAGAATGCGTTTTTCTGGATTTTTTTTTGTTGTTATTCTGTCTCTCACTGTTAAAATACACCTACCATTAAAATTATAGACTGATCATTTATTTGTCAGTGGGCAAACGTACAAAATCAGCAGGGGATCAAATACTTTTTTCCCCTCACTGTGTGTATAGCAGTTTATAGCTATTGAAACATGTACATTTTAATGCCAAGGGAATTTATAAATGAATACTGGTCTTCACTACATCTACATCTTTGGTCTTCAATCTCTGCAAGGGGATTTCTGTTACTATTAGGATATTCTATTATTTTTTTGTAATTGGTTGCTAACTGAAAGGTACCTGCAAAGTCTGATAAAACCTGGCTGAGGCCTGAAATTGTTTAACCCTGGTGTAGATGTTTACAGGTTTTACACTACATACTTCTAAAGCAAAAATAGTCAAAAACACATTTTGGAAAATAATACTATGAACTCACTGTGCAGGGGTTGACTGTTAAGGCGCTCTTGATGAAATTAAACTGCAGGATTGTGGCCTGCTTTAGGGAGACTCTTGTCTCCATCCCACTATCTGGAGACCCAATCCCATCAATGCTGATCACCCACAGATGGTACCCTTCCGCACCCCAGCTCTGAAAGAAGAAAACAGCTCATTCAAGTCCAGAAGAATACTAACCCAGATAACGTTTTTGAGTACTAGGAGACATCACAGGAATACATTGGTACAAAAATGTCCCTAGGAGTAACAAACTGCCGAGTGCCTGTAGAATTAGCACTTTCTACCCGTCAATACCATCGCAGAAGGGTTGGCATAGAAGATATAATCCAAACCGGGCTCTAAATGCTCTAAGACCGAGCAAAGATATTCCCTATTGCAGTCGGTCAAAGGGTTTTTCAGTGTTTAAGGAATGAACAACACAAGGTGTTCATATTCTTGGCTGTATGAAGGACATGTAAGAGGAGATGGACATGGATTTAATTAAACCTGTCTGACCATGATGCACAAGTTTAGTCATATAGGTATTGATTCGTCACGAGAGGACCTTGGAGATATTAAAGCTGAATAACATCTCTAAGAAACAAACCCTTTTCAATAGAATTTTTTATCATATCCAGTAAAGGGAGACCCAATGTTATCCCATAAACAGCATCATAGCCAAGTAAAGCCACGCTTAACTCCTCTATGGATAGGGGGTGCATTTAGTGAAGTGGCTACCCCTGGAGAGAGGAAGAATTTTTAATTAAAAATGACTATTTGAAGTGCAATCGGATGATATTGAGTAATGAATTAGTAGGTGTGCCATCAGATAAATGTGAAAAGAAATGCACTATTGAGAGAGTTAAATACATTATAGTGTTTGCTTTCAGATAATCTTTTCAATCAAATATTTAAGCAAAGAGATAAGAAAAATGAATGATTCACCGTCAGACCTCTAATTTGTACCACACACTTTCAATCTTTAGCAGTACAACTGTTTCCTGAAAACCCCAGTAGGTGGTAGCACTATGCAATAAATGCAAGAAGAAAAAACAAAACTACATATATAATACAAGCAATACTTTAGGAGACATTCAGACAAACCAACTAAAAACTAGGTGATACTCACATGACCATGATAAAGGCTAAAAATAGATAATATACATTTACTTGACACTTATAATCTAGAATGCATTAATTCAGCTTCAGGGTTGGATAACTTTCTTTTTCAATGTGCATATCTATATTGGCTCTCGTGTTGGTGGATTATTACAGATTAACACCTGTCACTCATGGTTTGTCGGACATAGTTTTCAGTTGAATCAAGGCCAAGTAGAAAATACAACTGTAGCATCTACTGTTTTTCCAATTTAAAATAGTATCTATTTCCACTATACTAGACAAAATATTGGCAGAATAAAAAAGAAAACCTGAAAATGAAGTGCTAGAAATAATTACTATGTAGGGGTTGGCATTCTTGCGGGTGAAACTGAGGGTGCCTGACAATTTTAAAGTATCCATTTATGACATCTGGGCACAGCTGGGGAGTTACATAGCTCTGACTAAAAACAACAAGGCTCATTTTCTATTGAAAAAAATGTCACATTAGTATTAAGGACTTACCATAGAGCTAATCTTTACAGGATCCTTCTTTGTACCATCTGAGCGATAGCTATAAATAAACAAAAATATATGTTCTACATGAAACAGGTAAAAGCATTATCATCAAGGCAGTAGAAAAATAAATTGTTGGTGTTTCTTGCTCAGTATTTATTAATCTATTTTTATCAGATTCCATTTATAACAATAAAAGTTTTCATATTAGCATTAGCTTTTTAGAAAAATACAAATAAAATAAGTATGTTGAAACAAACTGGACTGTGATACATGATGATAGCAAATAAAGTAAGAACACAAACAGACAAATACCAACCAGAACGCTAAATCATTTCGCAGCAGTGTCAGTTGATCAAATTATATATCCAAATATTTGCCAATATATAATAATAATAATAAAATATTCAAGTTCAATTCCCTTGTTTACAACTTAATTGAAATCATTCGAACTTTACATCATGCACTGTAAACATAATGAAAACTAGGCGAGTCAATGAAAATGACCTCTGATAGCAGCATTACATTTTCCGAAGGGTCTCCCCAAAATACTGTAATAGCAACAGGTTGCAGAAATTGTACCTTTCTAAGCAGATTCATGTAAAATTACACACAATTAAGATGGACATTAGAGTTAATCTAAAGTTAATAACTGCTTGTTAGGTTTTGTTTATTTGTATAAATTAAAACACAGTTGCTGGGTTTGACAAGGTTATTGTAAGTAGCGTACTTTTATTTTATAACCAGACCGATGCAGCAAACCCCATCATGATTTAAACGGTTTAAATAGCAGGCAATATATTTACTATTTAATTTCCATTTATTTAAAATGTAAACTGTTAGTCAGTGATGGGGAAGCTACCTTACAATATGGTTTGAGCAATCACATACAAAATCACACACCAAGTTAAGTGGCCTCCACCTGTGTTAAATTCTAATGATTCACATGATTTCAGCTTAAATAAGCAGTTCCTGCAGGGTCCCTCTGCTGAGTAGTGCATCCAAAAATAACAAAACAAAACAAAAAAAACACTCATGCATGAGCACCAAGGAGTTTTCAAAAGAACTCCAGGAGAAAGATGTTCAAAGGCACATATCAGGAGATGGGTATTAGAAAAATATCAACGGCCTTGAATATCCCTTGGAGCACGATCAAGATGATTATTAAGAAGTGGAAGGTGTATGGCATCTGCCTAGATCAGGCTGTCCCTTCAAACTGGATAAGCGAGCAAGAAGGAGACTGACCAGAGAGGCTACCAAGAGGCCAATAGCAAGAAGAAAGTCATTACTCAGGAAAGTCCACCTTGAATCCCAGTTGAAACCACTGTAGACATGTGGCAAAAAGTTTTGAGGTCAGGGGGGACTGAGACTGAATAATGATATTCAGTTTTGTAGTTTTAATCAGGGAAGGCTCCTCAGAGAAGGATCATCCTTCTTAGTGAAACTCATAAAAATAATAATGCAAATTATTTCATTTTTATGCCATCTGATAAATTAGTTAGCTTCTAGCCTTTACTGCAAGTCTCCCTTACTCCTAAGTTTTTCAAATCACCAGCCACTACTGCTTTTAATATTTATACTTCCAAAGCAGTATGTTGTGTAGATAAGTGAAAAAAAAACAAAAAAAAAAAAACCAACTTAAATACACAACACTCTGAGACACTGACAACAAAATGTTCAAAGCAGTGTAGACTTTCTATATGCACTGTGTGTGTGTGTATCTGTCCTTCTGTGTGTAATAAATAAAATGTGCAGCCATGACATGTACAAGAGAAGCTATAGATTGAAGCAAGTGGAAACATCTTGGAGTGGCCTTCATGCAGCAGTAAATCAATATGGGCTGTTGTTGCCGATATATATTATACATTATATATAATGCCTTCTTCATTATTTGTCTGCAGCTGTGGACACAGTAACACTTCTTGTTGTCCACTGAAATTATAATTACTATCAAGGAATAAGACTGTGAAATGCTAAGACTTAGCTGACGTGAGAACAATGACTTGAGTTGCTACGAGGAAGACAAATCCAGTGTTTTTGTAGTTTTTCCATTATGTTTCCGCTATCCAGTAAGTTATGACATGACACATCGTGAAATCCAGAGCATACATGCTGACATCTGCAATTATTTGTTTATTTGAGTTACTAATATGATAGAATCGAACTGGAAAAGTGCTATACATATTTGTTATACACTATAGCAACACAACGCATAAAACCATCATTTTCGGAATTGTACTAGTTCCCCTTAAAATTAGAATATCATCAGATGAAGGCTCCAGTTACTTTCCTCTTATAGCTTACACATTACTTCTCCAAATAACAAGCAAAGCTAGCAGAACAAAATAAATACCACATCAATAATTGACTGGTTTCATTCATTTAAAATGTCAGTTAACATATAGGTATAAGCTACATTCTTGCCCATATCAACCACAACTGAAAATAAATGTTAACAAATATGACTACATAGTCAATAGTATACTTTGAGACAGGGTGGAATTTCTAAGTTGCCCTTATACTGAAAGGAATTAACATGTAAGTTAAGCATTACACCTTTAATATTATTACAAGTTTAATATAATAATAATATTTAAGTATCTCATTTTTTTTAGATAAATTCTGCCATGTTATCAGATTTGAAAATTTACTAGTACAAAACATAGTGTCTGCCAAAATTGCAAAAGAGTGCTGTCTCTGTGACATTTCATCACATCACAAAACAAAGGATTGGTCTACCCCACAGCAACTCATTTACTAATTACGTTCAGCTATGCCATAACATTTTACAACAACGACATTCCTACATTATTATAGACCTTTTGGTTTAGACATACTGTATAACCAAGTTATTTAATGTTGGTTTGAAAGAATCTTTATTATTTGCACTACTCAACTGCATAATTAAACATTTGTAAAACGTTTTTAGAATGACCAATATAAAAAAAATAAAGATGAAAAAATGTTTTTTGTTACTGCTTTTGTAATATACAGAATACACTTCATAATCCTTACATTCTGCTTGCACTACTTACATGATTTACAAATATAACATTGCTGCAATCTGTCCCTCCTGCTACCTTGTTCCTTTTTTGGGGAAATGCCTGTGGAACTATGGTGCACTAATGCTGCAGTCAGCCAGTGTCCTGTATATTGAAAGCATGTGCCGTTAGAGACTGTGTGGGCATAGACTTGTAACTTCTAATTAAACATGATGTAAGGGAAATTAAGTTACAATTGGTAGCAAGATTTTAACAATTCATACTTAATTATCATTCTAATGAGTAATCATATAGTAAAGGTAGGGCACTGCAATTTACATGACTGAAATTAAGTTTAATTAGCCAAGTCATGCAAATCACAGGGACCCAAAGTATAGGCAGTAATCCGATTTCAAATGTAGCATGACCTCTGGGGATGCATTAATGACACTTGTTCAAGTATCCTTTCAGAGTGTCACAGTCATTGACCATTGTTCAGTGGAACTGAAGTGCTGAAAACATCAACATTGTGGTTTGATTGCTGGGTAATGTCACATTCCAGTGATTCAAATGATAACCCAGGGTATATACATAGGTGAGTATAAACCCTAAGTGGTGCATCATCAGCTGCAGACCCAGGTTAACAGATTTACCATTAGTTCTATGACCAAGAACTTAGCAATTCTGTTTCATCCACAATTGAACATAGATGCATATGACAAAACTGTAACTAACGTTTATTTTTTCTGTCATGGAGAAATTGATCATATCCATATTTGGATTGTAAGGCAGCTGAAACACTAATCCATGCATTTATGACATTCAGGATGAATAACTGTAATACCCTCCTTGGAAGACTTCCACAATATAGTTACAACGGTTTCAAAAACTACATTTTTAACATTTTTAAAATTTGAAAACATGTATCCCAAAGTTTACTCTAAAGAACAAAATTTAAAATTATATTGTTTAATGTTCTTACTCCATCTTACCCTTCTTAACGGATTACTCTTTATGTTCCCAATGGGGCTTTGCATTCTACTGAGGCAAACTTGTACCTTCTAATGAGACGGCTTGTTTTAGCAGATAGTCCAATCTTTTTCAATACTGACACAAGCTTCACATTGTAGTGTATGAGGGCATTGCTGGCACGACAGAAGGGACACTCACGCAAAGTCCTCCCCAAGCGTACATATGAGGTGAGCACCGAACACACTCCACAGAGAAAGGCCTCCACACTCCCATGTCACCATGGCCACACTGCAGTCAGGTGACCACCGGATCAGCTTCACAGGCCCCGTTTTATTCCAAATGTCTACAACAAAAAATACAAAAAGGCATACTAAATGATGTATATTATACAAAAAATCCATACATACACTGATCAGCCATAACATTATGACCACCTGCCTAATATTCTGTAGGTCCCCCTTTTGCCGCCAAAACAGCCCTGACCGGACGAGGCATGGACTCCACTAGACCTCTGAAGGTGTGCTGTGGTATCTGGCACCAAGACGTTAGCAACAGATCCTTTAAGTCCTGTAAGTTGCGAGGTGGGGCCTCCATGGACCGGACTTGTTTGTCCAGCACATTACAAAGATGCTCGATTGGATTGAGAGATCTGGGGAATTTGGAGGCCAAGTCAACACCTTGAACTCGTGATTCATCAGACCAGGCCACCTTCTTCCATTGCTCCGTGGTCCAGTTCTGATGCTCACGTTCCTATTGCAGGCGCTTTCGGCAGTGGACAGGTGTCAGAATGGGCACCCTGACTGGTCTGCGGCTACGCAGCCCCATATGCAACAAACTGCGATGCACTGTGTTCTGACACCTTTCTATCAGAACCAGCATTCACTTTTTCAGCAATTTGAGCTACAGTAGCTTGTCTGTTGGATCGGACCACACGGGCCAGCCTTCGCTCCCCACGTGTATCAATGAGCCTTGGCCGCCCATGACCCTGTCGCTGGGTTTACTGCTTTTGATAGGTACTGACCACTGCAGACCGGGAACACCCCACAAGAGCAGCAGTTTTGGAGATGCTCTGACCCAGTCGTCTAGCCATCACAATTTGGCCCTTATGAAACTCGCTCAGATCCTTACGCTTGCCCATTTTTCCTGCTTCTAACACAACTTTGAGGACAAAATGTTCACTTGCTGCCTAATATATCCCACCCACTGACAGGTGCCATGATAACGACATTATCAGTGTTATTCACTTCACCTGTCAGTGGTCATAATGTTATGGCTGATTGGTGTATGTCTGAATACTATGAACAAAAAAACGAGTTTCTTGATCAGTTGCTCTCTGCTATATTATGATTTGGTTTGTGGCTCTTCAGTTCATGAGGCTTGACACGTGATCTTAGAAATGGTGGTAGTTACGCTTTAAGGTCTATCAATAGTCATGAACCAAATTGCGATAATGCTACATACTGGCTGTTACTGGCTAAACACAGCACAATGTGAAATGGCAATGGCAATGGCAAATTACATTTCTGTATCTGTACTAGCCATGTATCATTACACCAAAAAAGTCAAAAATAGTCCAATTTTAACAGGGTCTTGGTATTGTGGTAATGTGTATGCATTACTCCATAATGAAGGGGGGGGTATAGCGGTTTACATACAACTTATTACATATGCTGCATACAACATTAATTTAATGCTTTTAGTGTAGGTGGTCTATACCAAGTCATCATACTTTCGATTGTGAGAGAGATCTGACGTTAGTCTTTGATGTCCATTATGGCGTCCAGACAATCTGAATCTCTGAATAGGGAATATGAGCCATTTACATTTTATACACAGAGTGACTTTCATTTAAAAAAAAATAAAAAAATAAAAAAATTCTGCGACTTACCAGGGTAGTGTTTTGGAGTTAACTCTAACTTGTGCGAGAGTTGCATTGACCCTGTCGTGCCATCTATTGTGAAAACTAAAACAGAACCACTGAAAAAAATAAAAAAATATAAGAACCTCAAAAAGCTGAAAAAAGTTAGCAGAAACATAACTTCAAGAGTTTTGTCACAGGATGGAGTATTATCCCCTTTTCACACTGGGAACACACGCAAGTGTACCGAGTACAGGACAGTTACCAGATGTGCACTTTTCCCACTTTTCAGGGGAAACATCTGTAGCTAATTTCTCTTTAACACTGGGTGTGTGGGGAGTACACTTGGAAATGTACAATTGTACACAGAACACTTCCCTTCTATATTACACATCTGCAATTCAAATCTATAATTAATTATAATTAAAAGTATGTCTGCTTGGGTTTTATTATAATGTATGAACTCAAAACCAATTCTGTTTTTCCTCAGACACCCGAGTATTGCTCCCACTTGCACCCTACAGAAGTAATGTTTTTAATAACCATTAAACACAACATA
This sequence comes from Amia ocellicauda, assembly GCF_036373705.1. Classification (NCBI taxonomy): domain Eukaryota; kingdom Metazoa; phylum Chordata; class Actinopteri; order Amiiformes; family Amiidae; genus Amia; species Amia ocellicauda. Next base: position 23,278,561 of record NC_089857.1, read on the forward strand.
TCCCCATACACCCATGAAATATAATCTTGAATCTAGAATCTAGAATAAGTAATTTAATTTATTACCAGGGGTCTCCAATCATCTCCAAGTTTGTATAAATATCCATATCCCGTTCACTTGGATAGCTAGCCTAAAAATGAATGTTTTTATCCGAAACCTGGATCTTTCACTTTCATTCCTCAAACAATAATGTGCATGTGATCTTACAACTTCTGTAGACACTACTGGCTTAGAGTTAGTATTAGTAGAATTCATGCCTCTGCATTGCCAATTATAGACTGATCAGAAATGCCATGTGCTTTTATCACAAGAATCTGAAGTCATTCATTCTGCGTTTTTTAACCACCTGTTGAATTTAGAAAATCTACTGCTCTTACATATCATCTATCTGAACAGATGCTATTTAAATATTCATTGTAAACCAATACAGCATATTTCCTTACTGATTATAGTACTATTTTGGGATGTAGATGTTGATACACAATGAACATGGGAACCTTACCATTTATTTTGCCATTAAACCCTGTCTCCTGGTGTAGAACTTACCTTGTGCAACCAAAGGCCATGAGCCTGTACTTGTTGTTCACTGCCACACAAGTGCCATCTGCTACATCTGGTGCCAAAATACCCTGCAGCTGCTGAAAACAATGTTTTTTATGTACCATGTTTAAGATGATTTTGGTAAAATTGATAAACATTATGTACAGATGTTAATACTGATACATTAATTTAAGGATTTTATCCAAATCCTTAACAAAGTTGTTGGATGAAAAAAGCTTGTTTCCGCAGCCATGTCTTGTATGAAAAGAACGAAAGGTCAACAGCAGACAAATCTAATAATGATTTATAAAAATATATTAACCTATTGCAGGTATAACACGTATGCTATTGCAAAAATTAAACAAAATAAATAAGTGGGGATTAAAAAAAAATTTGGTGAGATTACATGAAAATAATTTCACAACATAAAGAGTCTTACATTTGCAGTGAACCCGCTTGCCACTGGAGTAATGAAGGCCAGACGACCGTCATTAAACACCATGGCAATGCCGTCTAGTGTAACACAGTACTCCATATCCCGAATGAAGACACCTTCAAAATCCAGTGAAGGGCCTCCTACAAACAAACAGAAAACAAAAGAAAGGATTCGGAAGGTCAATGCTTTGAATCCATTGAGAGAAGACTGCTAGATTGTTAAAACATGTTTTTAGGCAGAAGAAAATTGCCATGAATGAGATAGAATTGATACAGTAAATGAGAAATGCTGGCAAAGTCACAATTTAGAGCTTATGAAATAATACAAAAAGGATTTGTGACTTTAAAAAAAAAAAAGTTACTGTTATAATAATAATTGTATTATACAAGCATTTTTCATTTTGCACAAAATAATATATGGAGAATATCGCTCTATAAAACTCTTAATTGCCCAGTCCTAAGTCTTACTTGTGCTAGTCAAGACAATTTTAACAATGGATCTACAATAACTTGATTATATCTAAGCTAAACCTGCATGGACCCTCAATGATGTCAAAAAAGTGCCAATTACCATCGAATTTAGTGACTGGTTGAAAATGTATTAACCAGAGGTTTACCTAATGTGGGAAAACAAAAAAAACTCAGTTAATGCTCTGTAGCCAGCTAATTTTACCTCGTGAGGATTGGAGATCCACAGAAAAAGGGATGGTGCAGAGGTTGATGGCTTTCCGCCCGTTGGTCACACCATCCCAGTGAAGGATGTGGAGATAACCATCTTCTGTGGCAACCACCAGGTCCTCCTGCATGGACTGTAGACTGCAAACCAAAGCACAGCATCATCATCTAGAACAAAATAGGAGGATGTTCTCACAGCCTCATAGGAGCTGCTCCAAATTCTATTCTAGATTTGGGGCCACTAAGTGACAAACCTGGTCAGTGTCTACATGTGGGCCGTTCAATACATATTTAGTTATAGTACAATAAGTGATGTAAGGCAGTTCTTCTGTAGTCAAGTAGATTTTTTTTCCACCCACACTTTCCGATTCAGTTTAATTGTTCAATCAAACCATAGAACTGCACAAATTACAAGAGTAATATTATGGAATACACACAAACAGAATAAAATAAAGATTTAATAGAATTTTGTGCATGTGCAAATGGATGATACTTTATAACAATAATAAAAAAAAAAAATTGTATCTGAACTAAAATGTGCGCCCCCCATTAAATTGGAAGACGACTGCCATGCCTGTTTCTGGGGGAAACCCTGTATTGTATCATGAGAGTCAAAAATCCGAGTCTGATGAAGAGTGGCTTCATTGTGAAGACAACACCAGCAGCAATGACAATGAGGACTGTGCCAAAAATCTGCCATCACCAAGTGTGTAAAGCAGTCACCCCAGCACTCCACTTGAAACACAGAGGCAGAGAATCACAGTGACAAGGGGAAGATGATCCAAGAACTCTACTCATCCTTTCCATCTACAATCAGCCATTTCCCAAGTGTCAGCACCAGCATCTCAGCCAGTTGCTTTATAGGAGCTGCGTGTTTTGAAGCGGCAACAATTTTTAAAAACCTGACAAAACGCATCATACTCTTTAAACTGCTTGTTTTAGAGAACTGCTCAACCAACTAACAGCAAACATTATGGGGATATAATTATTTTTTTCACAACAGGCATGTGTAAACCCTTTGCTTTTGTATAGAAATAGGGCCCATCATCTACCTTGTGATGGGAGCTTCCAAATCCACAGGCTTCTTCATTTCCAAACTCAGAGCAGGGGCACACTGCTCCTCTTTATAACCAGGTGTCACCTTCACACGAGTATTCCCTCTGAAACAGACAAAAAGGACGATTAAACCAGCCCATGAATATTTAACCTAAACTGAGCATCAAGTATCAACAAGTATATCATAAAATCCTAATTAGTACATCTGAAACCCAAACTTTTGCCATGTATACAACTATAATCAAATCAAATAATCTATGTGGCTTATTTTAGAAAAATAAAATATAGCAAAATGCACCATTTTCTTTATCCTTTCAATAGAACAGTAAGAGAAGCAGTATTCAAAGTACAAACCATATTAGTTGCCAAAGTGCATTTTCTTTAATTGGGGGTTAATTTGTTACCATTCCGATGTCTCTGTAGTAAAACTCATCTAAAATGATTGAAAGTAAAGAAATTAAGCTCTAATTAATTAAAAAAGTAAACTATGTGACCTTTAAGTTAAGCTTGAAACTGCTCTCTGCAGATCCTATTTTTGGTCTTGTCAAAGTATCAAAAGGATATTTTACACAGCAAATTGTGCGCTCTGCCTGTCCAAGCAAGATTCCAACATTACAATAGAACGAGGGAGAAAAGGGTGCTGCACTCTGAGGGTCTCATCATATACCTGTGCAGAGATTGCACTATCACTAATCTGGTCCACTACAGACAGACTGCATACAGTCAAATAATAAATGTACAGACATCTTTACATATGCATTTCAATGATTAGTTTTAGCTATTAAACACCATGTTTCTCAATAAATTAAAACCATTCAATTTATTCTTATTATTAATATTATTTTTAATATAAAAAGACTAAATCAAACTAATTTAATTCTTGACTATATTTTTTTCATTCAGCTGACACTTTACATAGTAAATTAGGTTTCCAAGCACTAAGTGCTACAATCTTATTGTTGTTAGAATTTGTATTTGGGAGGAAAGCACTGAAGGTGCTCTACACCTATTGTTATTGGTCTCACTTTAATTATCATTATATGCTATAGTAGTTTAAGAATAAGAAAGTGAAAGTCCTTGAATGGCCAAGTCAAAGTGCTGACTTGAATCCTATTGAGAAACTGCTGTCCATAAGCCATCCCCAAGCAACTCAAGAGAGCTTGAGCAAACCAGCCAAGAGCAGCACAAATTGCACCAAGACAGTGTGCACAATTGGTAGAGATTTACACAAAAAGACTTGTGCTTCCACAAAATATTGAGCTGACAGGTCTGAATACCTCGCACCTCACCCCCATTGAACAACTAGTAAAATACGACACAGCTAAGGATTTCTCATTATAATTTTCAATTTGCAAAATGTAGTAGAGTTTACCTAAAGTTAGAATGAGGAATCAGTGGTATGCACTTGAACAGCAGGCTAAGAAAGTGCTGTAGTGCTCTGAATGAGAGTGAACTCACAATACAGACAGTGGTCTGAGCAGCACAGTATAAAGAGACTACATTTTCCTATTAAGTTGAAGTTTACTCCTGTTGTAGATGATTGAGAAAGAAAAGTGCAAGACTTACTTGGGATACACAGGTTCATATAGGTATTTGTCCTCTCCATTACCCACAATGTCAAAGAGCAAGATGTATCCATTTGTGGTCTAAAAAGAAAATAGATACAAACAATGAGTAATAAATTATAAAGTGCAGACAGTATCTTTCTCTTCCAGTGTTATGTTACATACTATTGGAAATACAATTAAACTAAGAGCTAAATTATCTGGATATCAGTACAGCACATCCCTCTTTTTCCACTATCACTACCAGTGGCTTTGTGAACTGGTGGGGCACAAAAACCCTATTTTATTTCCTCTGTTTTCTAACAGGAAATCGACTCTGTTCAACTTAATCATGTTTGTACAGTACTCAAGTTACCTCGGGTCATGTTCTGGTAGTGCAGATTTGCGCTGCTCCACCAATGGGACCGGTGGGATTCTGCAGATCTGCTGAAATCTGTGCTACAGGAACGCAATCTCACTGACAAGTGGCAAATAAGATCGTGCACAGTAAGGCGAGGGGCCGAAGCTCAAGTGTCCCTTCTAAACGCAATAAAACTCTTAAAGCGCATGCACGACCTGCCATATTTGCTGTATGTCTGTACAGTACAAACATTATTGCTTCAGTGCGGACAAGGGGCTGGCCCCACCAGCTAATCTCAAGATTGCTCGCCATGTTCAGTGCTGCATGATCTTGATGGCTTGCCATAGACGTTCCATTTCTGGTTTGTTTACTTCCTGTTATTAGCATCCGCCATAGTGAACTGTGCAGTGTTATCCACGAAACCTATGTGGTTTATAAAGTTTGCAATGTACAAGCACTGTTTTTTTTTTTTTTTTTTTTAAGTGGGGCCCACTGGCCCCTAATGACAGGCCGCCCCTGATAACAATGTTATGCAATTCATTTCATTCAACACTGCAACATTTATAATCAGGAATTCTATGTAATAACTATTATAGGAACTTAAAAATTAAGATATATACACATTCTAACAAGTATTGAATAAGATGTAATAAAAATAAAGGGATGTATGCTCCTTTAAATAATTGTCTGTAGCCGTTTCTACTTAATCAAAACAACAATGCACCTTAATAAAAAGACTAACTCAGATGATTAAAGGAATCCAGAGATGTATCAATTATTAATTTCATTAAGCAGACTACTTGGTCACTTTGCACAGGGAGGAATGAAGTGCAGACTTAGAAAGTTGCACAAAAAAAAAAAAATGAAGGGCCCTACTGATAATAAAAATATAACAAACTAAATTATTTTGTTTCAGATGATAAATGTAATAGTATAATATAAATGGCTTAAAAACTGAAGAGTGCTTGGTTGCACTGTATAGGTTAATCTTGCTTTTAATAAAGAACAAACACTGCAGGCTTTACTCACTGCCACAGCTACCATGGTGTCATCTGGCTTCCATTCCACCTGCTCGTATGGTCCAAAATGGGAAGCAGCCTTCGCTGACTCTATGTAACTCACTATTAGAACAGCGGGCTGGTGGGGGGAGAAAGAAATAGTGATTAGTATGCCAGAACTGTAAGTGCTGACCACTACCTTTCTGTTCACCTCCATTTCTACTGAAGCAATTTATTTATTCTATACAGTCATTTGTAGTAGTGTAATTCATGTATTTCTTAGTATACGCCTTCACCAAGGCAGAGTAATGAAAACTCTAGCAACACTATTCTTGACAATCTTTCTCAGGTCAATAAGCAATATCCTTCAGGGGCTGAAATGCTTTTTTTCCCCCCCTAAGAGTAAATACTTTCCAGGACCATTGTTCTCCAAATTAAAGATGGATTATAATGAAATTGACTAATCTTTTACCAGGACTACAAGGGCTCAGTGTTTCAATTATTAAAGCAAAGGTAATATAACACTTTTGAGTCACTCCAGGTTTTATGTGCTGCTGGATAATTTAAGGCCAACATCAAACAATATAGATTAGGGGTAGCCGATTCCCAGTTTCCACTGGTGGCCATGTATGACCATGTGTGTACAACTGAGCATTTACAGTGCAGGCAAAGGTTTTGTGGCTCAAAATAACAACAGACATGACAATGTTGGCACATTTCAGAACTCTAAGAAAGCTTGTCTGAACAGCTTAAGCAAAAGATTCACTGTGCTACAGCTTACAGTAGTGAAATAAATGTTTGCCAAACCTTTACTACAATGGCATGTTGTTAATTTACTGCACAGAAATTGAATAATCTCATGTTGATGTACTGCTGCATACAGAGGTGAGATTATTAAATTGGGGAAGGGTTCCTCAAAGATTTGTGGCTTTACTTTTCAAAATCCAGTTTCTATCTGAAATTGCCATGGTGCCCAAATACCCAGAATTGATAATTGATAGAAATAATGGTAATTCCTTGCCTCACAGTGCATCTGAGAAAGCTAATCAAACTAAAATTGCAACTGGAAAATTAGAGAAATGATTGATGAGTGTATGCTGTGACCAGTTTTAATATCAAGCTTGAATGTTGTCACTTAAGAAAGAAGGTGACCTTGTGCATGTCTGATGTTAAATGACGGATGTGAGGGGGCTTTAGAAAAATTACAATAAACATATTGCTACACTACAGCAACTGTAACTTTCTTTTCACATTTACATTTCTTACACTAAAGTCTGCAGATAATTTGTATGCGATATTTACTCCTTCCCCATTTTCATGTTCCCAGACAAGAAATGAAAGAGGAGCTCTCACAGGGAGCAATGTGTGCTGTACAGTATGCACATTCCATCTGGAGTTATGAAAATGCATTGCTGGAAAATCTTTGCATTTGCCAAGTGCAAAACTACAGTGTATGTTTGCATCGATTTACATTTGTGAATGTACATTCTCGGCTATGAATCGGATCAAGTACGATTATGCTCGCTTGACCTTCATCCCAAGCTAGAGCGTGCGGTCACCCATCATTAACCCAACTGTGCAGGAATTCCTGCATTACCAGATCTCCCACCAACTTAGTGTCAAAACCAGATTTATTTTAACATTTAATATACATTGAGTTAATTTGCCATTTGCAAGTGCTTGGTAGATATTTTACAGTGTAGAAATAAGTATAAAGTATTACTTTCTATTACCATTATATAAAAAAAAAATTGTATACACACCGATCAGCCATAACATTATGACCACCTGCCTAATATTCTGTAGGTCCCCCTTTTGCTGCCAAAACAGCCCTGACCCGTCGAGGCATGGACTCCACTAGACCTCTGAAGGTGTGCTGTGGTATCTGGCACCAAGACGTTAGCAACAGATCCTTTAAGTCCTGTAAGTTGCGAGGTGGGGCCTCCATGGATCGGACTTGTTTGTCCAGCACATCCCACAGATGCTCGGTTGGATTGAGATCTGGGGAATTTGGAGGCCAAGTCAATACCTTGAACTTGTGATTCATCAGACCAGGCCACCTTCTTCCATTGCTCCATGGTCCAGTTCCGATGCTCACGTGCCCATTGTAGGCGCTTTTGGCAGTGGACAGGGGTCAGCATAGGCACCCTGACTGGTCTGCGGCTACGCAGCCCGATACGCAACAAACTGCGATGCACTGTGTGTTCTGACACCTTTCTATCAGAACCAGCATTCACTTTTTCAGCAATTTGAGCTACAGTAGCTCGTCTGTTGGATCGGACCACACGGGCCAGCCTTCGCTCCCCACGTGTATCAATGAGCCTTGGCCACCCATGACCCTGTCGCTGGGTTTACTGCTTTTCCTTCCTTGGACCACTTTTGATAGGTAATGACCACTGCAGACCGGGAACACCCCACAAGAGCTGCAGTTTTGGAGATGCTCTGACCCAGTCGTCTAGCCATCACAATTTGGCCCTTGTCAAAGTCGCTCAGATCCTTACGCTTGCCCATTTTTCCTGCTTCTAACACATCAACTTTGAGGACAAAATGTTCACTTGCTGCCTAATATATCCCACCCACTGACAGGTGCCATGATAACGACATTATCAGTGTTATTCACTTCACCTGTCAGTGGTCATAATGTTATGGCTGATCTGTGTATATTACACAGACACAAACACATAAAGTGAGATGTGTGGATTCGGCCCATAGAACACATTGAGGAACACATAGCCTATAAATATATACTATCTCTGTTTGCACTGATTTGTTTTCCAAGGAAGACAAAACTTCTGACTTTGAGTATCCGTCAATCTATTTTTCTTAAATTTAAAAAAGCTGTTAAACATGACTTTTGTTTTACTCTGGTTCATTTTAAGTCCAGTTTTCTTGTTGCTGGTGTTCAGTTTTTTTTGCAAATATGACAATATCATCAGCAAATTGTAAGTTAAAATCTTATATACACTGAACAAAAATTACTATGCAACATGCAACAATTTCAGAGTTACCTTTCATATTAGGAAATCAGTCAATTATAATATATTCATTATGCCCAAATCTATGGATTTCAAGTCTCAGGTTTGAGGGAGCATGCAACTGTCATGCCAACTGCAGGAATGTCCACCAGAGCTGCAATCAGGTCAAGACCCTGGTGAGGACGACAAGCCGCAGATGAGCTTCCCCGAGACGCTTTCTGACACTTTGTGCAGAAATACTTTGGATGTGCAAAGCCCACATTTTCATTAGCTGTCCGAGTGGCTGGTCTCAGACGATGCCCCAGGTGAAGAAGCTGGATATGGAGGTTCTGGGCTGGCGTGGTGACGTGGATTGCGGTTGTGAGGGCAGTTGGATGTACTGCTACATTTTCTAAAACGAAGCTGGAGGCAGCTTATGACAGAGAAATGAACATTTAATTACCTGGCAACAGATCTGGTGGACATTCCTGCACCAGATTGCAATTGCACTCCCTCAAAACTTGAGACATCGGTGGCATTTTGTTGTGCGACAAAACATTTTAGAGTTGTCTTTTAATTTTCCCCAGCACAAGGTGCACCTGTGTAATAATATTTTGTGTTTACATAGTACTTGCTACAGAGGTGAAAATTTGCGATTAGACTACATAAGAGACTGAAGAAAAGGGGGTATGAAACAATAGTGAAAAAAACTAACAAAAATATCTATTTTCTACAGAAGACTTTAGGCATAAGTAGAGAATCTCTGGATGACACCTTTCCTTTTGCAATACTTTTACATACAGACGGGTGAAGGAAAAATCTGAATAAACATAATAAATGCAGATGCCTTCAAAGAGGTGTACTGCATGATACAATTAAGCATTTAACATCCTATCCTGCTCTGTGGCATGTATAACAATGATGAGCAGGCCCAGCTGACCTCGATTTTGGATCAAGATGGCAAGAGGAAAGGATCTAAGTGACTTTGGCATTATTGGGGCACGAATGGCAGGATCTTCAGTCACAAGACTGCTCAACTAGCTAGTGTTCTCAACAAGTAGGCAAGCGCATGTGTGGTGACACCAAGAGAACAGTACAGGCCTGACTGCTTGACCCCTACAGTGAGGGGGTGCCGAGGCTCTGTTATGCTGTGGGGGACATTTTCCTGGCATGGTTTGGGTCCACTTGTCCCCTTAGAGGGAAGGGTCACTACAAATCATTACAAAGTTATTCTGAGTGATTACATTTATCCAACGGTGACACATTTCTATCCTGATGGGAGCGGTATCTTACAGAATGACAATGCCCCCATCCACAGGGCACGAGGGTCACTGAATGGTGTGACGAGTATGAAAATTGTGTGAATCATATGCTATGGCTTTCACAGTCACCAGATCTCAACCCAATTGAACACCTGTTGGAAATTTTGGACGGACGTGTTAGACAGCGCTATCCACCACCATCATCATCATCAAAACCCCAAATGAGGGAATATCTTTTGGAAGAATGGTGTTCATCCCTCCAGTAGAATCCAAAGACTCGCAGAATCTGTGCCATGGTATATTGTAGCTGTTTTGGGGCTCATGGTGCCCAGCACCTTAGTGAGACACTTTATGTTGTTTTTTCCTTTAATTTTTCACCCGTCTGTACATACAGTACATTTAGTTTGGAAGTAAGTGTAAGATACTGGAGTAATATTTAATTTGAAAATGTTCAATCATTTTACAGGCTAATATGCATTATAGTTATTGTATTCTCTCCCCACAGTTTATGGTTTTGTTAATTTAACACTGTTATAGCTTAACTTATAATGTAAGACATGTATAGATCTGTCAAATAACCCATGCACACAAACAATGGTCAGTGCTAATACACCAAGGATATCAATTATTTGCTTAGCAAAAATGCTGGTTAAAAGTTTCTTGACAGTGTTGAATTTTAAAACCGACAGTGATACAAAACAGAAAACAAATTTTCAGACAAAAGTCAAGAATCCACATGACCTATGGTCACGCGTCTGTGGTTCCTGTCAATGAGACTCTCGTTATCTTATCATTCCTAATTATGCTACGTAATGGATTATACCAAAATCTTTTTAAAAGAACATAACAGATTGTAACAAACTAATTGCTAAAGACAACTGGTGGAACGTCCTTTACAACACACCATTACTTAAGCTGACACGTTTTCTTGCTTTTGATTTGCTTTAGTTTGTTGCTGGAGAGAGGGGGTTATAGCAGATTTGATTAGTCTGTTTTTGAAGCGTGTGTAGGGTCTCAACCAAACTTTGTTTACCGATATGCCGGTGTGTTGCCAGATCTGTGATCGAATAAGTATCCTTTGCAGATTTACAAATGGACAAGATCGAGTTGCTCCATTACATTCAAGCGGCAGCCAACAGCACAGTGGAGATAAACCAGGCAGACAGATCAGTTCAATACCATGTTGCTGGCGCATTCATCAGACTTACCCGACTGAACCAGACGCTGAGCTGAGTCCGCGACAGCACGGCGAAGTGCATTCTTTGGGTGCTCGCCTGGATCTGAAAGGGCTCTTCCTCACTTCTCAGCGGGCACAGCAGCCTCCGGGGCCAGCCAGTTAAAAAATACATAGCGATACTTTCCACTCAGCAGCCAGTGGGATGAAATGCTTTTTAAATCACGTCTTGCGGGAGTAGGATGCGTTCCAGAAATGTATTAGGCGTTTGTATTTCCTTGTGTGTTAATTCTAACCCCGTATCACTAGCAAGCCAAAGAAAATATATAACAAAAGCGTGGATGTTATTGTCCTCAAATCAAGAAGCGATCAAACAGGAAAACGTTCGTCTCTGCGAACACCGTGGTCAGACCTCGGTGTCATTGCTGTCCCGCATTTCCGTACCCGAGTAACTCTACATTTCTTTTAGAGTTAATGTTGATATTTTGTCTAAAGAAGCATCCGGTGTCTCCCATTACTTCTCTCATGGCCGCCATCTTGAGCCTTTCTACTTCAATTTCATTCGCTATCTATGAAGGCCTCTCCGCCCCCAGGAAGTTTTGCTACGTAACAGGAAGTTGCCACATGACGCACTCTGTAGGGCTTTAAACACAGGTTGGAGATTAACCACTTTTTGATTGATAATCCAACACTAATGCTAAGTGTTATGGAAGTGTGACACTTCATAGCCAATAAATAAATCTTAAATAATACTCAAATTCAATTTGAGCTTGTTTTTACATTTTCAGTTCAAGTATTACATTTTTAATATTTCTTAGCCAGTTAATAATGTAATAACCAGTCAATAATGTAATGACTTATTACATCATCCACAAAAAGTTATTACAGCATTTTGATTACATTATTGTCAAGTTATTACATCATTATCAGTTAATACATTATCTGTAGTTATTAGTTTCTGCAGTAACACTTCTGCACAAGCGATTTGAAAAGGAATACATTTTATTTAACAAGCACATTATTTGTGAAACTGATATTGTATGGCATAGTATATACCATTATTCTATTTAATCATTTCAGTATATGGTTGGAAAAGCATTTCAGTACCCATCAATAGATGTCAGGGATTAGAATAATAAAATAGCTTTCAATTAATTAAGTAAACTATTGAATTAATTAAAAGCTACTCCTAGCCTCTACCTGGGCTCCCAATATACCCATCCTACCCTGCCTGGACCATAACAAATGCACATAAATGAAAGGTAGGCACACAATCACACAAACTTTAGCAGTTCCTATTTTTGTTTTTTGTTTTCTGTCACTATGTGTATATTAATAGGATTTTTACACATACACTGACATTACCACAAGAAATATTCAGTGATTTGTTTAACATCATATGCAAAATATGCATTCAGAGTACATTTTCCCCTTTACATTGCACAGTTCAGCGACTCCTTCTTTTGAAAAAACTTGAACTATATATATCCAATATCCAATATCCAGATAAATCCGTCTTTCATTTTTCTCAGCTCTTGTGTTTCTGATTAGAATGTACCCAATATGGCATTAGAAAGAAAAGTCAAAAATCATGAAAGGCATCGACCACATCAAACCAGAGGAGCTTTTCCAGATCAGCAGGGACACACACACCCGGGGACACAAATGGAAATTGGACTTCAAGCCATTCAAGACGGAAAACGGGAGACGCTTCTTCACACAGAGGCATCACAATCTGAACAAACTACCCAGCGATGTGGTTGAAGTTGAAAAATTGGCAACATTTAAAATCAGACTGGATAGGATCCTTGGATCACTCCGTTATTAATGGACACCAAACGAGCACAATAGGTCGAATGGCCTCCTCTCATTTTAAAATTTTCTTATGTTATTATGTTCTTATATGGGTCGTTTAAATATAGTGAAACATTACACCCCCATGAACTAACCTCCAAAGTTCAAATTCTTCAGTTTTAATTCTACTCTCAGATTCCCAAGTCATACCCTGCATAGTTAAAATTTATACCAGCAGGTGGTGATATAGCTACACTATCCTGGAATTTAGGGAGAGTGCATCAGTGCTGTGGAAGAAAAGAAAAGACAGCAAGCACCATTTAAAAGAATGTAACTGTTTTAATAAAATAAGTGTCTTTTATCTATTACAGGTAAGATGATATTAAGATGAGCATGAGAGGATGATTGTATATTAATGTCCATGTTTATAAAATTGTAAAAAGATTTTCAAAATGCTAGCATGTAAAAGTATAGTCTCCCAATTCAGATTCAGTTTTCCTACCATTTTTGTCATAGTACTTCATTGTACTGCTAAACCCATCCCAATTGCCTAGCAGCTTGCTGCACATTAGATGGCAGAGCCTTACACAAATTTTCAGTGTTCTCCCTGTGGGCTGCAAGTGTTCTGGAAAATCAACATTTTCTCCTGGTCATCAATAAATTGGGGGGTAAAGCCTGTGCTCTAGGGTATCATACACCTTAATGACATCAAAATGCTTGGTAAATGCAAATAGCAGTCCAAATAGTGCCATTATCCAGAAATAGGTTTTCTTTGCTGTTTTCAGAGAATAATTAAGCCTCTCTACCATGCCACAGGACTGAAGATGGTTTGTGATGTAAAGAAAATGTGTCATTCCCAATACATGCAACAGCTCTCTATGAGTTTGCCAACTGAAATTAGTTCCTCTGTCACATTCCAAAGTTTTTGGAATTCATCATCTACAATACAATGCATCTGGAAAGTATTCACAGCGCTTCACTTTTTCCACATTTTGTTATGTTACAGCCTTATTCCAAAATGGATTAAATTCATTATTTTCCTCAAACTTCTACAAACAATACCCCATAATGACAACGTGAAAGAAGTTGGTTTGAAATCTTTGCAAATTTATTAAAAATAAAAAACACCTATTTTTGGGCAGTTTCTCCCATTCTTCTTTGCAGGACCTCTCAAGCTCCATCAGGTTGGATGGGGAGCGTCGGTGCACAGCCATTTTCAGATCTCTCCAGAGATGTTCAATCAGGGTGAAGTCTGGGCTCTGGCTGGGACACTCAAGGACATTCACAGAGTTGTCATGTAGCCACTCCTTTGTGATCTTGGCTGTGTGCTTAGGGTCGTCTGAGGTCCAGAGCGCTCTGGAGCAGGTTTTCATCAAGGATGTCCCTGTACATTGCTGCATTCATCTTTCCCTCGATCCTGACTAGTCTCCCAGTTCCTGCCGCTGAAAAACATCCCCACAGCATGATGCTGCCACCACCATGCTTCACTGTAGGGATGGTATTGGCCAGGTGATGAGCGGTGCCTGGTTTCCTCCAGACATGAGTTCAATCTTTGTTTCATCAGACCAGAGAATTTTGTTTCTCATGGTCTGAGAATCCTTCAGGTGCATTTTGGCAAACTCCAGACGGGCTGTCATGTGCCTTTTACCGAGGAGTAGCTTCCGTCTTGTCACTACCATACAGGCCTGATTGGTGGAGTGCTGCAGAGATGGTTGTTCTTCTGGAAGGTTCTCCTCTCTCCACAGAGACATGCTGGAGCTCTGTCAGAGTGACCATCGGGTTCTTGGTCACCTCCCTGACTAAGGCCCTTCTCCCCCGATCGCTCAGTTTGGCTGGGTGGCCAGCTCTAAGAAGAGTCCTGGTGGTTCCAAACTTCTTCCATTTACAGATGATGGAGGCCACTGTACCCTTCCCCAGATCTGTCAATCCTGTCTCGGGGGTCTACAGACAATTCCTTGGACTTCATGGCTTGGTTTATGCTCTGACATGCACTGTTAACTGTGGGACCTTATATAGACAGGTGTGTGCCTTTCCAAATCATGTCCAATCAACTGAATTTACCACAGGTGGACTCCAATCAAGTTGTAGAAACATCTCAAGGATGATCAGTGGAAACAGGATGCACCTGAGCTCAATTTTGAGTGCCATGGCAAAGGCTGTGAATACTTATGTACATGAGCTTTTTTTGTTTTTTATTTTTAATACATTTGCAAAGATTTCAAACAAACTTCTTTCACGTTGTCATTATGGGGTATTGTTTGTAAAATTGTGAGGAAAATAATGAATTTAATCCATTTTGGAATAAGGCTGTAACATAACAAAATGTGGAAAAAGTGAAGCGCTGTGAATACTTTCCGGATGCACTGTAGATTTGTTCCCATAGGACCAAAGTTTCACTAGAAAGCCAATATCCCATAGGCTTCAACCCACTTAGTAAAGGTGTCAATCACTACAAAATGTATCTAGATCTTCCTTTGGAGAAGGATAAGGGGTCTACATAATCAATTAGCAGTCTGCCTTTCTTGACCACAGCATCTGGCTTGTTTTGTGCACAAGGCAAGCAATCTAGGCAGTGTCTCAACATCTTTTTTCTTGTTTGGCTAGCAAATCCTCTGTCTTTTATATATCCCAATTACCTCCTTCAGATGTACGACTGACAACCAAATATGAAAGCGAACTTGTGCTGACAATTAAGATGTATAGAAATTGACCACAGTCCATTAGACAAATCCAAGGAGTACACACTTGCTGTAGCTGACAGACAAGTTAACACATCAGGGGTGGAGTGCAGGCAAGAATGGCCATATTCAGTTATTTGTAATCTATAGTCAGGCACCAAGTGTCTTTACACTTTGGTGAAGCATGGTTAAGTGAGCACTAATCAGACTAATTGGTCCCAAAGCAACAAATTTGACTGTCATACAAAGTAATTCACGAGACTGACATGAAACAACATGAGACCACATCCACGTCCTTCATATAAGAATGCCCTCTTTCCATGTTGTTGTCAGAGAAGATTCATCAACAGGAGAGATTGTGCAATAAGGAATTCCACATTAAAAAAAATTAAATATAAACAGCAATGTTTTAGTACATTGCAACAATTACATCACTCATCCATGCTAGTTTGTATGAATGGACTAATGCAGAATAGTGTATATTACAGTGTGTGTGTTCAATTTCAGAATTATATTAAAAACTGTAAAAATTTCACCTCACAAGTTCTGTGACCTTGTGGATAACTCTTAAAAACAACAGCAAGGTGCTGAGAGAGCTCACCTATAGCTTGCCTGTGGCTGGTAGACTGCCTCGGTATTTGACAAAGTCCCGGCGACCCCCTGTTGGCTTCCCCTATGTATTTCACATTGCATACATCAGTGTTTTAGTCACAACAGACATTTTTAAGGGTGTCAGTTAGGCTGTTTTAGAACTTTTGAATCCCCAGCAACCCAGGGACCTGCACAGCAGTGAACACATCTGAAGTGAACCCACCTACAGTACTGTACCAGTTACCTACTGTGTGTTCGAAAGCCTTGTCAGAGCATGGTTCAGGTAAGGGCCTAGAAATGCTCTTACCTGACAATTTTCCCCTTTCTTAAGTTGTCTGCTCTTACCATCACATTTTTGTCTATTTAATTTAAAACCATTACATTTTGTAATCCACTTTACTAATGCTCATCACAGACTTTATATCTAAGTATTTAAGGTCTACTGTTGGCCTCTATAAATTGGTTGAAGAAAAAATAGAATAATGATTTTTCCACTTGAGCAAGTTGGTAAACGTATCACATCTCTTATTGTAACTACAGGACTTCCCATAAGCACCATTACACTATTACCATACAGTTCTGGAGAGTTCCTCATTGTGTTTTCCTATTGACTCATATCCTACTTTTATTTGATTCATATAATCTCCCAAAATAAATCTTTTGAAATGGAAAAAAAATCAGAAAATAATAAATGTTTAAAGATTCTAATTCCACCAAATCCAGACAGCCTGGAGATTTTATTAAGTAATTTTTAAAACACAGATGAGACTAATCATTTCACAGTTAGTAGACCAACAGAGCAGACAGCTTTGGGAAGTTCCTGCAGATAAATAAACTGTTATCAGTTCCTTATTTGTCTGTGCTAAAAATTACTAAATTGCACCATCTCGCTGTGTTTTCTTTAAAGTTCCAGGGGATAAGACCCTTGGCTTCACCTAACTTGGTCCCCACACATTCCCAAAACTGTGATCACTCAGGACTGTTTATATCCTTAAAATAAATACTAACTCAACCTGATTTAGCTACTTTACTAATTAGGCTAATGTCACAGAAGTGACTAAACCAGTTCAGTCCTTATTGTACATTTATTATTTAATTAACTTTATATTGCCTATTTATTTAATAATATTATTGCTTTGTGTTCTTCTTCTTATATTCAAGCTTGTTTTGGTTACAATACAATTCAGGATATCTCAAATAGGACAGGAAATCAATTTGAGATATCTTGAAATGGAGTTAGTTTGTGATATCTGCAATTAAATTTAAGATATCTTAAATTGTATGACAATTTGGCTTGCCATATTACCTGGAGTATACACTGCTCAGACCGCCTGATCTCTCTTCCAAGGTTCGTCCTGGTTGTACCCTCCAGCATTTACAGCATGTAGAAAGTCATGTATTCGGAACAATATAAGATCACAATAAAATGACTTGATATGCAAGTTACATTTGATCCACAATGTGGGTGCTTGCAGTAGGTGGGGTCGTGGCAATTTCCCAATACAGTGAGACAAAGGTAGGAGTGCAAACAGGGAATTCCCTGAATTTTACTTATGGAACACAAAATAAGTAGAAAAATACAGGCCCTGTGAACCTAGCTCACGTTTGGGGCCTACCTTGACTTTCTCTCTGGCCCACTATCACCAGTAAAACTGTAAAAAAACAAGCACATTGTTATTTGTTTTATTGTCTGCCAACAGCTCTTTTCATGAACTCCTCAGCTCTCCTTCTGTTAATCCTTTACAGTAAATAGAGGCCCAACCTCATTGATGGCCTGCAGGTGTGCTTCCATTTCCTGTGGGAGCAGGTCTTGATCTCTGGTATTGAGACTCCTGCATTCTCCAAGGTTCCTCCAGAAGGAGCCATTTCCCTGCAGTGCAGCATCATTCAATACACAGTCCCTCACAGGTTGACAACTGTCTACTAAGTAGGGAAATTCAACACCATCAAGAAAAAAGCAACATTGTGACATCTCTCATGTCCCATTAGTTATCTGTCCATGTAACTTTCATGGGGTAGGGACTGTAAGTAACAAGATTCAGTGCCTCTGACTGTCCCTCCCAGGCATACTTATCTAGTAGAAAGAATAATAAATACGTGCTTTATTTATAGATTTTCCTCTAATTAAGAAGTGACACTCTCAGGCATAGGCAGACTGGCAATTCTGGCAGAACCTCACATCGCCACCGCACCCCCAGACCGCACTTCGTCAGCACCCAGAACCGTACATTGCCAACACCCTCCATGGACCGCACTTTTTTGGGACCCAGCCTTCACCAGCCGTCGCCCCCCTGGGTAAAAGCCCAGGGCCATTTTTAGTGTCTGCATTAACCAGTTCCCATTTTTCCCCAACCTTACTACTCTCTAAGAGACCAATTAACTAATCCAGTCCTTTCTACTACTTGCTTCAGGACAACATGCAGCATGTTCAGCATTTTCAGTAGCATTGTGATGTATCTCAATAAACTGTATAGGCCTAAATAACTCCTCACCATTCACAACATCTTCAGTCTCTTTAAAATACTCATTAACACAATACTACTGCATAAGGAAACAAATTAAACCTGGAAGCAAGAGTCTTTAAGCTTCCTTTACCTTGCTTTCTTAGTGAAACCAATGTCTTGGTACTTGGTAATTACATATTGGCTTAGTCAGTGTGAATGTCACATTGGGGTCCTAGTGGAGTGACTGCTGCCACCACCTTTGTTGTATAGTAGTAAGGTTCAAAATAGAATGCATTTATTAAGAGTAGAGAGCTAGATTGCCCTAAGGCCAAAAGAACCACAATATGTGAGCAGAAATTATAATCCAGAGGTTTTATTTAGTTCCAATAAATAGGTTAAATAAGAAACAATCACAGGCAAGATTATATCAAGGATTATCACAATTATAGTCACTAGGGGGCACTCAAGTACACAGGAGTTACCCAAGAATAGGTGTTTCACTGGGATGATTAGTTTTTCTTGATTGCTGAATGAAACTGTGGTGAACATGACGAACACCATAACCTAAAAAAGCAGTTCAGTATACATTTCTGCAAAACAGTTAGTCATTTATGGTTGTTTTCACACAAAATTGTCTAATCACTTTTTAGCCCCTAAAACTGGGGGGACCACATATAAAAATGGGTGTAAATCCTACACCGTTCATCCAATTTAAATTCACCATTCACTCAAATTAAAGATGAAAGTCTACACTTAAAGCACATCTTGATTGTCTCCTTTCAAATCCATTGTGGTGGCGTACAGAGCCAAAATGATGACAATTGTGTCATTGTCCAGGTATTTATGGACCTAACTGTATCAGGAGCAATACTGTAACTGAGTAAAGTAAAATCTTTTGTCAAAGTATTTTTTGCTGTTGAGTGAACTTCTTTGTACTTTGGTTTTCTTGATATGAGTCACTCAGAGAAGTGACTGAGTACAGTTGTGGTGAGAGTTCACTGACCATTTTTGATTATTGTACAAACAAACAGAAGACAAAGCGAGCGTGTACTTAGGTCTAACCATGTCATATTGATGATCATAGATAGTGTGTATTGTGCAATTAGATAACAAATTATACTGTTTTGATGGACTGAATTGATTTTGTGACATGTATTTGCTGTTTTGAGAGTCTGAGTGCATTTTGCAAATGATTTGTGTCATTTTGGCCAACATGTTTCAGTTTGGGGCTGCGTGTTTATTGTTTTGAAGAAGTTAATTCTATTTCGACAAATGTGCTCAAGCAATCGAGAATAACTATAAAGTGACACAGTGCACAGTCAGCTCTCTGCATTTCTTTCCCATTCCATTCTTGATCCCCTGTAATCTGGCTTCCGCAGAGCTCACTCCACTCCGATTGCTCTCTTATCAGTCACTGACTCCCTCAACAGTGCTTGGAGCGGCCTCCCTCTCCTCATTATTAATCCTCATTGATCTCTCCACAGCGTTTGACACCGTCGATCACTCCATCCTCCTCTCCTGCCTCGCTAAGCTTGGAATCTCTGGAACTGCTCTTGCCTGGTTCTCCTCCTAGCTCAACGACCGGACCTAACAAATGACATGGTGTAGTTCTTCGTCCACACCTCAACCTCTCCTCACAGGTGTACCGCAAGGCTCCGTCCTGCGCCCCCTCCTGTTCTCTCTCGATACACACTCTCTGGGCCCCCTCCGCTGCTCCGCTCCTTCCACTGGCTTCTGATCCCGGCTAACATTGACCCTCACCTACCATTGTCTCGACCAGACTGCACCGAGCTCCCTTATGACCCTGACCTCTCCGTACATCCCATCCAAACCTCTCCGGTCTTCCTTTGCCAGAAGACTAACTTTGCCTCTTCTCCACTCCCCTTCCTCCATTTCCGCTCCTTTTTCATCCCTGGTCCCCAAGTGCTAGAACGACCTTGCCACTGAAGTCAGGACAGCAGAGTCTCTGAGCACCTTCTGGCAATTACTCAGGACATATCTTTTCATACTGTACCTGTAATTTAGATGTTTATTCCCCTGTGTGGCTCAGTTCTCCTTTTCATCATACTTATTGCGATTACATTGCTAGTACTGTTTATTTTGTTTATTTTGATTTCCCCTATACCCCATTCCCCTTAGCTCTTAACTGTGACTTCACATCTTGTCTGCATTTATTAGGTATTGCCTAGGATGTAGGACTTGTATTTTGTATTAACTGTATATTTTCATATGCGCTTGTGTAATTTTTGAACTGTACTGTATTGCACTTTTGTAAAGTCACCCTGGATAAGGGCGTCTGCTAATAAATAAATAATAATAATAATAATAATAATAATTAAATAAAATAGACATCACAAATTAACACAAAACAATACACAAGAGAACAATAAACAAGACAATTCTCCAATAATTCACAAAAAACATCTACTATACATTCTACTATATATACCGTGGATTGCATAAGAATTCACCCCCAATGACTTTTGAACTTTAGTAGTCTTACAATCTGGAACTAAAATGGATTGGCATTTTCTGTCACTGATCTACACAAAGTATTACATAATGTCAATCTTGGGGGGAATACAAATCTATTATCTTTTTTAAAAAACAGAAACGTATTCACCCCCTTTGCGTTCAAAAGTTCAAAAGTAAAATAATTAGTTTAATAGAGTTCACCGATGTGCAATTAAAGTGTCAAATCTCAGATTAGATACACCCATTTCTGGAAGGCCCCAGACAGAGTATGTCAGAGAGCATATACAAACAACCACACCAAGCTTTCAAAGCAAGTCTGAGAGAAAGTTTTGGAAAAACACCAGTCTAGGTTGGACTATAAAAAAAAAATCCCAAACTTTGAATAAGTGGTTTAGAGTTTTGTGCTCTGAATGCAAACTAGTGAAATTAGTAAATTGTTTAGAAAAGCAGGACTCAGTTTAGATGTATGTTGTAACCATTTTGAGAATTGCACTAATACGTTCCAGAATTTGGCTTTAACAATTGTGAAAAACTGTACCTTTTGTAAATAATGGGAAGTAAACTAATGGGCCTATAGTTCTTCAGATCTTGTCTCCTGTCTTATAAAGGAGAATTACACTTCTGTGTCAAGAAAATCCTATCATTTTTGAGAGTTCATCAGTGTCTGGTTTACATACTGTGATCAATCTGAATATGAATGTTCGATTTTCTGTGGAGACCGAGTATGAACCTCTTTTGTCTTGTGGATTTTAGATGTTCAATATACTACTTTGAGTGTCCATTTAATGTAGATTAGCTCCATAATGAACAATGCATTCAGCCAAGTCTCTGATGAAGGTTACAAGAATGATAAAGCATTCAATGTCTTTAATCAAGACAGTAAAATGTCAACCCCAACGGAGACGCTTCCCCTGGACATGAGGTGTGAACTATTCTGGAACTAGAAACTAGAACAGCTGATGTGAATTGGTGGCTAGACCTTTACTTTCTTATTTACTGCAGTCTGTCATAACTACTATATATGTTTCTGCATAATTATTCTACTATTGTGAAAATCCCATCTCAGTTTCTCAGGGCAATGGTTTAATTATTTCCTATTAGAAGACATAGTTCTGCATTATTGTTCTTCCAAATATTTTCAATGGTTTCATTAATCTTCCAGTCTTCTAAAATACTGACTTTGCCCATATAAGGCTCTGATTCACAATGGAAACAAGTTGGAGTGTATAAAGGCATGGAGCAAGCAGAGGAAAGAGCTAAAATTCATGGACTTGGACATGGAATATGAGCAACTGCCAATTATCAACAGAGGTCTGACAACAAAACAAAATCATTTTTTGTGAGGTTGTATTACTAAACCTAAAATACAAGGTGCAGTAGTTAAACCAATAAAACCAGTTAAAAAATAAGAGTACAGAGAAAAACAAAGGTAGAAGAAAAGGCTTCTACATTTTTCTTGGGTTCCAGTCTGACTGTCCTTTATCCCGAGGGAGTTCAATTCAATTAGTCCTTTACTTAACTTTTCCACTAGCTGTGTCAACTTCCTGTCACTTTCCTTTCCTTTTCCTTTCCAACATATGACCTAAATCAGCAAGACCCAGTTTACCCATGGAGACTTCATAAAGGGCTCGTTAAGCAGGATAGGAACCAGAACCCTTAATACAAGCACAGTCTCAGGCAGGCAGCTTCCCACTAAATGAGACGCACCTGCCTTTTAAACCTGGTATGGTTGGCGGGAAGTTTCCAGTTGACTTTTCCACCAATCCTAAAGCCCTATTGATAATTCAATTAGGCACCATGCTAGGAAATAAAAAAGGAGCAAAAGTAAAATAATTAAATACAAAATTAACTTAAAAGTGAGTGTGTTAAAAGTGGACACAATCTGACATTTATAGTTGATATTGCCTTTGGTTATGCTTATTTTCTATAGTAGATTTTAGAGCGGAAAAAGAAAAGGTAAGAAACAGAAGAGGCAAAGAGATGAGGGAGAGTTAGGAAGGGAGAGGAAGACATTAGCTGAATGAGGAATAAGATTTAAGTAAGGAGTGTATAAATATACGAGTAATACACAATTACTTATACGGTATGTTAAATGGTTAATACCACCCACTTATGTTTACATTGTATGTTTTGTATACAATGATTCGCCAGGTGATATTCTTATACATTACACCAAAAAGAGAGAGAGACTGTTTACATCAACGTCGTAGACTGCACGTCACACAGATAAAAAGTGGAAGTTGAAATAGTCTGTACTTATGTTTCTGACAAGCAAACAGTAAGTGCGAGAGAGACGGGGAACATCGTGCCACTAAGGTACTGTAATATTACTTGCTGATACACAGTATTCAGTATACAGTGTTGTGAAACCTGCCATAATTTGATTATCATCCAATGCAAGCTGTATAAAGTGAACTGTTACGTTGTTTTGTTTTAAGATCAGAACTTCGTTGTTTTGTAATCATCAAAACAAAACAAAACAAAAAAAAAACACGTGTAGTTGGTGAACTTTTCGTAGAACATTTTAAATTAATTAACAGTAAAACATATATTTCGCATGTTTTTGATTGACAAATGTTATGGTATGGTCTGTGTTTTGATCTGACGATATACATTCATGTATAAGCAGAACAGTTTGAGATCTAATCTTAAAATGTGGGTACTTATTTCAAAGTAGCATAGCGTTGACGTCCTCTGTATTATACATTTGGGGTATTGTAGTGAGGTGACGTGTCGGAGGTTTTGTCGGGATCTTGTGTTTTTATGACACACCAGTAACATTTGTCTGAAGGCGCTTTAAATAAATCTGAATTTAACAGAGCTATATCAGCTTCACCCTGACGTTCCCTGGCATCTTGGTATTCTGTCCAGTCAGGTGTGGGCTGACAGGGTGGTTATAATTGTTTTGATATGCATACAAAATGTTGTCCAAATATAAATTTATCTGGGAATGAAATCCAAAGAATTGGGTAAATCTAACACAAATCTGCATACATTAAAAGGGGACAGGGTACAAGATATGGCAAATTAATACTACTACTACTACTACTACTACTACTACTACTACTACTAATATTATTAACAATAATAATATAATTGAAAAACACAGTTGTACACTGTATGTGCAGTTATATATTATGAGGATGATTGCCAAAGGTGGGAAAAATAAGAACTGTGGACTGAGTACTGTAACTATTCTCAACGGATAGTACTGTATTGACTGCTGCAGAATGTAATGTAATGTGGAGAAATTACAAAATATTGTAAATACTTTGATTTGAATCATATATATATCATATATATATATATATATATAGTATATAATACTTAATACAGTCAAACATAATTAATAAAGCATGCTGATGGACTTTGATTATAAAACAAATACATTTGTGATTAATCTAGTTAATTGCATCTATCAATATAAGGCAGCAAACACAAGAAATGGCAAAATTCACATTGAAAAGATAGTAGTAAGCTACAGGGAGATACACCCACCCATTTATAAGAAAGGGAATTAAAACTTGCAAGATTTGCTCTTCTGTGCTTTCATTTCATGGTAGTACAATGAGATGATCAGATTTTAAAAGCTTCTGTTTTTTCAGCATTTTTATCTGCTCCCCTTTTCCATCTCTCCATTAGCCTAAAATGAAGAAATGTGTGTATTGTGAAATAACACATTCTCATAGTGTGTTGTCCAAATGTTATTTGTTTGATGGGGCAGCAGCAGGTTGTTAGGTGACAGGTATCAGCGCTTCTATCAGTATTTAATTTAAGCTTGCTAAATCAGTTATTACAAAGATCCATCGGTACATTGTTCTCATTGATCTGAAAACAACAAAACTACTTATGTAGTAGAATTTAGCCACATTGCATTATAAACATAAGAAATATTAAGTAAACTGTACAGATAACACAATTTTGATTGTAATTAGTAGATGTTAATAAACAGATAGGGATCAACTGAATTTATAAAGAAGAAAGATTTGTTGACAACATGGAAATCAGAAGCCCTACATATCATGTCAATTGTAAAGGAAGCATGGTCAGCTCAGAGTTCACTATTTATAATTTGCCCTGCAGCAATATCCATTTGTCAAGGTATACATAATATAAAAATCGTAAGTCAGCAAATCCTATTGTCTAATACAAATTACTCTGTAAACACTGTTGCCTAACAAATAGATGTTATGCCAAAAAACACAAAGAGTCAGCTTATTGATCAAAAACAGTAGAAAATGTTCATTACAACTGAGTCAACTGATATTGTGCATGTAGCTCAACTACTCATATTTGTCAGATTCCTATTCAGGGAAACTACATCAAGATATGTTATTGTGTTCTGCGCTTGGGGAGACATGCACAGGACAGGATATATTCAACAAAGTGGGAGGTAAGATGCAGTAAGAGGCTGTGTTGGGAGAACTGTGTGGGCATGTGTCCAGATAGGGCTGATGCTATGATGGGCAAACATAAGGGTCTGAAGGCAAAAGTACATGCTGTTGCACCACACATAAGATTCACTCATTTTGTTATACATAGGGAAACTCTTGCTTCCAAGGCCTTTGATAATGAGCTTAGTAGTTTGCTTCAAACAGCATTAAAAGTAGTGAACTTCATAACGGCATGCCCCATGAACATGAGACGGTTTGCTGTCTTGTGCACAGAAATGTGATCTAAGCACAAATTGTTCCTGTTGCATACTGAGCTCAGGTGGTTGTCACGAGTTAATGACCTGTTGTGTCTATTTCAAATGAGAGATGAAGTGTGACTATTCTTAATGGATACAGAGTCACCCTTTACAGAATGCCTGACTGATACTAAATGGTTGGCAAACCTGGCATACTTAGTAGACATTTTTGAGTGATTGAATGTCACAACATTGGCCGTCAAAGTTGAGGGGTTTGTGAAAAAGCTGGAATGCTAGGAAACGTGAGTGGAGGAGGGAAGTGTGGAGATGTGCACTAGACTGCATGACTTTATGGAGGATGATGTTACAAAAGCAAGGATCAATCATCACCTCTGGTACTTTCAAGATGAGACACATGAAAATCATGACTGGATCTGACAACTGGCAGCCGCCTCTTATCAGAGCTACAGGACTCACTCCTCGATCTATCCAGTGACCGGACACTGTGTGCAGCTTTTGCCTCAACCCCGCTGGATGAATTCTGGCTGTCAGTCACAGGAGAGCACGGGATTATTTGTGCAGCTTTTGCCTCAACCCCGCTGGATGAATTCTGGCTGTCAGTCACAGGAGAGCACGGGATTATTTGTAATCACATTGGATAAACTGGTTCCTTGTGACCTATCTCTCGAAATGGAATACTTTTTCCACACTTATATACATTAAAAACAAACTACAGTCAAGACTCATGAGTGGAAGATGAGCTAAGTTTATCTGCCTCAAACCTCAGAAGTAAAGTAAAATCAATCCCTGAGCGTTGATGCAATAATCCAGAAGTGAAACAAAAAGTGCAGTAAATATTCCCCTTTTTGTGCTCTTTCCAAAAACTGATGCAATGGAAAACTTTAGGTTTAAATTATTCCAAAGTAACCAAATAAAACACAATGTTTCCAAACAAATCAATTAAGCCGTCAGATACGGCCATACCAAAACATAGAGCCCATACTGCAGTGATATTACAGCCATAGCTGACCGAGGCAAGAAACCAGAAAAACTAGTGAAGCCTGTTTACAAAGGCCTGTTGTTGTTGGTTTAATTCTTCTTATTGTTATTGACCAAACAATGATTGAACAATTCTTGAAAAACATATATATTACAAGAGCAACGTGCTAACTAACCACTGTACCAACACAGATGGAACAAACTACACCAGCACAGACATGGCAAATGTTATATGAAGAAGAGGTAATCATTTCTACTCTATGTTACTGTGTAGTTAGATAGCACAAGGGTTGGGAGGGGCATTTGGCCATGAGGGCTCCCTGCCACCCCCTGCCTTCCTGCTCCGTGCCAGTCAGTGGCACCCTTGCACTCCCTCAGGACCAGTCAACAACGGATGCACTGGTGCGGCAATACTTATATTTTTGCTGTGTAAACCTGAATGTTCTTGCTAAATCAAGATTTAGCTACACTTTAATAAATCTTGAGGCTACAGTAGAATATATTTGACCGTAACCTGTTTTTCTGAGGGAACAATGGCCTGGCCAGGAGGACAAATGTTGGGCATTTAAACACTGAATCTCTCTGCAAGGAAAATGCAAGATGGTGAGTGACATCCTTCAGTCCATGCTTTCCTTTTAAAACAAAGTCACCTGTACTATGCCTTCTTGTCAGTGGGTTGCAAAGCATGGACTTCACACATCATTTCCCAAAACTTTCACACATCACTACTGTCAGACCGGAATTGAAGGATCACTATAAAACTGATGTATTTGTGACCTACATGACTCAATTGAGGCAGAGGATTGAAGGACAATTTAGTGATTTGTGCAACAGAAAAGTGTTCCATATTTTGAAAGAATCACATTGCCGTACCTGTGTGAACCACCTCTGCCAAATCAGAATCTGAACTTTTGGAACTTCAGCTGACTTTGATATGCAGGCAGTATATTCAATATGTTCTGTGCCTGAATTTTGGTGGAAAGTACCTCAAGAAAAATATCCCACTTATGTATCCTGTGCTTTTAAGGGACTGTCCATATTCTATAGCACATATGTGCACAAAGCCAGCTTTTCAGCAATGAACTCAATGAAGAACAAATACCGTAACAGACTGAGACACAACTGCCTGCAGCATTGCCTGCATTTTAAATTAATTTGAACAGGCATTTTCCTCACTAGGAATAGGGGTTGTTCTGTTAATGGAAGAAAATGGTTGCATTCACTGTTAATGGCATGACAATTAAGTAATAGATGTCAAGATTTAAACTGTTTAGCTTTTTATCTGGCAGCAAGTATTTAGTCATCCTTTTGTTGTGTTGTGTTTTTTATTGGGTGTATTTCAGGGAGAAGTAGCTATTCTCCTCTTTTGACCACAGCTTCCCTTTTGTCAGCAATTTTATTAGAAGTTCTTCAAAAGTGAGGTCTAAGAACATTTGTATTATAAGTTTATTTTGAATACATAATTATGAGTTAAGTATTAATAATAATCTATACATTAATTTTGCTTGATGGCTTTACATCTTATCAGAGAAAAGTGTCTGAATATTATAGCATTTTTTGCATTTTATATGAATTTTAAAACAATTGTATTAGGCTTTAATCAAACCTAATGATACATAACTTTAAGTTTATTTCTCTTGATGGCTATTTAATTGTCATTATACAATTGTCATTTTGCAGAGCCTATACAGTTATTTCCTTAAGAAATTTGTATTCTGATTTAATCTGAAAACTGTCTCTTGCACCATCAACTTCCATTGAAGCTTGTATTCCTTATTTGAAGAACTTGGTAAAAGATTAACTTTAAAAATTATATATATATATATATATATATATATATATATATATATATATATATATATATTTTTTTTTTAACAAGATCTGAAACAACACTTATTATCCATTTTTGCATCCTGACTGCAAAGCCAATCACGTGTTTCTGTATGGACTTTACAGAGTGAGGATTACGGGATTTAGACTTTTTCTTTAAGAAAACATGACTAAGGTGTTTAGAATACTACATTTTGTGATACACATATTAGTGTTTTGCAGATGGTTTGTCATAATTAACAGGCATGATGTAGACACTTAACATTCAAAGATCACAGTAATGTAAATCTTAGTAATCTTTGTAACTAGCGTTTTTTTCATGGTGACAACGTTTTTGGTATAGATAGATATTATATTGGCATTCTACTGATATTTATTTAGAAATGTGTTGAATTAATAGATTATGAACCTAAATATCTATTTAATATTAAATTGGGCCACGTAATCTAAAGTGTTGCTGTAATTTCTTATAGAAATGTAATGCATACTCCATTTGAAGTAGCATAATGTTATCAATATTTGTATTTTTTTTACAGAAACAAATATTGCATGAAGCTAAATTCACTTTTTCTTTTTAGGTGAAATGGAGAAAGCACTTCTTGTAATTGTACAAGTTGTGTTGTTCCCTACTATTCCAGGTATAAGTACATTACTTTCTGTCTGGTAATCTGTGCAAAGTGTCCAAACTCCAAGTTGTAACAACTGCTAAAATTATATCTGCACCTGCACAAAGCTGTGTGAGCCAAGACAAGCCAATCAAAAAATAAAATAAAACCATCTATATGATACTTTTTATTCTTAAATTGAACATCTGATTTTTCTCATACCCCCACACCTGATAGCAACTGTTTCCAGGGGAGATATTATTTTGAATAAATAGATACTTGAAACATTACATTTACCTTAGAAGCACAAAGTAATGTTTTTGTCTGTTTTTCCAGGATTATTCACAGTGGAAATGACAAACAACTCTTACTTGGCCGAGATTGGGGGTGTCATCACAATGGAGTGTCGTTTCCCTGCAGAGGATGGAGTGATCCTATCTGGGTTGAATGTCCACTGGCATCGCATCCAGTCTAGTGGCTCCCTGGAGGTTTACAGGCTGGTGAATGGACAGGAGGACCTCACCTTCCAGCATTCCCAATATAAAGGCAGAGTATGCCTGCAGAAGGAGAAGCTCCCAATGGGCCTGGCTGTGTTGCAAATATCAAATCTCAGCATCTCAGACTCTGGGAAATACAGATGCCTTATTGAACTCGGAGGAGCCGACTATAAAGAGTTTACTCTCACAGTGCGAGGTATGTGGTAATATAGAGACAGTGGAGGGGTTATATTATTTTTAAATGATATAGACAGTGACTGACAGCAGAAAAGTGTCCCAAACCACTCCCTTTCTCTCTCATTACCTTAGTAGTACTATGGTCAACATCTTAAAAGGGAACATGCACAATTACTAAAATTATAGTTTTATTTGACTTTACATTTTGCTTTAGTATTTAAGTAAGATGTAAAGCACTTTCCAGGTTCAATTCTATCATATAAGTAACTTTTAAACTTTAAAATGTAAAACTTTCTAATCAATGATGAATGTAAAACTCTTTCAGAATTTCAGGATGTGTTGTGTGGATTACAGAAACACAAAGGAAAAACAAAAAATCACCGGATTTGTCTTCCCTGTGGCAACTCGAGTCAGCTCAGGGGTGCTTTTAGCTTTTAGTTTTTCCCAATAATAATAATAATATTGTGATTTAACTTTTTCTTCAAAAAGTACAATCATCCAACCTCAGCACTGTGTAAAAACAATATTTAAATTTTAAAAATCCATAACAATGTATCAAAAACTTTAAAATAATGTATTGTATAGTAATATTTTTACATAATCCATAATTGACATGATTATCATGGTTCAGATTGTTTGTATTATTCATACTGTTTCCCCAAGATATCATGAGAATCAGATTCGTTATTGCCATGTCCCTGACAATTTTACATAAATATTTGGACAGTGACACAATTGTCATAATTTTGGCCCTGCATGCCATCACAGTGGATTACGAACGAAACAATCAAGATGGGCTTTAATTGTAGACTTTCATCTTTAATTTGAGGGTAGTTATATCCAAATTGGGTGAACGGTGTAGGAATTACAACCATTTATATATGTGGTCCCCCCAATATTAGGGGCTCAACAGTTTTTGGACAAACTAACATAATCATGGATTAAATTGTGAGTTTCAATACTTGGTTGCAAATCCTTTGCAGTCAATGACTGCCTGAAGTCTGGAACCCATAGACATCACCAGATGCTGGGTTTCTTCCCTGGTGATGCTCTGCCAGGCCTGCACTGCAGCTGTCTTTAGTTCCTGCTTGTTCTTGTGGCGTTTTGCCTTTGGTTTTGCATTTAGCAAGTGAAATGCTGCTCAATTGGATTCAGGTCAGGTGATTGACTTGGCCATTGCAGAACATTCCACTTCTTCACCTTAAAAAAGTCTTGGGTTGCTTTCACAGAATGCTTCGGGTCATTGTCCATCTGCAGTGTGAAGCACCGGCCATTGAGTTTTGAATCTGAGCCAATAATATAGCCCTAAACACTTCAGAATTCAGCCTGCTGCTTTTGTCAGCAGTCACATCATCAATAAATACAAGGGAACCAGTTCCCTTGGAAGCCATACATGCCCATGACATAACATGCTTCACAGATGAGGTGGTATGCTTCAGATCATAAGCAGTTCCTTCCCTTCTCCAAACTCTTCTCTTCCCATCATTCTGGTACAAGTTGATCTTTGTCTCATCTGTCCATAGGATGTTGTTCCAGAACTGTACAGGGTTCTTTAGATGTTTTTTTTGCAAACTCTAATCTGGTCTTCCTGTTTCCTGTTTACATCTTGTGGTAAACCCTCTGTATTTAATATGGTGAAGTCTTCTCTTGATACGACTACCTCCTGGAGGGTGTTCTTGATCTGGCCAACTGTTGTGAAGGGGTTTTTCTTCATCAGATAAATAATTCTTCTCTCATCCACCACAGTTTTTTTCCTTGGTCTTCCGGGCCTTTTGGTGTACCTGAGCTCACCAGTGCATTCTTTCTTTTTAAGAATGTACCAAATAGTTGATTTGGCCACACCTAATGTTTTTGCTATCTCTCTGATTGGTTTGTTTTGAACAAACAAGAACTAAAGACAGCTGCAGTACAGGCCTGGCAGAGCATCACCAGGGAAGAAACTCAGCATCTGGTGATGTCTATGGCTTACAGACTTCAGGCAGTCATTGACTGCAAAGGATTTGCAACCAAGTATTGAAATTCACAATTTAATTCATGATTATGTTAGTTTGTCCAAATACTTTTGAACACCTAAAATTGGGGGGACCATATACACTCACCTAAAGGATTATTAGGAACACCTTTTCAATTTCTCATTAATGCAATTATCTAACAGGGTGTGGTCCTGGTCAAGACAATCTCCTCAACTCCAAACTGAATGTCTGAATGGGAAAGAAAGGTGATTTAAGCAATTTTGAGTGTGGCATGGTTGTTGGTGCCAGACGGGCCGGTCTGAGTATTTCACAATCTGCTCAGTTACTGGGATTTTCACGCACAACCATTTCTAGGGTTTACAAAGAATGGTGTGAAAAGGGAAAAACATCCAGTATGCGGCAGTCCTGTGGGTGAAAATGCCTTGTTGATGCTAGAGGTCAGAGGAGAATGGGCCGACTGATTCAAGCTGATAGAAGAGCAACTTTGACTGAAATAACCACTCGTTACAACCGAGGTATGCAGCAAAGCATTTGTGAAGCCACAACACGTACAACCTTGAGGCGGATGGGCTACAACAGCAGAAGACCCCACCGGGTACCACTCATCTCCACTACAAATAGGAAAAAGAGGCTACAATTTGCATAAGCTCACCAAAATTGGACAGTTGAAGACTGGAAAAATGTTGCCTGGTCTGATGAGTCTCGATTTCTGTTGAGACATTCAGATGGTAGAGTCAGAATTTGGCGTAAACATTTGGAAGTAACTACCCTCAAATTAAAGATGCATGTCTACACTTAAAACACATCTTGATTATTTCCTTTCAAATCCATCGTGGCGAACAGAGCCAAAATGATGACAATTGTGTCACTGTCCAAATATTTATGGACCTAACTGCATATACAGACGGGTGACAAATTAAAGGAAAAAACAAGAGTGTCTCCGTAAGGTGTTGGGCCACCACGAGGCACCAGAACAGCTTCAATGCGACTTGGCATAGATTCTACGAGTCTCTGGAACTCTAGGTGAGGTGATCACTCGGAATAACTGTAATGATTTGCAGTGACCCTTCCCTCTAAGGGGACAACTAGACCCAAACCATGGCAGGAAAATGCCCCCCACAGCATAAGAGAGCCTCCGGACCCCCTCACTGAAGGGGTCAAGTAGTCAGGCCTGTACCGTTCTCTTGGTGTCGCCACACATGCACTCGCCCACTTGTCCAGAACACGAGCCAGTTGAGCGTCTCTGTGACTGAAGATCCTGCCATTCGTGCCCCAATAATGACCCCTCTTTCAAAGTCAATTAAATCCTATCCTCTTGCCATCTTGATCCAAAATCGAGGTCAACTGGGCCTGCTCAGCATTTGACATAATGATATGATTCAAGTTGTCGCTGGGAAGACAAATCAGCTGCTTTGTAGTTTTTTCACTGATTTTCTGCCATCCAGGAAAACACATTCTGACACCCCAAAAGAGCAGAAAGCTTTTGACATCCGCCATTATTTGGTACGTTTTCCATTTTTAAGTTTTAAAAGTTGCTGATATGATCGAACTGCTATGAACTGCCATAAATCTTACTTATACACAATAATAAGATGTAAATATGTATAAAACCAGTACCAATTCCTTAGGAAATGAGTGAAAGGAGGTTTTTGCGTGCCCTTCAACACACCCTTGGAGTGTACACTACAATTCACTTATGAGGAAGAGTTTTTGTGAAGTCTCAGAACTCTTTGCATCAAAGGTGGAGTCTAGTGGGGAAAAATGCATATAATTATAATAATAATAATAATAATTATTATTATTATTATTATTATTATACAGTATGCATCTTTATAGGTTTTATTTATTTTAACATGTTCGTGCAATTCAAACATAGCAGTATGGGTTAAAAATGTGTTTATATAACTTCAGAAGGTATAATTTATTTCTTGCTGGTTCCATACCCAGTTTAAAGTAAACAAAAGCATACATTCCTCTGCATTGTTATTTTTACTGACTGCCCATTTTATAAGCCTCACCAGCAAACTGTCTCTTCCCTGTTTGCAGAGAATACTTTTTTTCTGACATCAAGAAGAGAAACTGAAAGTCAGAAGTGTGAATTTCCTTTTAACAGAATACCAAAATTTTAGATTTAATCTAACACAAGAATCACAACTGCAGTTTGCAAGTGGTGGGTGTGTCAAAGTTTGATTTGTCTGGGGGAAAAATACAATGAATATACATCATAGTGGAGAATACATATTGTTGCTTGTATGCTTAAATATTGAGAGCATGGTGTGTCTCTGGTCTCTGTCTGACAGAGTTGCTGACAGTGCTTTGATAATGGTGGAGATGAAGATCTCTTGAAAATAAAGAGTTTAAATGTTCAGGCGGCTGCATTTCTTGTTCTTAATTTACCATTTACACACAACAAGATAGCATCATCTTTGTCTGCAAATTGGCTGTATATCACCATATATACAGAATGTGGATATTCTTTTCTGCTTTTGCTTGCAAGAAACACCTTGAAACCAATATGAGGTGTTGCACTTTACACTGTCTAAATACTGCTGCAGTACCAACAATGTGCCACTACAGATAACCACCTCGAGAAGTAGTTGAATGCAAATATAAAGTGTGGCTCTATTTCCATTTTCGATTTAAGTAATTCTGCAACAGGGCTGCCACAGACACTGCAATTTACTTTTGAGTAAACATACCTTTGGAAACTAGACCAAAGTACACCTCTATATTGACAATTGTTGTTAGTAGTGTACTCCTACTTGGCTATGTGAAATCAGGATTTGAGAAAAATGTATAACAATATATACTACTCATATATTTGAATGGTGTGCACATAGATACAGTACACTGATAAAATACATAAACAATGTATTGTAATGTCCTTGTTTACACTGAGATAATTCTCCTTTTTTATAAATCTGAGGTCAAATTATGAGTATTGTGTGTCTTTTAATTAAATGTTTTAATTGATCAGGGTATTTTTAATTTATACACTTTTTTGTGCTCTTCAGCTGCCTATAAACCAATAAAAAAAGACATAAGAAAAACCGAGGAGGACAACATGGTGGAATTGTCTTGTCAGTCAGAAGGCTACCCTTTAACCAGTGTTTTGTGGAGGGATGCAACTGGAAAGAAACTATCCATGAAAGCCAATACCACATATTTCAAAACTGTAAAGCACCTCTTCCACTTATCCAGTCAAGTCATTATCACAACAACCAACAACAACACATACACCTGCACTTTTTTGGATGAGGCAGGGATGGGCTTTTCAGCCAGTTTTAAAATTCCAGGTATGTATGACTAGCCAAGGTGTATGTGGTTAATATATGAGGTAGAATAATGGAGCATTGATATGTGAAAATGTGGGTTCAGATATTTATTTCGTTAAGTATTGTTTCATGTTAAAAAAAAAAAAAGTAATGGTTGAACTAGGTGTGTATCAATGAGAAAACCAAGTAACACTTGGAATATTTGTATTGTTTGCAGTCTCTCTGTGCTAAGTCTCGTCGAGAAACAGTGGTTCTCATTGGAAAACACTTTTACGCTGTGATGTCCGAAAGGGAAGTTGCTCTCATACCGCTACTTCCCTGCCTACTCAACCAGTTCTAAATGAGAATATCCAATTTAGACACAGGACATATTTTTAGAATACTAAGACCTTCCTTTTTACACAAGGTCACTGCTGAATAACTGCGGAGGATCCCCCAGGCCACTCATTCCCACCCAGCCCTGACATATTTCAAACTATTGAGTGGCTTGATCCGGGTTTGACTCTTCAGGACATGGTTCAATTAGCAGAAGGCTCTCTCTGTGGTGATAAGAAATTCATTTTTTTAAATGAGTTTTTTGTTGTTTTTTAGGAGCAGGTGCTTTCATTGGCAGAGTTTACATGTGTGTTTTGACTTTACTTTTTGAGTCAAAAATGAAATGACCCTCTCAGACGCACAACAATATAGAGAGCATAAGGATAATGGGAAATATAAAGTGCTGGTGACAGATTTTTAGTATCGATATACTGTTGAAGAAATGTACTACAGTGGTTGGTATATTATGGTATATTACAGGGGGGTTTGAACTCTTTAGATTCACATACCAATCAAATCCTTACTTGGTGTTCAATTCTGAACTCCTTTTTTTAGTTCAAACCACAAATGTCCTATCGGATCTACTGTAGGTCTGGAGATCTGGATGGTCATTCATGAATACTGATTTTGTGTTCACCCAAATATCCAGTTTATTGGCCAAAATGTTGTAGTGCATCTTTCCCTTTATTCTAAGAAGAGCACCAGGACCAGTAGATGTAAAACAATCCCAAAGCAAAACAGATCTAACTCCATATGACATGA
This sequence comes from Amia ocellicauda, assembly GCF_036373705.1. Lineage (NCBI taxonomy): Eukaryota > Metazoa > Chordata > Actinopteri > Amiiformes > Amiidae > Amia > Amia ocellicauda. The sequence continues at coordinate 23,314,605 of NC_089857.1, forward strand.
GCTTCATTTAAATTTTCAGTGCCAACCATAACAATGATGAGCATATCCATAAATTACAATTTCAGTTTCTTCTGATTATAAAACATGGACCCAAGTGTCTATGAGATGCAGTTTGGCAAATTCATATGCTTATTTTTGTGTTGTTCTCTCAGAAGGGGCTTCTTCCTTGTAATTATTTAGACATTGTATCCTGATGATGCCAAACTTTCTTGGAGATCTCCAACTTTTGCCCTTGGGTTTGAGTTTGCCTCCTGAACATAAAGCTCCTTGCACTTGCAACCTAGTTTTGGGGTGTGAATAACACCATCGTCTTTGAGTCTTATCTTTTTTCCTGTGAATCACATACTAGATATTTAAAAAATAACAATAATTTAAGACAATCCTGAAAATAAAAGGTTTGTTTGTTTGTTTGTTTATTTATTATTATTTTATCTGTATTTTATATAAATTCACTGATACATAGCAATACCTTATTATAGTCTGCTTTGCAGTTACATCTACATAGAACATGAAGTCAGGCGAAGATTCAACACTGCAATGCAGAAATTGTAGAATTAACATGAATACAGCCAGAGAGTACAGAGAATACAGCAAGTGGGCACAGAGCAGCCCCTGTTTGGCTTGAGTGTGTTAGTGTAACCAAGGCATAAGTCTAGGTTCAATGCCATGATACATATTATAAGGTGATCTTTTTGCACTGACTTTGTTTCTGGCATTGGAACTTTTCATCATTATTACTGGTTGTTGTATGTTAGTTTGGATAAAGGCATCTTGTAAAATAAGTTACTTACATGAATGCCAATACTTACATCAAAACTATTTGTAGGAGATTACTATTCTGTTGAGGCTGAATATATATAGAGAAGTGGACTCTGCCTGGAATATTTAATGTGAAATTAGGTAATTTCCAGTTTGTATTTATATCCTGAAACATTTACTGCTGAGTCATGGTTGAAGTTCCACAAAAATATCATAAAGTTTTCTGGTCTCCTGAACACACTTCTCAGTTCCATTAAAGGACAAGTTAAATGTTCTCAATCAATGGATTGATTGATTAAAGTTACAGAGAAAAAAATCAGGATGACTATGTATGTAAGTAGAACTTTCACATAATTGTGCAATCAGTTATGTGGAAAGAAGTTGTATTGCTTATTAAAGGTAATATAATTTTAGTTATCTTAACAAAATAAGTAAGGATAATTTCAGAATGAATCTTAACCTCATAAACCCACAAGTGAATTGCAAATTACAAACCTCTGCGATAGGTACAGGTTTGGATTTTGCTATCATGGGCAGGTCAGAGATCTATTTGGTCTAGCCCTGTATAAGAGCTCTGACATTAAGTGAAGAGAAAATAATGAATGTTACAGTTACTAATCCTAGTATCTTTAAAATAAGATTATGCTCATTAAAAGACACTTCAAATGACAATTTCCTTTCAGTCTTGTTCTGCTTGATTCTTCCCATGCAAAAAAATATTTACTGTTTTAAAAAAGCAGAAGATAAGTACTGCTGAGTAGACATAATATCACACATACATATACATCTGGTTGCAAAATATAATGCTATTAATAAATCGCCTTATAATCAAATTTTCTCTTCAAATTTCTCTTCTCTTCAGATGATTTGCGGAATTCTACTGACTTCCACCTTGACTACAGAAACAGAAACACTTTGACTACAGTTATGGCGATACTGATTTCAGCTCTAATACTTACAGTGGTCGTGGCCATCGTGGCATATCACAGGCTGAAAGGTAAATTCATGGTTTTGCCAATGTCACCATATAGCTCGTAATAAAATTATAATGAATTATGTATTATTTATTTAATGTTTAACATCCTCTAATGTGGGTTGACTGAATCGGCACTTAAAGCTAGGGTGAATCTGGGGCTTTTGTCACATTTGTGTACAGTTCTTAGAAGAACATTCTATATTCTATATTCTATATAATGCTTGAAAATTATTAGGAATATTAAACACATGAAATACTGAAACTCCTGAAGTGCTGCTCAGCTTTAGTACACTGTGCGGTAAAGAGTAAATAAGTTGTTCCCTGTATGTGTTTATTAGAAAGTAAAAAGTAAAAAGTGATTTGTGAGAAGTGAAGTGTTGCGGAAGCTACTGAAACCCCTTCAGTATTGTCCTCTGTAGCCATACAATGAAGTATATGATAAAGCTGAAGTATGACAGCCAATGGGACTTTTTTTTTGAGATTCTATGTGTTGTGAAATTCACTTGATTGTAAACCTCATTTTATGTTTTTCTGTGTGATATGATTCTGCAATTTCCTATCGTTTTCAATGTGAAAAAATAAAATATCCCCTTTTTTGGCCCGCCACTTTAGGGAATTTGACAACATCGCATTACAGATGTGTGGGTGGCACTTAAATTAGAATTGTCATGGCTCATAACCAAGCCTCACACTGATGCTAGTAATGAGGGAATGCACTTCTTTTGTAACATTTATTTCATAGAATATTATTTTTTCAGTTGTTGGAACTAAAGAAAGTCTTTTTCTTGTATGCACACAAACCAGCAGTGAAGTTTCTGTTTGACAGAAATGTCATACCCATTGTAAAGCATGGATATTAATGTGTGTTTGCTTTGGTCTAGTATCCTCTAGTCCTGGTGTCCTTGTTAGAATTGAGGAATGGATGGATTGAAAAATATATCATTATATTTTAGCCAATAAATTGGACTCTCTCTGCATAGAAATATAAGCTCAGTTGTAAATGGACTTTCCAGCATGTGAACTATCTGAAGTACACATTCAAGTCTACTACCAAAAGGTTAAGGGAGCACAAAATCAGCATTCTTGCTGATTGGCCATCACAATCTCCAGAAGAGTTTGGTATGAACTGAATGGAAAAAAATGGTTGCATTCGTTCCAATTAACATGGGATCAGTAGTAAAATTTAATGAAGTCACATTGTAGATTTCTGATGTATGCCCCCGCAGGCTTGAATTTACAGTAACAAAGTTTTAAAAAGTGTAGTTTTCAGTCACCCTACAAATGTAGTATTACAGTTTAGTTTACTTTTAACTGGCAGTAGTAATTTGCAACCTTGGGTTATTACATTTTCAATAAGTTTGGTTGTTGTGTTCTTTCTTGGGTTTATTTCAGAGGGGGGCAGCTATTCTCCTCCCTCGACCACAGCTTCCCTTTTGTCAGCTTTATTAGAAGGACTCCAAAAGTGAGGCAAAAGAATTATTATTTTTAATTAACTATAAGCCTATGTCATGGAAGGTAACAAAGCTCAGCTTATTATTTATATACAGTACTGTGCAAAAGTTTTAGGCAGGTGTGAAAAAATGCTGTAAAGTAAGAATGCTTTCAAAAATAGACATGTTAATAGATTATATTTATCAATTAACTAAATGCAAAGTGAGTGAACTGAAGAAAAATATAAATCAAATCCATATTTGGTGTGACCACCCTTTGCCTTCAAAACAGCATCAGAAAGAGCTGTAACTCGCAGATGGGAAAAGGCACCCATCAAACCTGAGAGAACTGGAGCAGTTTGCTCAAGGAGAGTGGGCCAAACTACCAGTCCAGAAGTGTAGAAATCTTATTCAGAGCTACAGACAGTGCTTGATTGCAGTTATTGTCTCTAAAGTCTGTGCAAGGAATTATTAGGTAAAGGGTCCCAATATTTTTGTCCATGCCATTTTCATTTGTTTTACTATTTAAAGTAATATGTTACGTCATAAATCAAAAGCAAAGTTTCTGTTCTATTGAATGTGAAATAAAGAATGGTGGATACCAAATACTTTTGTCAATTTCTACTTAGTTTAGAGAAAATTGTGAGTTTTTTTTTAAAGTGGAAGGGTACCAATATTTGTGCCACGTCTGTATATATTTATGATCGCTTCAAAAATAGAATACTGTTTATTGGGTTGAGTATTTTACATTTACGTAAATAAAAACAATTCAATTTTTAATACTTTTGATTAAAATCATTAAAATGTCAGTCCTTAAAATCACTTAAAAAAATTTAAAATCTTTGTGATTTTAACAAAAACTAAAACAATTAACTTTAAAATAAACGTGCTCAAATCAACAAAACAAACGTGATAAAAGCAAAAACTGCACACCAACAAAAGGGTCAAATACATTGAAAATAACTGAAAATGCATTGAACAAAATAAAAAAACAATTAAAAAGTAAAAATAAAAAACAAACAAAAAAGGTCCAATGCATTTTAAATAGCTTCAAAAATAGAAGGGGGAACAATCAAATCACAATGCAGACTGATTAGTGGAACATTTGTTTTGTCTTCACTTTGCTGTATCTCTTGGCATGATCCCTCTAGTGGTGGTGAGGGTCCCTTGCACCATCTCTAGTTTCAGACAACTTTCAAGGGAGAAAACAAGGGCAGTATGGTGAGAAATTGAAAAAAACATTGAGTTAATGGAGAAAACATTATAGAAAAGCCAGAGTTGTATTACTGTGTATTGCCTCCTGAGGCTTCCTGGGCTTTCTCTCCCCGAGGTTTGTTCCCACCTGTCGTCGTGGAGGGGCCATCCTGGAAGCCTGGAAGGGAATGGACACAAATGAGAGCACCGCACAGAGGAGCCCCATTCATACCCAGAAGCTAGCACTTACCTGGCGGAGAGGAGATGATGAACTGTTTGTGGACTTGCCTGGCCAGACCTTGGATAACCAAAGACTCTTTCTATTTGTTTTTCTATTGGTGATTACAAGGGTATTAGGGTTTTAGTTACGATACCGCATTCTTTGTTTTTGTTACCTTTACATTAAAATGTACCAGGAATCACTGCTTTAATTAAATACATCTGTGTTTGTCTCTATGTACATTATATTTCACTTTCATTTGAGAATGAAGAATGGCAAACTCGTCAGCATTGTATTTGAAATTCAACATAACTTCCCAAATGCAGGATACAAAATGACAATTCAATGTAAAGTATTGTAACAGTACTAGACTGAATATGGGTTTCTTTCAGGATGCAAAACAAACCTTAAAAAGAGGTGGCAACATTAAAAGAGGTGGTGAAATTAAAAAGAGGTATCGAAATTTAAGAAGAGCTGGAAAAATGTAAAGAGTGGGAAAATTAAAAGACATGGCAGATTTAAAAAGAGCATCATTTATAAAACATCTGCCGAAAATGAAAATGGATGCCAGTAATGACATACAGGACACATATGTCTATAACAGGAAACCATAGTTCTATATAACTAGAAGTACCACCTCCGGTTTTGAGTGAGAATTTGTGTGGTCATCTTGGATGATATCTAATTGGATAACTGTACACAAAAATACTAAAAGAACAGCAAAGATGCTGTGAAAATGTATTAATTTAAAAAAGATGAATAAATAAAATATATTGTACTCTTGAACCATCTTCAAGAGATGTGTTTAAATTATGTGGTGATAAACAAATAGGACTACAAGGGTTCACTAATACAATATATCAGATTATCATTTGGACGTAAATAACCATCAGCCAATTTGCTAGTCATTTAGTAGACCATAGATCTGGCATCTATGCATAATTACATTAAACTAAATCTACAGGAAATCATATTTAGTATGGAATTGATAACCTTAATTTTGATTTGATCTTTGTTTTAGGTGAAGTTTATTAAATCAATTATATTAAATACACAGTGATGGACTGGCGTCCCATCCTGGGTGTATTCCTGCCTTGCGCCCTATGCCTGCCGGGATCAGCTCCAGCTTCCCCGCAACCCTCACCAGGATAAGCTGTTTTGAAGATGGATGGATGGATGGATGGATAGATGGATATTAAATACAATACATTGTGAAAACAACACACTTTCAAAATAAATGTCCTCTGTATTGTGATCCCATAACGTCTTTTTTTGATACTTGTGTTTTAAGAACATAAGAACATAAGAAAGTTTACAAACGAGAGGAGGTCAACAATATCCCCTGTGAAGAGCCAGAATCTTAAAAGACTGCATCACGGTCATATGAGGATGCAGAAAATACTGCTTGCAGGGATGTGAATACATTTTATCATTCAGTTCTTTTTAAAACACCATTATTTTCTAAACTTGACACATGACTGCTCATGATTGGATTTAGGTGGGGGCTCTGAATGGGCCACCAAGGACATTTACCTTTTTGTTCCTTAGCCACTGCAGTGTAGTTTTGGCTGTGTGCTGTTTCAACTTTCTTGCAGAGAGCAGCAGGTTTTCCTCAAAGATTTCTCTGCAAAATTGATGAAGTTCCATTTTAGTTTCGTCAGATCACAAAACATTTTGCCACATGGTTTCAGAATCTCCTGAGTGTTTTTTGCATACCTCAAAGGTGGGCTTTGTTGAGTACCATAAAGGCTAGATTTATAGAGTGCTTCATATATTGTTGTGACATGCACACTTTGACCAGTCTTGGTCATAAATGCTCTTGGATTTCAGTCGGTCGTTCAGTTTGTTCCTTTCAACTGCTTGCTGTTTCTTCCAAATGCATATTTTTACTCAACTTGTGATTTATTCAATACTATCTCTGCACTGATTTGTTGTCCAAGGTAGACATAACTTTTGACTTATTTGAGTATCCATATATCTACTTAAATTTTCATGGATTTAACAAAGCTGTTAAACATGACTTTTGTTTTACTCAGGTTCATTTTCAGTCCAGTTTTCCTGACTGCATCAGAGAGCCCCTGAAATTGAAGTTGCAGGTCTTCAGATGTTTTTGTAAATATGTTCAAAAAATGAACAAAATGTTCACTTGCTGCCTAATATATCCCACCCACTGACAGGTTCCATGATAACTAGACTACCAGTGTTATTCACTTCACCTGTCAGTGGTCATAATGTTATGGCTGAATGGTGTAATTTGTCTGTTCATTTGTTACAGGTGTGACTAAACTTTTTTAGAGTTGTGTTTTCGGTGCACTGTTGAAATTAGTTCTTCAGATTCAGTTATCTAGCTAGATAAACAAGGTTTTATGTTTCAAATGAAGAGGGTAGTGGCGAATATTATATTTTTAATGTTGATCATGAAAGTGTAACGATAAAGTTTAAAATGAAGCACAAAAAAAGAGCTGTGTACAAGAGGCATGGTTTGTTATGAATATATAGATGGGTTCCTTTATAAAAGCCTTTTTTATTGTAGTATTGTAGACAGATTCTATATATTTCTATAATTTTGTATTGGTTAGTTTGGGTAACAAAATAATTACACACGATAAAGTAAAGCATAATACAAAAAAAAATAGATGAGAAATATATATATATATACACAGTGAGGGAAAAAATGATCCCCTTTTGTTTTACTCAGGTTCATTTTCAGTCCAGTTTTCCTGACTGCATCAGAGAGCCCCTGAAATTGAAGTTGCAGGTCTTCAGATGTTTTTGTAAATATGATGATGTCATCTGCAAATTGTAATTTGTTCAAACAAACTCTGTTTAACTTGATTCCTTTTTCTTCCAAGTCCAAAGTGTTGAACATATGGCAAGCCATTGTGACATTTAATCCATAATTTCTGATATAAAAAATACAATTGCTGATATCAGCAATTCACAATGCAAGTCATGAATTGCTGATATCAGCAACTGTATTTTTGATATTAGCAATGATGGATTAAATGTCACAATGGCTTGCCATATGTTCAACAATAGCTGATCATTCTTGATATCAACAATTGTATTTTTGATATCAGAAATTGAATTCAGAAATTATGGATTAAATGGCTTGACATATGAACTTCAAGAGTTGTTGGGAAGAGTTTGGAGAGATTGTGTCTCCTTGACATACTCCTTTGCAGATCTTGATCTTGTCTGTGTCTTAGTGGAGTTGATGTAATATTGTTGTACATATATTTAATAAGAATAACTGTTGCATTGTTTCATTTATCTGATATTTGTTTATTTCTGAGATACTTTGTAAAAAGTTTTGCCAGAATCTTTTCAATTTCTTCTGCAGCGTTTTTTAGGGTCTCCACTTCCATCATCTCCAGGTGCTTTTACATTTTTCATCTTCTTAATGGCATATTTTTTACTGCTGTCATCACTACTATATGAGTTTTTATAGAATCATTCCACTGTTCTGATAATCGCATTTTGTTTTTAATGGTTGTGTCATCATAACTTTTAAAGGCATTGATTTGTTTATTTCCTGTTTTGATGCACTGCTTGGAAATTGTGATGTCCCCCTCATTTTAAATGGTTTCTGTTTATCTCCGGTAATAAGTTTGCTTACGGTTTTTCAGGGGATCCAAAATTATTAATTTCAAAGGGATGCTAAAGAAGCTGCGCAAAGATTGCACCAGGAACACAGGAGTCATTCAGTGGATGTAATATGTAATGCATAAACCATGGCAAGTGTTGAATTAGCAATTTTATTCACAGCTTTCAAGTTCTATTAGGCATGAGTTACACCAATCAGCCATAACATTATGGCCACCTGCCTAATATTGTGTAGGTCCCAAAACAGCCCTGACCCGTCGAGGCATGGACTCCTCTAGACCTCTGAAGGTGTGCTGTGGTATCTGGCAGCAAGAAGTTAGCAGCAGATCCTTTAAGTCCTGTAAGTTGCGAGGTGGGGCCTCCATGGATCGGACTTGTTTGTCCAGCACATCCCACAGACGCTCGATTGGATTGAGATCTGTGGAATTTGGAGGCCAAGTCAACAACCTGAACTCGTGATTCATCAGACCAGGCCACCTTCTTCCATTGCTCCGTGGTCCAGTTCTGATGCTCACATGCCCATTGTAGGCGCTTTCGGCAGTGAACGGGTCAGCATGGGCACCCTGACTGGTCTGCGGCTACGCAGCCCCATACGCAACAAACTGCGATACACTGTGTGTTCTGACACCTTTCTATCAAAACCAGCATTCACTTTTTTAGCAATTTGACCTACAGTAGCTCATCTGTTGGATTGGATCACATGGGCCAGCCTTCGCTGCCCATGTGCATCAATGAGCCTTGTCCGCCCATGACCCTGTCGCCAGATCACTGCTTTTCCTTCCTTGGACCACTTTTGGTAGGTACTGACCACTGCAGACCGGGAACACCCCACAAGAGCTGCAGTTTTGGAGATGCTCTGATCCAGTCGTCTAGCCATCACAATTTGGCCCTTGTCAAAGTTGCTCAGATCCTTACGCTTGCCCATGTTTCCTGCTTCTAACACATCCATTTTGAGGACAAAATGTTCACTTGCTGCCTAATATATCCCACCCACTGACAGGTTCCATGATAACTAGACTATCAGTGTTATTCACTTCACCTGTCAGTGGTCATAATGTTATGGCTGAATGGTGTAATTTGTCTGTTCATTTGTTACAGGTGTGACTAAACTTTTTTTGAGTTGTGTTTTCGGTGCACTGTTGAAATTAGTTCTTCAGATTCAGTTATCTAGCTAGATAAACAAGGTTTTATGTTTCAAATGAAGAGGGTAGTGGCGAATATTATATTTTTAATGTTGATCATGAAAGTGTAACGATAAAGTTTAAAATGAAGCACAAAAAAAGAGCTGTGTACAAGAGGCATGGTTTGTTATGAATATATAGATGGTGGGTTCCTTTTTAAAAGCCTTTTTTTATTGTAGTATTGTAGACAGATTCTATATATTTCTATAATTTTGTATTGGTTAGTTTGGGTAACAAAATAATTACACACGATAAAGCATAATACAAAAAAAAATAGATGAGAAATATATATATACACAGTGAGGGAAAGTATTTGATCCCCTGTTGATTTTGTATGTTTGCCCACTGACAAAGAAATGATCAGTCTATAATTTTAATGGTAGGTGTATTTTAACAGTGAGAGACAGAATAACAACAAAAAAATCCAGAAAAACGCATTTCAAAAAAGTTATACATTGATTTGCATGTTAATGAGGGAAATAAGTATTTGATCCCCTATCAATCAGCAAGATTTCTGGCTCCCAGGTGTCTTTAATACAGGTAACGAGTTGAGATTAGGAGCACTCTCTTAAAGGGAGTTACCTGTATAAAAGACACGTGTCCACAGAAGAAATCAATCAATCAGATTCCAAACTCTCCACCATGGCCAAAACCAAAGAGCTGTCCAAGGATGTCTGGGACAAGATTGTAGACCTACACAAGGCTGGAATGGGCTACAAGACCATCGCCAAGCAGCTTGGTGAGAAGGTGACAACAGTTGGTACGATTATTCGCAAATGGAAGAAATACAAAATAACTGTCAGTCTCCCTCGGTCTGGGGCTCCATGCAAGATCTCACCTCGTGGAGTTTCAATGATCATGAGAACGGTGAGGAATCAGCCCAGAACTACACGGGAGGATCTTGTTAATGATCTCAAGGCAGCTGGGACCATAGTCACCAAGAAAACAATCTGTAACACACTACACTGTGAAGGACTGAAATCCTGCAGCGGCCGCAAGGTCCCCCTGCTCAAGAAAGCACATGTACAGGCCCATCTGAAGTTTGCCAATGAACATCTGAATGATTCAGAGGAGAACTGGGTGAAAGTGTTGTGGTCAACACAACTCGCCGTGTTTGGAGGAGGAGGAATGCTGCCTATGACCCCAAGAACACCATCCACACCGTCAAACATGGAGATGGAAACATTATGCTTTGGGGGTGTTTTTCTGCTAAGGGGACAGGACAACTGCACTGCATCAAAGGGACGATGGACGGGGCCATGTACCGTCAAATCTTGGGTGAGAACCTCCTTCCCTCAGCCAGGGCATTGAAAATGGGTCGTGGATGGGTATTCCAGCATGACAATGACCCAAAACACACAGCCAAGGCAACAAAGGAGTAGCTCAAGAAGAAGCACATTAAGGTCCTGGAGTGGCCAAGCCAGTCTCCAGACCTTAATCCCAGAGAAAATCTGTGGAGGGAGCTGAAGGTTCGAGTTGCCAAACATCAGCCTCGAAACCTTAATGACTTGGAGAGGATCTGCAAAGAGGAGTGGGACAAAATCCCTCCTGAGATGTGTGCAAACCTGGTGGCCAACTACAAGAAACGTCTGACCTCTGTGATTGCCAACAAGGGTTTTGCCGCCAAGTACTAACATTAACATGCAAATCAATTTATAACTTTTTTGAAATGCGTTTTTCTGGATTTTTTTGTTGTTATTCTGTCTCTCACTGTTAAAATACACCTACCATTAAAATTATAGACTAATAATTTCTTTGTCAATGGGCAAACGTACAAAATCAGCAGGGGACCAAATACTTTTTTCCCCTCACTGTATACACTCACCTAAAGGATTATTAGGAACACCTGTTCAATTTCTCATTAATGCAATTATCTAACCAACCAATCACATGGCAGTTGCTTCAATGCATTTAGGGGTGTAATCCTGGTCAAGACAATCTCCTGAACTCCAAACTGAATGTCTGAATGGGAAAGAAAGGTGATTTAAGCAATTTTGAGCGTGGCATGGTTGTTGGTGCCAGACGGGCCGGTCTGAGTATTTCACAATCTGCTCAGTTACTGGGATTTTCACGCACAACCATTTCTAGGGTTTACAAAGAATGGTGTGAAAAGGGAAAAACATCCAGTATGCGGCAGTCCTGTGGGCGAAAATGCCTTGTTGATGCTAGAGGTCAGAGGAGAATGGGCTGACTGATTCAAGCTGATAGTAGAGCAACTTTGACTGAAATAACCACTCGTTACAACCGAGGTATGCAGCAAAGCATTTGTGAAGCCACAACACGTACAACCTTGAGGCGGATGGGCTACAACAGCAGAAGACCCCACCGGGTACCACTCATCTCCACTACAAATAGGAAAAAGAGGCTACAATTTGCACAAGCTCACCAAAATTGGACAGTTGAAGACTGGAAAAATGTTGCCTGGTCTGATGAGTCTCGATTTCTGTTGAGACATTCAGATGGTAGAGTCAGAATTTGGCGTAAACAGAATGAGAACATGGATCCATCATGCCTTGTTACCACTGTGCAGGCTGGTGGTGGTGGTGTAATGGTGTGGGGGATGTTTTCTTGGCACACTTTAGGCCCCTTAGTGCCAATTGGGCATCGTTTAAATGCCACGGCCTACCTGAGCATTGTTTCTGACCATGTCCATCCCTTTATGACTACCATGTACCCATCCTCTGATGGCTACTTCCAGCAGGATAATGCACCATGTCACAAAGGTCGAATCATTTCAAATTGGTTTCTTGAACATGACAATGAGTTCACTGTACTAAACTGGCCCCCACAGTCACCAGATCTCAACCCAATAGAGCATCTTTGGGATGTGGTGGAACGGGAGCTTCGTGCCCTGGATGTGCATCCCACAAATCTCCATCAACTGCAAGATGCTATTTTATCAATATGGGCCAACATTTCTAAAGAATGGTTTCAGCACCTTGTTGAATCAATGCCACATAGAATTAAGGCAGTTCTGAAGGTGAAAGGGGGTCAAACACAGTATTAGTATGGTGTTCCTAATAATCCTTTAGGTGAGTGTATATATGTTTTGAAAAATAAATAAATGGTAACAGTCAAGCATAAGAAGAGTTAAATGAGGGCTGTAAATTCTAAAACTCAACATATGAAAGAAAAGGCAGTCATGCAGTGTACAATGTAGTGCTTGATCCATTAAGAGTGAACCTGACTTTACAGATTAAGAAATTGCATAATGTATCTAATTCACTCGACATTGGTGAATGGGGCAGCTTGCTTCTAACTCAGCAGGATAAGGCAGAGGCTAAAACATATGAACGCCAGGGTGCTGGATTGGAGTTTGGAGTTAGCCCATGGGGCATAACACCAAATATTGCAATACATGGTGTGGGGTCAATAGGAAAATGTAAAATTTCAGAAAAAGTCTCAAAAATAGAGTTCCAGAATGTGGCAAGCGTGGAACAGGTCCAGGATCAAAGTGGATGGGGCCTGCTTACACTGATCACATGTGGAGTCAATGGATTTGGATATGTGACTGCAATGAAGATTTTGAATTGTATCAGGGAGTGACATGCACAGATAGAAGATGTATGTACTTTCAAAATAATATATATATATATATATATATATATATATATATATATATATATATATATATATATATATATATATATATATGCTATTGAGACACTTATTGAAAAGCCAGAATCTTATATATAATAATAATAATAATAATAATAATAATAATAATAATAATAATAATAAAATAGTATTTTTTTTGTATACATTATATGATATATATATACGTATAGATTAAAACACTAGACGCATTCCCCCTGAAATGTATCAGTGCAATATATCTTATTGTAGGGAAACATAATTACGACATTTCCACATTTGATGTAATGTCTTTATAAACGAAATATTACAATATTATTGAAAGCGTAGAAAACAGGTAAAGCGTTAATTGTGAGTGAATGTGTAACACGTGACTTCATTACTTATTTTAAACTCCGTGTAAGTGCATATCTGAGCAACAACTCGTCGAAACTTCAATTTTCAAGCAGTGACCGCTGGTAAGTAAATGTGTTCCAGCTACATAGATTATAGGCTACATTGCAAAGGGCATATACATCGTCTGTTAAATGTTTTGAAGAGAAATGCAAGAGATGCCTAGAAAATTGTTTAAATTCGTCTCAAAATACATTATAGCCTAAATATGAACTGATGTATATGCCATGCCATACTTTATAACAGAATGGCTAAAACGTTCACATTGTTCTGTGAGGCAATACGTGCACTTAGCAGCATTGCACGCATGCAGGCCAGCTGAGGGTAAAGGCAGACGTGCGCAGAGCCTGCTCACGCCAGCCAGTGCATGGACTTCAGCTCCTTCTCAAACGGGGGAAACACACAGTTGTTTGATTAAAAATGAGACAATACACATTTGTGTTACGTACCTACATATATTACTTTTCTCTGCATTAAGATCACAGTAGTATCTACCCGATGTCACTTTTATGTGAGAGGTCGAGCCCTGAAAGTTAAGATCTGACAGATTTATCTCATCCATTACAAGATGGCCGACTAGCCATTGATCCTGCGTTTGTTTAGCTTATATACGAGAATCCAATTGCACCGCATTCGTAAGTTTAGAAAATTGAGATGCAAACGAAGCAAGCATTGGAATGCAATGTGATTAAAATGATCAATGTAGATCTCTTGCAGAATACTTTTTTTATTGTTGAGGAAACCAATTAATAATTTTTTAACAGGCATTGAAAATGTTTCATGTGAGTTTTTCAGCAGTTGTTTGTGTGTGTGTGCGTGCTTGTTTTGTTTATCAGATATTTTTTATTTTTTATTGGAAAAATTCAAAATAATTACTCCATATTTCCAGCAGCTCTGAACACAGCAGTAGCACCCTTGGGTGTTGAAGCCAAAATAAAGACTTTTAAATAAAGACATTTGAAGATCTTTTTGTGTGAAGATTAAACTCTTAAAGTGTTCGATGTAGTTAATATGATAGAAACAAAAAATTAAACAACAGGTATTTTATATTCTCCTAGCAATATGTGGGGACATTTACGTAATATGGGGGAAGGTAAGCATAGTAAGTTAACAATAGCTTATTTTATGCATTGATTATACCTTTTTTTTACATAATAGGAAAACAATGGGGGTTTTTATGTCAAAGACTTTGGATCAGAACTTAAAGAAGCAGCAGGAATTCATGCTTCTCAACTCCCGACTCCAGGTAGGTTCATAGGTTCTTATCTCACCTACTTTGTTCACTCTCCTGTATGTGTTAAATAGGGACTATAACTGTATCTGCAACCTGTAACCAGTTATAAGTTGTTCCGATTTTTGAGGATGCATCTTGGTGGTCCAAATGGAGACCACAAACTCCCAAAAAACTGGGATGTTTGCAAATCGGAATGATAAGAGAAAACAATGTCTTATAATGTTTTACAACACAGATAATAAACAAATCAAGAGATCAACATCTGTTTCACAATGTGGACAATAATAATTACAACAATAGTAAAGAAACTGAGAGCGTTATGTTTGTGTTTTATGACACAGACAATAATAATAAGAAAAATCTTAAAGAAACTGTGAAAGGACAATATTTGTGTTTTGCAACCAGCTCGCAACATTTTGGTAGTAGTAAGGGTAATCCACCCACAACTAGCGTGTAGTTTGGATCTGGAAACCCTCCTGTTAGATATTTGCAGGGTCCGATGAGGTCTGCCACATGCAAAAGACAACAGTGGCATGCCAATGATTTATATTTGGATTAAACTGCAGATGTGGCAGCATGAAACACTGAAGACTTCTTGGCATTGAGGAAAAACCACGATGCAGACTATGGTTCAAATGAGCCCTCTAGATCCTGCACATTTGAGGGTGATAGTAGAGTGCAACAGGACTATGGAACTGTTTACAAACATAAAGAAGTATAGTTTGGGAATAGATAAGAGGAGAGATGGTCTGTTATTTGTGTAGGGGTATTGGTGACTAATGGGATACTGAAAAACAAATGAGCAATGCTTGATAATTAGTGATATACTTGTAAAGTTTCTCTTGATAAATGTTTTCACCAGCGGCATAGTAAAAGGGGGAAAGGTGGTGATTATTCAGGGGGCCCTGAGAGGGGGCAATAAAATGCCAGGCCTTTTTTTGCATTTACTTTTGAGAATGTTTGAGAGTTTAGTACATTTTGATAAAAATACAAATGTTTATTCTAAGCCTTTATTTCCAAGTTTTATTTTAGCAACATTTCCAGGTGGCACCATAATTTCTCTATACTTCTCTATACTCTATTTTCAACATGGTTATATGTATCATTTCAATATTGTAACGTCAATTGCTCTGAAATTATCATTCAAAGTAACCCATTCAATATTGTAATTGTTTTCTGAAAAAATGGTCAAGCAAAGGTTTTGTTAAATCTCCTTTTCAAGTCAAATCATAACTAAAGGAAATTACTTATCTGGCATGAAGCTAAGTGAGGTACTTGGTACTTTGGTATTATTAAGGTAAAATACATCCTCCTAATGTTGCTTTTAGTGTCATTTACATGATTGAGTCTGTCAGCAGAAACTTGTACATGTCTACTGTAAATTCACTAAAACAGGACGTATTGACGTGTTAATATATCTAATTAGGAATAACCTATTTTTCAAAAAGTAAACATTCTATTTTATTCATATCTACAAAGAAAATAAGTGAAAGAAATGTGAAGCTGTGATTTGCTCCAATCAAGCTTTCAGACTTTATTGTTTTTATTTTTAAAATAATGAATCACTTGGAAAGTAAAAAATAGTGAATTAAAAATAGAATGTGAAATACGTTTCTCACTGTTAAATATTTAACAAATTATTATTATCATCAATAATAATCATAATTTAAAGTAATTTTCAAAAGTGATGGTTTCTCTGAAAACAGGTCTGTCCAGTTTATTTTTCTCCACTTTCACTCAAGTTCTATGAAATAACTAAGAAAATAATTCTGAATTGATGGCTTTATGAATAGTCACTTATAATGGTTAGAATCTAGCTCATTAAATAGTTTTGGTGTACTATTACACCTCTTTGTCTCTTATATACCTCTAACACAATGTAACATAATCAGATATAATGTGAATTCGGATATAACACGGTAAAGCATGTACTGTATTTTTAAACTTTCACTCCTATCTTCATTGCATAAATGTCAGCAAGTCTTAATTAAGGTTATATCGTTGACAGTTTAAATACATTGGTTAAAATTTGAAAAAAAAAAAGGTAATCATTCTATAAGTAAAAACTCCCATCTCCAAAATGTTTGGTAGAAGGACAATGATGTTTATGCTGTACATTGTGCACAATGGGATCCGAAGAAGATCAGTGATTTATACCATATACTTCGGTATGGCATTTAGAATCTGTCAACATTTGCTACAGGGTTATATACCAGCCTTATCCATTATGTGAGAATTAATAAGTTAAGTGATGTCTCGTGAAAAACTTTTAAATTGTGGTAAGATACATGGCAGCCTTGTACATTTCACAGTAAGCTGCATAGGTATAGTGTAGTGTATAGTGCTAATGCTGCCTTTGATTTTTTTTATTTATTTTTTTCTTTAGAAAACATTTGTCTAGACATTAAATGACTGTCTGCTTCACACGTACCCTTGCCACCAGCTTTACAACTGGTTACCTTAACTCCCCAAATCTTTGTTTATGACCTTTGTAAATATCACCGAACTTCTCTCTTTTGTAGATATTTTGCTTCTGCATCGTCACCTTTTAATCCTCTCCTTCAATTTGATGTTTATTATTTTATTTATTTATTTGCAGATGCAACTTAAATAAAAATAATTGTAAGATTGTAATTGTAACAATTGTAAGTCACCTTGGATAAGGTTATCTGCTAAGAAATATAATATTATTATTATTATTAATAATAATAATAATAATAATAATAAAGTAATAATAATATTATAATAGATCATATTTGGCACCCCAGTTCATTCTCAAACTAATACTTGCATATTTGTATGCAGCGTCCCTCTCAGATAACCCCCAGGCATGTTATAATGTTTTTTGCTTTTAAATTAAATGACTTATAAAATTGCTGGTGCTACAACAGTGTTAACAATAGACTTTAAATGCGGTGTGCCTTGTCCCGGGGAATATGTATGAAATAGATTCCCCTCTAGTGGAAGAACCACTGAAAGGGAAAGATAAACAGCAGTTCCCGTCTGTAAACAGTCCGCAATCATTGATGACATAAAAACACTTTTGATTTATTAAAGATTTGAGAGAAAACGAACAAAATGATCCTTGCGTGTTTCAACTTACAGTTAGGTTCATAAATATTTGAACAGTGACACAATTGTCATAATTTTGGCTCTGAATGCCACCACAATGGATTTAAAAGGGTAGACTTTCATCTTTAATTTGAGGGTAGTTACATCCAAATTAGGTGAATGGTGTAGGAATTACACCCATTTTTATATGTGGTCCCCCCAATGTTAGGGGCTCAAAAGTATTTGGACAAACCAACATAATCATGAATTAAATTGTGAGTTTCAATACTTGGTTGCAAATCCTTTGCAGTCAATGACAGCCTGAAGTCTGGAACTCATAGACATCACCAGATGCTGGGTTTCTTCCCTGGTGATGCTCTGCCAGGCCTGCACTACAGCTGTCTTTAGTTCCTGCTTGTTCTTGGGGCGTTAAAGGCAAAACCTGAATAAATGAATGGAGTAACATAACAAATGCAGATGCCTCCAAGCATGATACAATTAAGCAATTAAAATCCTATCATGCTCTGTGACATGTATAAAAATGCTGAGCAGGCCCAGTTGACCTCGATTTTGGATCAAGATGGCAAGACGAAAGGATCTAAGTGACTTTGAAAGATCGGTCATTATTGGGGGCATGAAGGCGCATTGAAGCTCTTATGGTGGCTCGTGGTCACCCGTCTGTATTTTCAGTCCAAAATAATCCAGAGCGGTACACAGAGCACAGAGTGTTCTGCTCCTATGGATTTAAACCTGAAAGAGTAAGAAATGTTTCAGAAGGCTTGGTTGCAGGGTAAATGAGGAGACATTGGAAATGGAAAGGGACATTGATCATTAATTGGATATTCAGAAGATCTTAAGTGGGAGAGTGTGGGTGGGGTAATCCCTCCAACAATCTCTCCCAACGCAGAGCATTTGTGAGGCAATTCTTTCAAGCCTTTCATTGATTATATCATTCAATAACATATCACAGTTGCAAATACAGGTCATTCCCCTTATCCAAACATAATCAATTTCTGAAAACCGTTTGGATAGCAATTGTTCGTAAATTGAACAGGCTATTTCCATTCATTTAAAAGGAGAAAATTATAGTCCATTCCCAAAGACCCATGACTTTCCCCAAAAAGTCACCTAAACGCTCCCAAACTTAAGAACACTATCAAATTACCTAAAAGTAACAACAAGTTGTAGCGTAAGGTACACTTATACATTTCAGTTCAAAGAAGTGAATTTAAGTATCACCTTATCAAGAATCCTAGAACTCAATTTCTGCAATAATTGGACACAGACACCAATTCCAAAGATATAAATTCTCAAATTTATTAAAAACAAAGATAAAATGTAGCACTACACTAGTTTTACAAAAAGGGAAAAACTAATTAAAATTCACTCAAGATCAACAAATCAAAGACAAATCACTTCCATGACCAAATCAAAGATAACACAAATGATAACACACAAAACTTTACACAAAATTACAAACACATTGACAACCGGTTAGTAAGATGAAGGTGAGTCTCTCATTAGTATTGTTAGTCGGACATTAAATAACTAATGCAGGTTAGTATTTAAGTCAAATAACTTCTCGTTACATATATCAGTCTCATTTATGTTTGGGTGCCGAGAAAGATCCTATAATTTCTTGTTACCACAATTCTCCCTAATTGATTACTGTTCAATGATTAAGGATAGGCAGGGCCACCTATAATCTAGTGTCTATTAACTTGTGTCAATTTCAGACTAAACAGTTAAACAGGAATGAGAAGATATTTCTCTGCGGTGACAGATTTTATTTCTAAAATTGTCAAACAAAACAGTTTAATTGCAGCACTCATTTATATTTAAGAAAATACTAAATTATAGTACACATTCTAAAGTTTATGACTCACAGAATAACATTTCTAATAGATTTCTCAAATGTCATGAATGATAAACTCCAAACTGTTAACTTATCTGAACTTCATCACAGAGAGGCCTCTCTGTCTTCGGGCTCAAATAAAAACACACGGCACGAGGTCCGTGTGGTTTGGAACAAAGGCAGTCCGGTTTGGCTTTGTCCAATAACTTCCACTTCAGTCGATGCACCTGGAAGTTGGGGTTTCGCGAATGTAGAGTCTTTTCCAAACAGATTTTCCACTGGTTTGAAGGCTCCAAGTGTGTGCACAAAATCTTCTTTGCAAGCAGGGTTTCCACCGTAGTTACTTGAAGACAGTCTTTGAGGAAAGCAGGGCCCTGTTCATTTCCAAGGGTCAAGTTTCTTAAGACTCAATAGCTATTTAAATGACTGAACACTTTTGTATTGCAGTCGACTTGTCAATTGTCCAGCTCTAACACTCCACTGATCAGATGGGTACAGGCGGGCAGGCACAGTTTCTAAAGTTCTTTATTTGATAAAGTCCTTTAAAAGAATTCTTCGTACGGCTCAATCTCGTATGGCAGCAAGTTACTGGTTCAAATGAGAGAGGGGGAGATAGATGCCGTGCACTACCCTTTATACGCCTGTCAGATCAATAGACGATCGGTTCTTGAGTTTGTGAGATTGGATTTCGGTTTCAGCCCCCAGTGTCCTATTGGAGGAGGCTCGATTTATGACTGATGTCAATCCATACCATCTTTTGGAAATGCCGGTTGGCCTGGGTTCGTAGCTCATTGTCGGGATTTCGGCTCTCGTCCACTTCAAAGAGTTTTATTACCTCCAGGCCCTATTCCCCAGACATTTCACAGCAGGGATTCCAAGCCATTTGGCCCATTCTTGGTGCCATCCTCCCAAGACTGCCACTTTGATATAGAACAGTTCACGTGCCGATGAGCTCAGGAAATCTGATAACTTTGGGGGAGAGGTCTTCTTCAGATCAGAGCTTCAGCTCAGAGCTAAAATGCTCTATCAAAACACACACACCCCCTTAACGCTACAAAGTAAAGAACTTATCTAATACTTGTTATTTAAAAAGGCAATTAACACTAGAACCATGCTTTTCAACACTAGGGGTGTAACGATTCACTGATACGAATTGATGCACCGGTCCAGCTGTTTGAAATTTGACTGCACTGTTTTAAATTCCCCGGTCCGTATTTATTAGCAAATTGATCCGTTCGTCACAAACTGGCCAACAAACCAATACAGCAAGTGCAGATCAAATCATAATGTGTATTTTTTCACTCACAATCAATCAATCAATCCATTTTTATTTGTATAGTGCCCTACGCAGGGTAGCCACAGAGTGCAAGTTGTTGGCTTCTCCTATAATTATATTTTTGACCCAGCAGCAATACTGTGTGGGAGTGGGTTAAGCCATGTGATTTGTGCATATCAAAGAACATGCTTTGCATGTGTATGATTGGCCAATGAAGGCGGGTTTACAAAGAAATAGGACGGTGTTACTGAAAACAAGTCTAATCTACTCTTGGGATCTTTATATGGATGTATTGTGGACTAAATAACAATTTGCAACATTAAGCAACTTCACAAATGTGCATTTATTAAGTTTATATTTATGCAAAATAACAATCTGAACCATCTCCATTTTAATCATAAAATTTGGCATCAACTCAACTCACCGTGTTTGGAGCAGGAGGAATGACCCCAAGAACACCATCCCCACCGTCAAACATGGAGGTGGAAACATTATGCTTTGGGGGTGTTTTTCTGCTAAGGGGACAGGACAACTGCACCGCGTCAAAGGGACGATGGACAGGGCCATGCACCGTCAAATCTTGGGTGAGAACCTCCTTCCCTCAGCCAGGGCATTGAAAATGGGTCGTGGATGGGTATTCCAGCATGACAATGACCCAAAACACACAGCCAAGGCAACAAAGCAGTGGCTCAAGAAGAAGCACATTAAGGTCCTGGAGTGGCCTAGCCAGTCTCCAGACCTTAATCCCATAGAAAATCTGAGGAGGGAGCTGAAGGTTCGAGTTGCCAAACGTCAGCCTCGAATCCTTAATGACTTGGAGAGGATCTGCAAAGAGGAGTGGGACAAAATCCCTCCTGAGATGTGTGCAAACCTGGTGGCCAACTACAAGAAACGTCTGACCTCTGTGATTGCCAACAAGGGTTTTGCCACCAAGTACTAAGTCGAAGGGGTCAAATACTTATTTCCCTCATTAACATGCAAATCATTTTATAACTTTTTTGAAATGCGTTTTTCTGGATTTTTTTGTTGTTATTCTGTCTCTCACTGTTAAAATACATCTACCATTAAAATTATAGACTGATCATGTCTTTGTCAGTGGGCAAACGTACAAAATCAGCAGGGGATCAAATACTTTTTTCCCTCACTGTATCTCTATTAAATGTACAGTACTCTGAATTGAATCTAGTTCAGAGTTTAATACACTGTGGTTTTATTTAAAACACACGTGTGTGCAATACAATAATAATCAGAAACCTATTAAGACCGATCTGAAAAGAAACCATGAAAATTCATTCAGATTAAGCCAAAACGTTGATTGTTGTAATTCGTCAATTATACACACGAAATCTTCAGGGTTTAAATCTTCTAGTCCTACATGTATTCAGTCTTTTTCCCTTTGAGAACCTCAGAATATAAATTTGTAGACTTGCACTTTGCTATGTGTTAAATTGGCTGCCATAATTGCATGGAAAATTGCCAGATTGTACATTTATATCCCTTAGTTGGATGATTATTTAATTATTTTAAATGTATTTCTAAATCCAACCACTTTGAATTGAACCGAATCGCATTGTATCGAATCGAATTGACTCAAAGCTGAATTGGATTATATCAAATCCTGAACGTATCTGTAATGTATCAGTGACAGTGTATCTATATCCATATCAAATTGTCAAAGAGGGAAAGATACACACCCCTAGCTAATACCAAAGAATTAGCATTCACGATCAAACAGGTGAGACCTGGGTTTGTAACATGACCAAGATTGAATTCCACAGGAAAGTTAGAAACTTGCTGAGCCAATCGGGACAGGCAGACGAGAGCTATATCAGGTGCAAATCTGCTTATAAAATAAATAATGATGATAATATATGAATATTTGACATGGAGAAAATCATGTGTTTAAGGAACCAACACGATTAGAACTCATTCACAATGACTAATTTTATTACAAAGCCCAGATTGTCGGCTATATTGTATTCAGTATAGCCTACTTCTCCTCAACAGGAACTGGAAAGCTTGTTAGGATTGAAAGAAAAATGGATGGAGCAAAGTACTGACAAATACTAGAGGAAAATCTGTTTCAGTCTGCTAAAGATTTAAAACTGGGGCGCCAATTAACCTTTCAGCAGGACAATGATCCAAAGTTCAGTGCCAGAGCTACACTGGAGTGGCTTAAGAATAAGAACGTGAATGACCTTGAGTGGCCCAATCATAGTCCTGACTTGTATCCTATTGAGAATCTGTGGATCTGTGGAAAGACTTGAAAACTGCTGTCTCCTAGTGATCCCCATGCAATGCAAGAGAGCTTTAGCAAATTTGACAAAAAGAATGGGCAAAAATTGCAGCTAGCCAGTGTGCAAAGTTGGTAGAGACTTAGTCAAATAGACTTACGGCTGTAATATCTGCCAAAGGTTCTTCCACCAAATATTGAGTTGAGGGGTCTGAATACCTATGCAATCAACATATATAATTTTGTTCTCTTTAGTTCTTGCTGACATTTACTGTAACTTATCCTACCATCTGAATTCCTAATTTTGAGCATTCACATTTTGAAAAAAAAAGTGTGTATGCATCATTTTGTAATTTTACTAAATGGAACACCATAGGAAGGACTGAATACTTCTGCAAGGCACTGTACATACTTTCCAATCCACCATACACCATGATGTCGCATGTTGTTCATTCTCCAGGCAAGAGATGCCCTTTACACTAGTTATAAGTAGGCTACTATCACAGACTACTTCTGCTTTCATACTGTGGTGTTATTTTCTTTTGTAGGAACAGCAATATAAAATAACATCAAGTTTGTGCTGGTTCCTAATTTGCCACTTCAAATTGGAGCAACCAAAACACAACTTCTCCATCCTGCTAAAGGGACAGAGAACTGGATATGGGACAAAAGTATAAAACACCCCGTGGACCAATCCACAGTTGGTAACTTTGGGCTTTTAAAGGGGACACAAACCAGTGAAAAAATCATGCAGAAGGCAAAATGAGAGCTGCAAAATACTTTTGCATTTGCTGCCTATGATTTAATTCCACACATCTTCTATAGTTTTATTGGTAATAACACACAATTATTACTCTCAAAGAAATCAGTAATATATACAAATTAATATTAAAAGCTGCATTCATGTAAAATAATGTGTGGCTAGTGTTTTGTTTAGTTTTAGTAGCAATAATTCATATTATAAAAGTAAAAAAGTTACTGGCCAAACTGAAAAAGCATCATTATTTTAAAGCTGTACTACTTTAACACATATGTCCTCCTGTATAGCAATACATATAGGATTCATGAATGCAGGTGTACACTATATTGTAAAAAAATTGTTAATGAAATCTATTCATTAAAATTAAAATCATAAATAATCAGTATTCTCAACCATCTGCCCTAATTGCAGATATGCACTGGCTGACTATGTGGGCAGACTGCTGTACTGTACCAGTTGTCTCAGAGATGGCTGGAGGGTGAGGTATAATGTGCATTCAAACTCTGAGAATAATGTTTTTAAATGTAACAAATGAAAATGTAGCTGATAAATATAAGGGAAACTAAATGTGTTGGTTGTCTTTTCAGTATGTGATGTTGAAATTGGAAGAATTTATCAGATTTGGGGGGTTTATCGATCTCTCCTTATTTTAGGATGTATTTTGAAAGCTTTCAAGTTGACTTGTGAAAGAAATGCTGCACTGAATTTTTTTTTTTAATCTGATATAGCCATTTGAAACTGAAAGGGGCTCGTTTTTGAAACAGGGTGTTTCGTGTTTTTGTCTTTTGATGTGTTACCAGAAAGCTTGCATATCAACTTTCACAGTGATTTGATCTAGGCAAAGTGTGCTTTTATTTCAGAAGCAATTTCTGCAGACTATTATTTCAATTTACTTTTTTCAGATAGAAATATTTTGACATAAGATAGATATTGGGCTCTGCTGTGATTAATACTGCATGCTTAGCCTAATACATACGATTTTTCATGAATTATATCTTTGCAGTTGTATTGTGATTCTGTTTAGGATATTGAATATATTTTAGGTACATTATTTAAAAGATGAACATTGAAATTATACAGCTAACCTGGCCTATACAAATGGAGATGGGTCATTGATGATTTCATATTTGGCTGATCTTCTCTCCCTACCCCATTATGTGAACTATTTCAATGCTACGTGTTTCCTCATTCATGTGTGATAAAAAATAAAAAATAAAATACATTTGAGTTATGATAACAAATGTAATTGTTCAAATGACATTATGACTGCTTTCAGTTAGATCTTTTTATTTCTATATTAAAGCCAATCAGAAAGAAAAGTACCAATCTTAGTTGCAATGACTTGCATGCTAACAATGGGAGTTTTGACCTGTTTGGCACCTAATCAAAAACAGATATGGTAATCTAAAACAAAAACAAAGAGCAGACTGACCTGCAGAAATGAATAACATTATGTTTTGTGCTCTCCTTTAAATATGGAGAGGATTGATAAGCACAGTGCATTTCTTACAGTAAACAGGAAAGAGGATTGACAATAGAATGACTGACCTTCTTCACCGGCAAAGATTCCCTGTTCTGTCATTTTAAAGCCATCAGTTGTTGAGGCTGAATAAATGCTGCTAAATAAAATAATAAAATAAGCAAATATCTTTATACTAAGGGTTAGAGCATTTTAGTGATGTTTCATCCCCAGTGGCTGTAAATGTCAGTTGTATTATGAGGGATGTTCTACAGAAAGAGATAACAGGGCCATACATATTTTAATGTGCTTAATGGTCTACTGAGTAGTATAATGATAATAAATATCAATAGCCACTGTATCCCCCTATACATTTAAGGATTGTGGGCTAGAAGTAGAAAAGTGCTGCACCTGTCATAATCCGTTTAGTCTTATGTGAAACGCACGCATGCTGTTAGCATTGTTTTAGTTACTTTTAGACTTGTCTTCATAAAGTCTGCACTACCACACTACCACTACTGTTTATACACTCTGACAGTGGCTGTGCATTTTCTAACTGTCTCAGGAGCTCTTTGTTATGTGGAAAGAAAATTGGCGAATTTTTACATTGAAGCAGGAAATAAACAGATTTTATTACAGTAGCCATGGACATTTTTCATAGAGTATTTTCATTAACACCTGAGGTGGAGTGCTCATGGATCAGACTTGGCTTTTTTATTATGAGACTTAGATCAAGAGTCGTCATAGCCAGGAAATATATGCTGTGTATTTCGTTCAATAAGCACACCAGCCAAACCTTAAAGACCATTTACTATTTTGCATATGTATCTAAATGTACTATCAGGATGTGTACTGCAGTTGGATCATTCTGGTGCTGATATTATAGATTGTGTGGCAAAATTATTATTTGTATTGGGTTAATATTTATTGAGTACATTTTCATAAATTGTCTTTTTTAATTTTAATAGAATTTTTTAATTCCAGGTTCTATAATTACATCTGATGTTATGTATTCAATTGATTGATTCATTGTTCTGTTTCTCTCAGCTGGAGCGGCAGATCCTTATGCAGAATCAGATGCGAGAGAGACAGATGGCAATGCAGATCGCCTGGACCAGGGAATTCCTCAAGTACTATGGAGCCTTTTTTGGATTGGCATCTTTTGCTCTAACTGCCGGGTGAGTTCATTTTTTTTTTATTAAACTATTGTATTATGTCCAGGGTATCTGTAGTGAATTTTATCTGAAATAGCGCCATAATAAAGTATTTCTTGATTTGTTATTCTTTGTTAGCGGTCATAAAAGCATTTGACCTTTTAAGCCACAGTGAGTAAGTTAGTTTCCAAAACTGATGTAATACAAAAGTAGTAATGGAATACTATATAAAATTATCTAAAAGAGTCAATACATAGAATAGTATAGTATATAAAAAGTAGGAGCAGGTAGTATATTGCAGGTTTTAGGGGAATTGTAGTCACCAATCAGACTATCAATAAAATCCTTGAAATTATTTTAAAATTGACAAAAAGATGTGCCAGGGGAATCTGCAACTCAGACATGAGGCATTCTGAGAGAATTCAAGAGGTGAAGTCCCTTTTCGGAAATCAAAGTTCCAAAGGAGGAATATCAGATTTTTTATTGTTAAATTATATAACATTTATATACATTATTACTTTGGCTTCATATGATATGGGTGGAGTGAGACATACAGAAGAAATCGTCAGCTTCAGAGAATCCCCTCAACTGAGACCTGCCTTTACACCGATCAGCCATAACATTATGATCACCTGCCTAATATTGTGTAGGTCCACCTTTTGCTGCCAAAACAGCCCTGACCCGTCGAGGCATGGACTCCACTAGACCTCTGAAGGTGTGCTGTGGTATCTGGCACCAAGACGTTAGCAGCAGATTCTTTAAGTCCTGTAAGTGGCGAGGTGGGGCCTCCATGGATCGGACTTGTTTGTCCAGCACATCCCACAGATGCTCGATTGGAATGAGTCAACACCTTGAACTCGTGATTCATCACACCAGGCCACCTTCTTCCATTGCTCCGTGGTCCAGTTCTGATGCTCACGTGCCCATTGTAGGCACTTTCAGCAGTGAACGGGTCAGTATGGGCACCCTGACTGGTCTGCGGCTACGCAGCCCCATACGCAACAAACTGCGATGCACTGTGTGTTCTGACACCTTTCTATCAGAACCAGCATTCACTTTTTCAGCAATTTGAGCTACAGTAGCTCGTCTGTTGGATCGGATCACACGGGCCAGCCTTCACTCCCCACATGCATCAATGAGCCTTGGCCGCCCATGACCCTGCCGCTTTTCCTTCCTTGGACCACTTTTGATAGGTACTGACCACTGCAGACCGGGAACACCCCACAAGAGCTGCAGTTTTGGAGATGCTCTGACCCAGTAGTCTAGCCATCACAATTTGGCCCTTGTCAGAGTCGCTCAGATCCTTACGCTTGCCCATTTTTCCTGCTTCTAACACATCAACTTTGAGGACAAAATGTTCACTTGCTGCCTAATATATCCCACCCACTGACAGGTGCCATGATAACGACATTATCAGTGTTATTCACTTCACCTGTCAGTGGTCATAATGTTATGGCTGATCGGTGTATGTCCATATACAGTACTGTGCAAAAGATTTAGGCAGGTGAAGAATTGATGCTGTTTTGGGTGGTCACATATATGTGTGGAAAAACATATATGTTACTTTACAATACTGTGGTTGCAGTAGAAGCTGGGTTTTTCCTTAGGTATTGTATTATTTTGTGATAATTGCTGGCTTTGAACTTGCCCTGGGGTTCTGGTTGCAGTTCAACCCATTGTATTTGTTACAAATCCTGACTGCATTGTTGTTAGCTTTCAGCTGAATGCTTGATATCTGACACGTTCTGCTGAACAATAGATAATAATATATATAGTACATGGATGGTGCTACAGTTTTAGTGGAAGTTTGGGAGAGTTGGAAATAGATTAATGATTTTGTGGATATCTGTAGAGGAGAAGGCAAAGTTGTCAGTGGTGGTCAGAAGGGGGAGGGACAAAGAGGGAGGTAAGGTAGAAAAGAGTTTGCTGGAGCTGTTGGTGGAAGATTGGAAAATAGATTGAAAGTAAGATGTCTTAGCAGAGAAGGAAACAAAAAGTGAGGTCTCAGTGAATTTGTTATTTTCAGCAGAATGCATTTTTGGATCTAGGTGATCTAGGATTTGCTTTTCTCCACTTTTTTTTATAATTAAATAGGTTTTCTTTTTTATAATTCTATATAGATTAAGTAATGATCTGAGGGGTGACAGAGTGGGTGGAGGGGTATTAGGCCAACTGACATCCAGTTTTTTTAATAGGAGTGCATGGAGAGAGAGAAGTTAAAAAAGTGAAGGTGGGGAAGAAACCCAGCAGAGTGGGTGGATGTTGAAGTCACCAAGCAGGACAGTTGGGGGAGAGCAGAAAGGAGATAGTCAAGTTTGTCAAAAATGCGATTAAGTGGTCCAGGGAGACTGTAAAGTACAAGTTACAGGAATCTCATCAGCTCTCAGAAGCTAAACATAGCTGGGTCAGGGTACATGCAAAGGAAACTGTCAAAGAACAACCAGGCTGCTGCTGGAATGGGTGACACAGTATCCCCATATGTTGGTTGTTGTCAGGGGCTTGGCTTACTCCTTCAGTCCCCATTTCTCCAGTTTATTAAGCTGAGAATGAGAACTCGGGGACTAACTTGCGATATAGTAGCATCACGTCCAGAGGGAATGTCAATTCCATCCTCTTGCACCACAGAAACAAGGAATAAGCAATGGCACATACCTAATTAGCTAGAGAGAGGATTAACTTTTCTCATAAAAAAAATGTTTAATTAAATTACTAAAAAAATAAAAAACTCTAATTTGCTTAAATATAAATTACTACAAATTCTGTTAACAATTTTAAGTGTCACAAAATCTGTTCATGTATCATCAATCAGTCAGTATGGAATCATTAGACTGCGGCCTTTCTTGTGTAGTCCCTGTTTGAATTGATGAGTGCAGGACCATGAAGTACACAATGGCCAGGCTGTTTGTACTGTGTGTGTGCTCTCTGAATAAACTGCCTGGGTACTGCATTCGGAGTGAGCTGATTTGCATATGCATGTAGCTATACTGGAAAATAAACGAACTTCGTGTGCTGTATGCGGTGTGCATGCCTACATGTTATTAAAAGTTTGGGCAACTTCAAATCAGTGTACTATTTATTTATTCAAGGCTCTGCAAATATTATAGCAGGCATGATTATAGCACACAGAAAAGCACAGCAGTACATGGCAGGACAATGATTCACACACTAAACTCCTGTGAGGTGATGCATGCCTCACAATATTAACCATTTAGCAATGGAAAATATACCGGGGTTCTCCCTGTTTCTGTAGTTCTTCCTGGTGCACAACAAAGATATCTGGCTAAACATGTACATTGCCTTACCACACTTGTAGTGGAAGCCATATAACTGCTTGCTTTTCTAACTTTATTTTTCAATTAAAATCTCCTCACTAATTTAGGCACCTGTATACTGTTGAGGAACTAGTTCTGGTGGGAACTGGTTCTTATTTTCATTCTACACATATTTAATTGCATTTTAATTGTTCAAACATGTTTTATATTAAAGGGAAATAATTGTTTATGGGATAATTAAAGTATTGTGTTGCACTAAATATGTTGTTGTTACTTCTGTTTTCCAGTGCTTTGAGGAATAAGAATCCCAGGTTGTTCATACCTGTGATCCCACTCAGTTTCATCCTTGCCTACCAGCTGGACATGGGCTATGGAACCTTAATATACAGAATGAAGGGTAATCTATATGAAATTACATATACATGGGCACTGATCTCACCTGAAAGGCATGGTGGACAAAAGTTAAAATTTATCTAGGAAAATATTGCATAACGATCACTGGATTACAGTTATTACAGATTAACTGCTGACCAGTTGGAAAGGTCAGGGAACAGCAGTCTGGTTGGAGATGGGAGTTTAAGGGTTTGTTTTTAAACATCGTTATATCAGCCTCTCTATTAGTGCACCGGTGAGAAAATTATTAAAACCAAGCTTTATTTTTGTTGTTTTCAGTATTTGATTTGTATTGTACTTGACAAACAGTGTTTTGGAACTGCTGCTCAATGGGTTGCAATTTTCAGGAAGAGGAAAAATATTTTGTTTACCATTGTTCTCCCTGTTACATAATATCATGCCTAGTTAAAATGCAATTAAGTGCCTATGTGTGGTTTTGGGATGTGGTTGGTACTTGATGTATTGTGTGCTTGTTTATAGCTACACATAGTACTAAGTCTAGGGTATGCAGTCCACTCATTTTATCTGTTTGTGATTTTATTTTGTTGATTTAATAAAGTGTACAGTTTGTTATATTTTAAATTAAATTACAGAAGTGGTTGCATTACATATAGACTGAGTGAACAGCTGTGTTGACCGGCAAAACTATTTGTCACAATTAATGTGAGTCATTGTTTAAGATAAGATAACATATTAGATACAGCTCCTTGCTTTAGAAATATATTTATAGATTGAATCATTGGTAATCTGTGAAGCAGATTACATATTCAGGGAGTCGAGTTACAGTCATACTTCTGGTACCGTTACCTGTATATGCATCAGTAGTAGACTATGATTTTTTATTTTTTGTATTGTTTTTCTTTCTTGTACTGCTTTTTTTCTTCTTGGTGTCTTTCAGGTTGTAATAGAAGTTCAGAAACACATTGTACTTTTTGAAAGGGTTAAAAGTGGTGAAGGGGGAATAGATATATTATCCCCCCCCCATTACCAACAGTGAAGGGTAGCTGTCCTCCTCATCCCCTCCACAATCAGTACCTGTGTACCAATGTTTAATGAAAAAGCAAAACATTGTTGACAAGAATGTCCTATAAACTTAGCAGTAGCTTTCTACATCTGTCAATTACTTTTAAGTGTTACAGGCTTTATAGAAACCAGTAAAGGTGGTTATGTTTCATTTTCACTAGTTTTGGTTGGAAAAAGTAGTTTATTCAATACTTCTGTCACAACTCAGATAATACTACCCGTGACCCATTAATGTTGCACTAGAGTTAATAGTTACATGATGTACTGTTGAACCTGACTTCTTCTATACAACCTATGATTTCATTTACCTGTTACTTTGTTTAATCAATCAGTTTTCTAAGGCTAAGATTTAAACCTCACACATCCCATCAGCTAATTGAATATCCTATTCAAACATGTCAGATGAGATTAATATCACTAGGGGCAGTCCATACTAACCGAAGTATCATTAGTTAACCATGTTTTGACTTGTCATGTCATTTCATTTGGTATGTTTTTGATGCGTCAGTTTGACATTTGTTGTCTTGGTTGCAGTTATTTTTGTTACACGTGGACTTAACCTTTAAAAACTGATGGAAAGATCAGAGTTGCTTATTGTTAACAACTGATGCAGAAACTTTGCATCAGGTTTTGAAGACAGGGTGTTATATAAAGATGCATGGTTAGGTAAACATGATTTTTTCATTGATTTTCCACATTTGCTCACTAACATACTTAGCCTATATCCAAGCTTGAAGAGCTTAGTTAGAAGTCATCCCATCATTACCAGCAACATCTCAGGTATTCTTGAATATCCTGGCTCTTTAAAAGCACAGTTACAATTACACAAATAGCACTGGACACATAGAAGTATCCAACATTTTAATTTGTAGCATATGGTATCGTCTCTTCCTAGATTAAGATATGCAAAATGTGAGGAGTATTACACCCTGAAAATAAAAAACTAATTTACACTCAAAACATCAAGGAAATTCTCTGACAGAGACACACATACACAATCATGCATTAAAACAAATGAAGGGAGCCCTCTTGATCCATGTGCATGTCAATAATTATTTTTACCAAGGATTTAATCCAGCTGTTTCTTCACAGAGCTTACTTAGGTGTCTGCCTCAAAGAAAGGGCTCGGTAAAGGAAACCATTAAGAAACATCTCGTATACTAAGAGGTTTTTAACAAACATATCAATAACTTACACATTTGCTTTTTGTTACATTTAATGTTTCAGTCTTTACATTCTGAAAGACAATTTATTTCTAAAAGTAAACATATGCCTGTTATTTAAAAGTTATGCACAGTGCAATTATTACAATAATGCTGGGTTGAGATTCTACAAAGTGTCACTACACTGGATTACTCTCACCTTGATGTGCTAAATGGGTGCTTTGAAAGACAGCTGTATCAAATTAATATGTCTGAGAATTTTCTCGAGCTGCTGATGTATTACTCTGCTGCTCTAGATTAAATTTCATTTGTTGTTTCTGCTCACTCCTTTAAGAGCTGCTTTCACATTGTCGTTTTGAACCTGAAACAAAACTCTGAAATACTCCTCAGTTAGACAATTAGACAATATTTTCAACACAGCCCTCTGTGTGTCTTTTCAGCTGAAGCAGAGGGTATAATGGAAACCGAGCACGATCGACTAGAGCTGCCTTTGGGAACACCCACTTTTGAAAGTACAGAGAAAGCCAGAAGAGCCCAAAGCACCTTCTTCATTGAAAAGTGAACTGTCCATACTGTGGTCCATACTGCCCCAAATCTCCACAACCACCTTCAGGAAAATGCTTGTGTTTTGCTCTTAATGAAGAGAGAAATAATACATGTTTTCTATCTATGTCTGATTGTCCATACAGACCATTGATGAAGTGTAACTAAAAGTTGATTTTGCAAGCAATGTATTTTTAATAAAAGGTAAAGAATTGTGTAACTATCAATATTGTATGCATCAATAGTATATGTTACTGACACAAATAGTTACATATGTTTCAAAATAAACTCTTTTCAAATTTCAGACCACAGTGATCAATATTTTGTGAATCCAGTTTGGCTTTTTTCTTAACGGTTCATTAAATTCTCGGGGGGGTGGGTGGGGGGGATTGACAAGAAGAGCTAGAAAAATAAATGAATGGATCCAAGAACAATCCAAAATATGTGACATCATTGCAAGAGTGAAAATGTAAAAATGGCAATGGATTGGACACATTGCATGAGGAACAGATTAAAGATGGACCAAGAAGTCTGTTGAATCAATATCAAGAGCTGAAAAAATACCTTAGGAGATGAGAAGACCAACAAATAAAAGATGTGAAGATGAAATCATGGAAAAGGGAAGCTGTATATCGAAGCAAGTGGAAACATCTTGGGGAGGCCTTCATCCCGCAGTGGATTGATATAGGCTGATGGTGATAATATATAATATATACAGTGCCTATTCACCGAAACAGTCACCCTCTTGGATGTTTTCATTTTCTATTTGTGTTACAACCTGAAATATTTTCTTCTGAACTACACAGCCTACTCCCACAGGTCACACAGTTGGGTAAGTGCATTCAAAGCAAAGATACTACCATGAAAACCAAGGTGCTTTCAAAACAAATCTGGGATAAAGTTGTGTAAAAGCACAGATTGGGGGAGCAGTATAAAATATTTCAAAGGCATTGAATATCCCTTGGGGCACAGTCAAGTCCATCATTAAGAAGTGGAAGTTATACGGCACCACCCAGAATCTGCTTAGAGCAGGCCATCCTCCCAAACTCAGCAGCTGGGTAAGGAGGGCATTAGTCAGAGAAGCCACCAAGAGGCCAATGACAACTCTGAAAGACAGAGTTCCAGTGTTCCATGGTTGAGATGGGAGACACTGTCCTTGTGTCAATAATAGCTCAGGTTCTCCACAAATCATAAATTGACTCGGCAAACATTGTCTGCAATTATCTGTATATTAATACGCATTTATCTTAATTAAAGGATTATTATTTTATTAAGGTAAAACTATCAATTTCATTACAGATTACCAGGGCCTAGCATAGCACCTGAAATAATACCTTCTGCCTTGTGAGTCACCAATAGTTTATTCTTTATTAGTTCAAGTTCAGTCCAGGGCTGGACACCTGGGGGAGACAAAGGTGTAAGAAAATAGGACCTCCTGTAGCAGTGACTGGAACTAAGACAGTTCAGGTTCAATGTGATTTATTACAGAGTCCAGAATATAGATCACCGTATACAAGTATACTGGGTACAACAAGGCAAAACTAATACAAAGACTTTATGGACAAGTCAGCTTTTATGAGTTGAACCCCTGTCCAACTCCACCTTCCAGAGTGACCACCCCACCCACCAGAGTATCCAATGGCAGCTGCCTATTAGCATATCAAGTGACAATGGAGCCCTCACCCCGCTCTCCCACATTCCAGGGTAATGGCTCACCCGTTACCCTCACCCGTACCTTTCTCGGAGATGATTAACTCACTTCTCCCAACAGAGATGGACTGTCTCCTTACTCGTCCTTATCAACCTTCTGTTCCTATTGATACCAGGGACCTTACCTTTGCTCAGCCATCTGCGTTTACCTTCTGTGAATTAGGACAATACCCAAGAACATTTGGGGAGACGACTTAAAACTGTGGAATTTTATCATGGTGGAATTTGCCCAGCTTCAGCAATTGCATTTTTTCTTACAAAGGAATGTATTAAGTATTTGTATTTAATGTAGCTTTAGATTGTTTAGTTTCCTATGGATATCTGTGACTGAGAACCACTCTTAGGGCCTTGGAAGCGAGGAGGCCGGTTACAGACACTGGTACAAATCACTAAGTGGTTTGGGTCTCTGCTGGGAGGGGAGGCTAGGGGGCGGACGGCATGGCGGTCAACAAAGCAAAAGTGTAGTACCTTGCTGCAAGGAGACCCGAGCCATCTGTTGAAATTTCTCCTTGGCCTTCTGCATGCGCTCCAATAATGCTTTCACCCTTAATCCAAAGGTGAAACAAGGCATGATCAGAGCGTTGAGGAAATGCGGCTTGTCTATGGCACAAATGGCACCTGGCCACAACCAAGGCAGCCAGTGAACACCTTGATGCATGCTCTACGGCTGAAGTGCATCAGCTCTATGATAGTCAGCAGTTGTACACAGCTGCAGTTGCATGTTCAAAAACTCTAATAAATTAGTAAGACATGATCTGCCTCGTCTAAACCCATGTTGACTATCTCCAATAATGTGGTTTTCATTAAGATGCTCCTTGATTTTCTGTCTAATCTTTTTTTCCAAAATGTCACAGGGAATGCAGGTGAGACTGATTGGTCTGTAATTTCCTGGCTCAGTTTTGTCCCCTTTCTTGTGGATTGGTATGACATTTGCTGTCTTCCAGTCAGTTGGCACATCCTGTTCTAAGTGTCATTTGGAATATTTGAGTTAGTGGCCTATAAATAATTTCCCTCATTTCTTTAAGTACTGTTGGAAATATACCATCTGGCCCAGGTGATTTGTTTGTTTTTAATTCTGCGAGTCCCTTTAGTACCTCCTCCTCATTTATCTCTCTTAGGGTTTGAGTGGAGATTGTTAACCTGTGGCATGTCATCTGTCTTTTGTTTTTGTAACAACCTCTGTGAAATACTAATTTAGAACATTTGCCACATCTTGTTTGTTTTTTAAGATACTTCCATTTTTAGTCTTTACCCGTTTCACTTCCTCCTTTATTGAGCTCTTGTTGTTGTAGTGTTGAAAAAAGCTCTTTGCATTAATTTTAATCTGTGAGGATTGGTAAAGCACAATCTCCCAGTCTCAAGCAAAGACCATCGATCTTTGAGACATCTTCAACATCTGGTAGTGATCTGAGAGCAGTTTTCAAATTTCTTTCTATGAATATTTTTAGCTGTGCATTTACAGGAATCACTAAACATCAGCAGGCAGAGGCAGTCCAGTGTTAGCACATGGGGAATTAAGTTTTACTTGAAACTACTTGCTTGCCAGTTTCCTTTTTCTTTCAGTTACAGTCATTCAGTATTTAAGCTTGCAATGCTTCCTTTTCACAGCAGTCCCTTAACACTTTCAATACTTTTCTTTTTCTTCAATGTAACCATGCTGTCATCACTATAAAGCGGAAAACTGGTTCACTATGGCAAGCCAAATTATCATTTAGAGATATCTCTAAATAATTTAAAGATATCTTCAAATATTAAAAGATCTCTCTAAATCATTTAAAGATATCTGCAAATATTTAAAGATATCTCTAAATCATTTAAAGATATCTGCAAATGAATTAGAGATATCTGCAAATCATTTCAATATATCTCATTTAAAAGTACATTTAGAGATATCTTCAAATGACTTCCTGTTCATTTAGAGATATCTGCAAATCATCTTGAGATATCATCAAATGACTTCCTGTATGTAGCCCAAGATTATCACTTCCTGTTAACTTGTTCATTCATTTCTATGTAACTGAATAAGGAAACAGGTTAAGTGATAATCTCAGCCAAAATACAGGAAGTCATTTGATGATGATTTGCAGATATCTTTAAATGATTTAGAGATATTTTCAAATGCACCTTATTTAGATATCTCTAAATTGTTTGCAGATATCTCAATCATTTATAGATATCTTTAAATGATTTAGATATATCTTTAAATGATTTAGATATATCTTTAAATATTTGAAGATATCTTTAAATGCATTTAGATATATCTCTAAATGATAATTTGGCTTGTCATAGCTCACTGCTGCCACCCCTATGTTGCATCTGTCTAAGATCTGTGGGACAACACGCACTATGCTTCAGCCTTTCCCGTTTTAAACCAGGGAGCGCGATGAACAGTCAGTGGGCTCAGGTGTAGGGGGGCTGTGGAATGGGTGTCCAGCTACAGGTGTGCCTGTGAAAGGTGGACTCATCAAACTAACGTGCAAATGCGTGATAATACAAAGAAGCAAATCACAAATGGGGGAAATAAATACATCAATCTAAAGCAATAAACATTGGAAAACAGATCAACCTAAATCATTATTCTCTATAGTCACCCCCTGTGATACTCTTCAGAGTATGTGTTTAAAAAAAAAAACATTAATTATGTGTTGTTTTTTTGGTAAAGAGTGTATTAAAGGACAACAGATTTTGTTATTATTTGTACAGATATGGTATCCTAAGCCGTAACACAGTAACAATGAAAAATGCTGCTCATAACCATGTATGCGTCATAACCACATAGTGTCACACAGCATCCCTTTACACCTTACCTGATATGAATACTATTTTAAATTATTACTGTGAATGTGTTACAGTGTGCGCAATAAACTCCTTTAGGAATACGTCTGAGAAAACATCAACACATAAATCTAATGTGTGGGTAAAGCACTTGATATTAAAATATTATTTTTGAATTCCTGAATTAAATACAATATCAACCAAACATTGTATGCGTGTGTGTGTGTATATATATATATATATATATATATATATATATATATATATATATATATATATATATATATATATATATATATATATATATATATAATTAGGCTACTACTAATAATATGCTTGTTTTTAATGACATTTACAAACCTTTTGTAGTATGAGTAGAGCTGTCTGTTACATGGAATACAATTAAGTGTAAGTAGTTGTAATGGTTCTGTATTAAACAATAATAATAATAATAATAATAATAATAATAATAATAATAATAATAATAATATTTAAAAAACATGGAGTAAGACTTCTACTGCAGAGAAAAGCTTTGAAATCTGCCCTTACAGTGATATTAAATTGACTGAGGAAAGCTGTGGATATATTAAAATGTATAGAATTCCTGAATTAAACAAAAATACAACACGAACAACAATAAAGAAATGTCATATATACCCTTTTCAGACTCATACTGTAGCCAAATAATACTTCAGGAACGTATGGGAAGAAAAGCGTTTAGTTTGTTAAAATAGGCACTACCAACATGCGTGCCTGTACGATATACACACATAACATTTGTCCTTATTAATAACACATATTGTGTGTATAGTTTCATCACATTAGATTTAAAGTGTGTGGCTCAACTGAGGTGGAGTTGATAGATATTTTTCACTTTAAAATCATACTTAGTTATTTATTCATTATACATTCATGTAGTGTGTGTGTGTGTATGGGGGGTCAGACAGTTCATGAAACACCTGAGGCACAGTATAGTAGGAGGAATACTTCAAAGTTTTACAAGGCATTTTGACCCTTTAAGAACCAAATGAAAACAGGCTAAAAATTAAAGAGGCAAAATGGTCCTGAAAAGTAACAAAGATACAGACTAAAACTAAAGCCCATTCAACCACAATGCATCTCAGACCCAGTAAAACTCTAATCCAATGCACATTTATGTGCACTTTTCAAAATGAGCTCCATACACTGTCAAAATAAAAATGTCTATAATATACCGGTATAGTTTTCGCCGAGCAATTGAATAAAAAATAAAATTATCTCACACAGGCTACTCATACATAGCTAGTATATTACGCATTTGTAATATGTGAGCAATATATGTATGACATACTTCTTTTAAATTGGATTTTCAAACCTTTTTGTAATTTGTCTAATTGTAAAAGGTATATAATGTGAAATATAATTAAGTATAAAGTACTTGATATTTGCGGTTTTAACAATACTAGATCCAAATGAACATGCATCTGTTACATGATATAGTAGTAGTAGTATACAACATCAGCCTGATTTCTCTTTTTCTGGTAGGGTTGCTTTTGCATCTTTGTTTAACCGCTTGATTCATAATATGTCTCATAGGCAACAATGCAAATGTGGCACGGTTCAAGAAAAAATAAACCTGATAAATAGGAAGTGTCTGTTTCTCAATTCAGATTTCTCTTATCGTTTTGTGAGGCCACTAATGATAATAATCATGGCTTATTAAAAATAAATAAATAAATACATAAATAAATAAACTGAGCCCGGTGGGTGGGTGGGAGAGATGGGTCGAACACATGAGAGATGGATTGTATGAGTCACACAACAACGGGCTATGAACTATATAAAGAAGAAGCTGTAAGAGCCACCGTGAGACGGGGTGAGAGGGGCTGTGAGGAACAGTGCTCTACAACAAGCCGTACAAGTCCAGGTTGAGGTATAGCAGGCAGAGTGTCAACGTTTAAGTGGATAGACAGACCACAGAGCACACGCCGGGGTTAGCGCAAGTTCCTCCAACCTCTGTCACTTCGACTTGGTGGCACGTTTTGAAAGTAAAGTTTGGTGTCAAAAAATCAGTTCAATGATGAAGCTGTTTTGCGTTATTTTGGTGTGTGTCAGCAGCATGTGTCTGTGTGCCAGAGCGCAGGTGGGGAGTAAAGGAGGTTTGACGAGAGAGTATGGAGTCAAACTGTGTGGCAGAGAGTTCATTAGAGCCGTTATCTTCACCTGCGGAGGGTCCCGCTGGAGGAGGCTGTCGGAAGATGCGGAGTACAGTAAGTACTAAACCTTTGTACATAATAATGTATCTTTAGCAATATTTAGTTTTTTTATAGATAGACTTAAAAGCAGTTGCAACCAATCTCTTATTTCTACTTTAGTCTAAAAGTATAAAACAATACATGGATTTATTGCAGTACTGGAACACTCAATCATAAGCAGTTCTAGGGCTTGCTTAGTTCGTGTATTAATTGTTTTCCTACAAAACACATAGAATATGTCTTTCTCGTTGTTAATTTTTTTTAATGTAAATTTGTTTATTACATTCATCATCAAAACCCATACCAATTAGAGATAAAACTTCACTATTGCATACGTCTTATACATTAATCACGACATTCACCTAAATGTTGTTAAACTATATTAATCAAAATAAATAATTCCAATTTTTTTTAGTAAGATCACTCCTATTAATATATTATTATTATTATTATTATTATTATTATTATTATTATTATTATTATTATTATTATTATTATACCAAAACATCTTTAGGGACTTTAAGGTGTCCTCCATTTAAAATGACTTTTGGATCCTGCTGAAGTTAAAACTGTGGACCAATTGCGTCTTTCCTGTGGATTAGCTGTCAGTAGCTGTGAATTGAGCTGCGGTGTCCTGTCACTAACATGGTCCCCCTTGTCTCCAGACCAGCGTCTGTGTATAGGCGCGTATAGATTTGTTTCAATTAGTTAATTGTTTAAAATGTACAGTTGGGCATTTCACAGTCCCACACGCTAGATCTGGACGCTGATTGGCTGTTGGCACACAAGCGTTTAAGAATTACTATGTAGTTTCGGGCGTGAGCTGTCCTTGGTCCTGGTGTAGTGAAAGCAGAATTGATTGTGTAAACCATTTTACTTAATCTGCATTTGAAAAGAAGACTATGTGTAATTTAACTTTCCTACATATTGTCTTCTACCACTTATGTTAACGTTTTTTACTTTTATGTAATGTCAAAAACTGCGCAGAAATCCGAGAGGTTCTATACGAGTTTATTACTGTATCTGCTATACGCTATTTAGTGTAACCTGAGGCAATTTACTAATAACTTTACGTTAAATGAATGTAGTCTGAATACATTAATGTAACTTATCGATCTTTTGTAATCAAAACTATTGCATTTCATTTAAATGTATTGCACGTTTAAGCATTTTAAGATTTTGTTTTAAATGCTTAATATAAGGCGCTGGAACGAGACTTAATGGGTTCATAAGTTGCAAGCTAGCGGTACCTGTGGAATTACACACACATAGAAACGACGTTAATGAATGCATTGTATCCTATTTTACACCAACTATTAGGAGTTAAACATATACCTGTAGTTTTAAACTGCCTAATGTAATCAGATAAATAAATACATATTGTCCCGACTTACTATATAGTGTCATCTTACAACGCTATTAAATTGACTTCTGGGAAATGTAGTGGATCTATTGAACTACAATTTTAAATTCCTGAAACTAAAATACTATACTATATTCCTTAGACTAAGATACTATATAAAATAGTATTAAATATCTATTGAACTAAGATACAATGTCAACTGACTCATACTGTAGCAAATAAATTATGTTCAAATCACATTAAAAAAAGAAAGAAAGAAAAACAAAGTATAGTTGGAG
This sequence comes from Amia ocellicauda, assembly GCF_036373705.1. Taxonomy (NCBI): domain Eukaryota; kingdom Metazoa; phylum Chordata; class Actinopteri; order Amiiformes; family Amiidae; genus Amia; species Amia ocellicauda. Next base: position 23,355,734 of record NC_089857.1, read on the forward strand.
TAGGAGGTTGACGCCTTTATATCGTAGTGCATTATTACAAATCCGATCAACAAAATACCAAGACTAACTCTGCACCTATACATTGACAGTCTTTTAAATATTTATGTATGTTGAGATTGTAAAGGAGGGTGATATTTATGGTTAAAAGTGAAACCCAGTGTATATGAAAATGTATAAATGCTCCACTCCACTAATTGATCATATTTTTTGTTTTATCAGATCCTTTCCTGAAATCTACCGTCAATACCTTCCCAGAAGATGGGGACAGCCTGAGCAGACTGCAGTTGCATCTGCAGACACAGCTCTTACACAACCCCGTCCAACTCTTTGAACAACTTTCTCCGAAGGACCTTATCAACTTGTATGCTGACTACAAAGAGTCAGTAGCCAAAGATCTCGGAGAGCTTCTCCCGCTGGTGGACGAGGGCAGGAAGAAGCAGCAGCTGCAGACTGTTGACCAAGAGGGTGGCAGTGCTCGTATGACAAACCTCAACATCCCCTGGTTGAAATCTCCTAGCAGAAAGAGAAATTTGTCAGTGGGCTTGGCAGGTATATGCTGCAATCAGGGATGCACCAAGAATGACATTGGCAGGCTCTGCTGAGAACCCATATTTGCAAAGTCCAAGCCATTCAGTTTTGATGTATAGATTTCAATGTACATAGAAGGGTTTTGATGAACAGAATCTCTTTTGTGTGATGGGAATGCATGAGGGTTGGGTCTTTGATTTTCAACCCTGTCCTTTTCATTAAAGTAATCTGTCCCAGTGGCATTAGATATTATGTTTTATGAGGAAAATAAAGTTATTTTATTAATTGTTTATTAAGTTGTAATATTTTCTTGATGTTTTCCTTTATCAAGTCAGTGCACTAAAATATTTAATAAGTGGCAAGGTGACAAGGTTGCAATGGAGTACTTTGAAGGAGATTCAATGAAAGACTGATGTGAGGATAATATGCCAGAGTTAGTACTACTACAGGAAAAGCAGTTTAAAATATTAGATTGAGAATTAAACATGTCGGGTCAGATTAAATCAAAGTTTTGACTGGCCACTTATTAAAATTAAAAATCCAGTACTCCAGAACTTCATGGTAGATTCCAATAGCCAGATACACAAAGCCATTAGAAAACAAAAAGCTAATTTAATGTGTGAATTGCAGTTGAAGTTTTGATTTAATTTAGAATTTAGCTACTGAACATCAAACAAATCCATTTGAATTCACATGTGAAAAATGCACTAATTGTTTTCTTGAAACAATTATATCAATGAAAAACATATTTCCCTGCTATTATTAATATTAAATATTAAATACGTTTTAAGTGAATCCTTACCTGACCCATGTTCTGATCATTTGTTCCAACAAGACGTTACCTTATGTTACATACTGCTAAACTTACTGGCTTACTGTTGTGAGAAATGTGAGCATTAATGCACAGTATTCACCCAGTATATACATACATATAAACTCCTGTATGACTACTAGTCTACTGCTAACATCTGACTTTCTTAGTGGCCTTATTATTAGTCTTATTCACCTGTGCAGTTTTGATTCTTTCACACAATGCTCTATACAGATCTGTCACTCTGTTCTCGAAACATTGAACATCTCATTTGACACTGCCAGTGGAGAGGGGTACAAATCAGACTAAATAAATACGTTTCATGTCGTCTTTAAGAGTTGCCTACAAGTTACCAACAGTTGGAGAGATTTATTTTACCAAATGGGCACAGTGAAGGCATACCTTGTGTAATATAATGCGGGGTGTGGGATGTGTAAGGTTGAAAAGCCTTAGATGGATCTAATCACCTAGTGGACTGAGTGCTGCAGCAGAAAAGGTAGGCTTGACAATGGCTGGGGTCTCAAAATTAAACCTAGCCCAGGTGAGGGCACTTACTACAATCTCTTCAGATCCCTATCTAGCCTCAGGCCACTGTTCATTTTTCTGTGTAAAGGTAATAACACAAAGTACAAATTGTAAGGCAGTTTCATAGTCGTAGTGGGAGCAAAGGTTCCTCTAAATATAATTGTAGTTGGAGTCCACTCCGGGGTCGGGATCCAAGTCGGGTTGTAAAACAAAAGATGGTCAAAGTCAGGTAGTCAATCCATACAATCTCACTCCACAACAATCCAAAACACCACCTGCATTTCCCCTCATGTACACTGCAATAAGGCAGAGAGGTGGGTTTTCTTTAAAGGGAAGACGCTTCTGTCAGCAGGTGTAACTCATCTCGCCATGCTGACCGTTGCATTTGGAGTCGTGTTTGAGCTCCATTGGGGGGATGCATTCTTTCCGTATATACAGTGGGGGAAAAAAGTATTTGATCCCCTGCTGATTTTGTACGTTTGCCCACTGACAAAGAAATGATCAGTCTATCATTTTAATGGTAGGTGTATTTTAACAGTGAGAGACAGAATAACAACAAACAAATCCAGAAAAATGCATTTCAAAAAAGTTATAAATTGATTTGCATGTTAATGAGGGAAATAAGTATTTGACCCCTTCGACTTAGTACTTGGTGGCAAAACCCTTGTTGGCAATCACAGAGGTCAGACGTTTCTTGTAGTTGGCCACCAGGTTTGCACACATCTCAGGAGGGATTTTGTCCCACTCCTCTTTGCAGATCCTCTCCAAGTCATTAAGGTTTCAAGGCTGATGTTTGGCAACTCGAACCTTCAGCTCCCTCCACAGATTTTCTATGGGATTAAGGTCTGGAGACTGGCTAGGCCACTCCAGGACCTTAATGTGCTTCTTCTTGAGCCACTCCTTTGTTGCCTTGGCTGTGTGTTTTGGGTCATTGTCATGCTGGATTACCCATCCACGACCCATTTTCAATGCCCTGGCTGAGGGAAGGAGGTTCTCACCCAAGATTTGACGGTACATGGCCCCGTCCATCGTCCCTTTGATGCGGTGCAGTTGTCCTGTCCCCTTAGCAGAAAAACACCCCCAAAGCATAATGTTTCCACCTCCATGTTTGACGGTGGGGATGGTGTTCTTGGGGTCATTCCTCCTCCTCCAAACACAGCGAGTTGAGTTGATGCCAAAGAGCTCGATTTTGGTCTCATCTGACCACAAAACTTTCACCCAGTTCTCCTCTGCATCATTCAGATGTTCATTGGCAAACTTCAGACGGGCCTGTACATGTGCTTTCTTGAGCAGGGGGACCTTGCGGGCGCTGCAGGATTTCAGTCCTTCACGGCATAGTGTGTTACCAATTTTTTTCTTGGCGACTATGGTCCCAGTTGCCTTGAGATCATTAACAAGATCCTCCCGTGTAGTTCTGGGCTGATTCCTCACCGTTCTCATGATCATTGAAACTCCACGAGGTGAGATCTTGCATGGAGCCCCAGACCGAGGGAGACTGACAGTTATTTTGTGTTTCTTCCATTTTGCGAATAATCGCACCAACTGTTGTCACCTTCTCACCAAGCTGCTTGGCGATTTTCTTGTAGCCCATTCCAGCCTTGTGTAGGTCTACAATCTTGTCCCTGACATCCTTGGACAGCTCTTTGGTCTTGGCCATGGTGGAGAGTTTAGAATCTGATTGATTGATTGCTTCTGTGGACAGGTGTCTTTTATACAGGTAACCAGCTGAGATTAGGAGCACTCCCTTTAAGAGAGTGCTCCTAATCTCAGCTCGTTACCTGTATAAAAGACACCTGGGAGCCAGAAATCTTGCTGATTGATAGGGGATCAAATACTTATTTCCCTCATTAACATGCAAATCAATTAATAACTTTTTTGAAATGCATTTTACTGGATTTTTTTGCTGTTATTCTGTCTCTCACTGTTAAAATACACCTACCATTAAAATTATAGACTGATCATTTCTTTGTCAGTGGGCAAACATACAAAATCAGCAGGGGATCAAATACTTTTTTCCCTCACTGTAGCACCCCTTTCGGACTTCACCCTGCAATGTCACAAACTTGTTGATCTGTTATATATTCTGTCGATTGTCTGCTAGCCAATATAGTCCATTAGACTTGCATATTAATCAGCATGAATATTAAAAAATGTAAAAAAAAAATCACAGCCTATACACACACACACATACACAGTACCTATAGAAAGTCTACACCCCCTTTCAAAATATTCACCTTTTGCTGCCTTATAACCTGAGATTAAAATGTATTAAAATATTGTTATTTTTTCAATTTATCTACACATCCTACACAACAACTTTCAAGTGAAACAATTATTCTAGAAATGTGTAGAAATTGTATGAAAAATAAAAACTGAAATAGCTTAATAATCCTAAATTAGCTCAGGTGAAAGCAATTGCCTTCACACAAAGTTAAGTGGCCTCCATCTGTGTTAAATTGTAGTTATTCACAGTATTTCAGGATAAATTCAGCTGTTCCTGTAGGTTCCCTCTGCTGGGTAGTGCATTTAAACTCCAGGACAAAATTGTTGAAAGGCACAGATCAAGGAATGGGTATAACAAAAAAATCTAAGACCTTGAATATCCCTAGGAGCAAGGTCAAGATAATTATTTAGTGGAAGTGGAAGGTGTATGGCACCACTAAGACCCTGCCTAGATCAGGCTGTCCCTCCAAACTGGATGACCGAGCAAGAAGAAGACTTTGCAAGGGCTACAGGCTTTTATGGAGACGGGTCAAAGAGTGTCACAATATCCCATACAAAATATCCCATTAACAAAATCTGGCCTGTATGGTACTAAATAATAAATTGAACCCAGGACCAAAGTCAGTGGAGCTGTTAAATGGACTGCAAACTGATAAGCACTTTTGTTGCCTGTTTTGCTGCTGCTAATTGTTTAGGGGAATAGTTAGGTTTAGATTTAAGTCTTAGCTTTGTTTCTTTTTTGTAATTTGTTTCTTTTTCTTAGTTTTCTTTAGTTTAGGGCAATTTTACATAGTTTTAGGTTAGTTAAATTACTCCCCTTAATTGTTAATAGCAGACTTCTTGCTCTGCTAATTATTTGTTGCGTCTGAACTTTAGATCCAAGAAGAACCTAAACCTGGGATGCTGACCGTACCTGTGTGGGGAAGCGTGGCTTGAGGTCCCCCACTCCTCATTAATAACTGGGGTGGCGTAGTCAGCTTATTTGGTTGTGTGCCATTGACCACCCATGACACAAACATAAAGGAATGATTATTAATGATTAATGATCAGGTGTTTTTAAGCAGAATGCATGCCACAGTGCATTGCATTGTATCTCAGGGGAAGTGCAGCAGAGCATTAGGTGAGCTACCAAGATAATGAAAGACTGGATACCTATTGGAGCCGCTTCAGCGACCCTGCTACGGACTTTGACCATGACCCTGCCTGCCAAACTGGAACCTATCTAGGAGATAAGATAAGCAGTCACATTTAATTACATCTTACAAAATAAAAAACAACTTTAAAATGCAAAATGTGGAACACAAGTAAACAAACACTATATACATACAATATACACTCACCTAAAAGATTATTAGGAACACCATCTTGCAGTTGATGGAGATTTGTGGGATGCACATCCAGGGCACGAAGCTCCCGTTCCACCACATCCCAAAGATGCTCTATTGGGTTGAGATCTGGTGACTGTGGGGGCCAGTTTAGTACAGTGAACTCATTGTCATGTTCAAGAAACCAATTTGAAATGATTCGACCTTTGTGACATGGTGCATTATCCTGCTGGAAGTAGCCATCAGAGGAAATGGTACATGGTGGTCATAAAGGGATGGACATGGTCAGAAACAATCCTCAGCTAGGCCGTGGCATTTAAACGATGCCCAATTGGCACTAAGGGGCCTAAAGTGTGCCAAGAAAACATCCCCCACACCATTACACCACCACCACCAGCCTGCACAGTGGTAACAAGGCATGATGGATCCATGTTCTCATTCTGTTTACGCCAAATTCTGACTCTACCATCTGAATGTCTCAACAGAAATCGAGACTCATCAGACCAGGCAACATTTTTCCAGTCTTCAACTGTCCAATTTTGGTGAGCTTGTGCAAATTGTAGCCTCTTTTTCCTATTTGTAGTGGAGATGAGTGGTACCCGGTGAAGTCTTCTGCTGTTGTAGCCCATCTGCCTCAAGGTTGTACATGTTGTGGCTTCACAAATGCTTTGCTGCATACCTCGGTTGTAACGAGTGCTTATTTCAGTCAAAGTTGCTCTTCTATCAGCTTGAATCAGTCGGTCCATTCTCCTCTGACCTCTAGCATCAACAAGGCATTTTTGCCCACAGGACTGCCGCATACTGGATGTTTTTCCCTTTTCACACCATTCTTTGTAAACCCTAGAAATGGTTGTGCGTGAAAATCCCAGTAACTGAGCAGATTGTGAAATACTCAGACCGGCCCGTCTGGCACCAACAACCATGCCACGCTCAAAATTGCTTAAATCACCTTTCTTTCCCATTCAGACATTCAGTTTGGAGTTCAGGAGATTGTCTTGACCAGGACCACACCCCTAAATGCATTGAAGCAACTGCCATGTGATTGGTTGGTTAGATAATTGCATTAATGAGAAATTGAACAGGTGTTCCTAATAATCCTTTAGGTGAGTGTATTTAAGACGTTCTTACCACAGTACAGAACTTCAACTGGAGGTATTTTTCAGCAGCATGGTTCAGTGAAGAAGCATTCTTTGTTTAGGCTCACATCTTTTAAATACAGACACCCCTTCCTAGCTAGAACACTAACTAGCCCCAATGCCACATACATATAAGCCCCTGTGTTTCCCTCCGGCTATATTTCACCCCTCTATAATCAAATCATAATCCCCATGATTTCCATGTCTACATTTGGGACCCCAAGACTTTAATAATCTCTTTAGCTGAACTTGCACCAAAAGCAGCAAAAAACTCAGTTTTTGTATGCTTGAAGTCAAGAGGGCTGCAGTCCCATCCTCAAGTACACAGTGCATACCTAATTAGTCTGAAGGGCAATTCTAGGCTCTCGATGACTGGAGTGGGTCCCAGCAATGGAATGGGAGGAGCATCTTATTTGAGGTAAGCTTCCCAGTGGTGAGGGCACAGAAGACCCAATAGGATTGGATTCATCACTACCACTTACATCACCTTGGTTAGGTCGCTCTCACAGAGTAATACCTTGGGGAGGTTCTTGGTTCTCTGGACTTCCTGGTTCCAAAACATAGACCAGGTAGGTCAAAGGCACCTGCTATTAAACAAAAACTGTATTTAAGATTAAACAAACTCCACAGGAGTGTGTTATTGTTATAATATTATTATTATTATTATTATTATTATTATTAATAATAGGCGCTATTATTGTTGGTAAGGTTTTGGCACTACACTATTTGTCAAGCATTGTTTTTGTCTGCACTGTAATAGTCTACACAGTTATGACACTTCATTGTAAATGGCATCTGTGCTGTAATTTAACATGCTGTAATGTCATGTAACTGCTAAAACATGGTGCAAACATTGAATATGTTGTCCCACTGTAGATGACAAAACCACAACCTTATCCAGGTATAGTAACAATGACAAAGTCCAAAAGGTGTACAAAAGTCAGTCTCCAATTTTCCTTCACAACTGTGATTTGATTATAACCACTAGCCAAATCCAACATAGAAAACCATTTGGCATCACCTATGGTATCAAGAAATTATTCAATTCCCTGCAAAGGGAAGGATTCCAGGTCTGAAGGGAATGTCCTACTCGGAGAAACTGAGGGAACCGAACCTTTTCACCCTGGAACAGAGGAGACTGTGGGGACTTGATTCAAGTCTTCAAAATCACGAAAGGCATCGACCACATCAAACCAGAGGAGCTTTTCCAGATCAGCAGGGACACACGCACCCGGGGACTCAAATGGAAATTGGGCTTCAAGGCATTCAAGACAGAAATCTGGAGACACTTCTTCACACAGTGTTGTTACAATCTGGAACAAACTGCCCAGCGATGTGGTTGAATCCAACAATTTGGGAAAATCAGACTGGATAGGATGCTTGGATCACTTAGTTACTAATGGAGACCAAACAAGCACGATGGGTTGAATGGCCTTCTCTCGTTTGTAAACTTTATGTTCTTATTTAAAAACAGATGGTACAGAGTAACACTGTATTGTATTGTAAACCTGTAATAATATAGTTTATTAAACGTACATTTGGAAACCAAGTCTGTTATGTGATGAATCGGATTCATATTTCTAAAACTTAAGTTAATATCATGTTTACTTTTAAATGAGAAACAAAAGCGGAAACAGTCAATGTGATTTGGTGTTTATTGTGCACCTGCCTCAGCTAAAACCCAATTATATGTAGGTTGCTTTGTTTCAGCAAATATCATGAGTGACTAAACATGCATGATTGCATTTCTTAGGTTTGATGATTTTAATATTAGGTGTGCCATGTGCCATTAAAGTTCATATTCATCATGCTGCCCGGACTTTTAATATGACAGCTGCTCCACTCCAGGTCTAATACCTTCTTCACATCTACCAAATAATATATATATATATATATATATATATATATATATACACACAAACACACACTCCAAACATTCTATTATTTCTCCTATGTATAATGTGCTGCAATTCTTGGACTGTAAACATTCTGGACTATAGTAATATTCATCGGTCAATATAAAAGCTTAAGATGCACAATTCCTAAGATTTGGGTTTTATGCATCTTTAGGTCTTGCTGTAGTAAGATGTATACCACTCTTCTAGATTATTAAATCAATTTAAGTTACATTTAAATTTTTAAATTTGGCAGTATGAGACTTAAGGGGTTACTATAAAGAGCATGAACTGATATGAAATACCATTACTTACTTATCAGGATCCCAGTTTGTTTTAATATGATTTATTTTGCATGTGTGTATGGGTTTTTCTTATTCCATACCTACAGCTCAGTATTTGATGCTTAATACTCTTCAAACAAAAAATAATCTGCAGGCTCTTCTGGTATTTTATATTAAATACAACCATATTGTATATTACCATTATATTTGCAACAAAAATGAAAATATACATATGCATATACATATACAGTGCTGATAGGAAGGTTTCACCCCATGGACATTTTCATATTTTGTTGTGTTACAACCTGAAAATCTTGATGCATTTTAATGGGATTATTTTCTTCTGATCTACACAACCTACTCCACACTTTCAATGTGGGAGAAATAGGGTCCTAGTAAAACACTAACCAATTTTTTTTTTTTTTTTTTAAGAATTCACCCCCTTTGCAACGACACTCCCATATAAACTGGGGTGCAACCCATGGTCTTCATAATTCACACAATACATGGAATCTAGTCAATCTGTGTGCATTAAAATTGGTTAATTTGATTACAGATTAAATACACCGGTCTCTGTAAGGTCCTACAGTTGGGTAGTGCATTCAATTCAATTTTATGAAGTCACTGTGATGGTTCAAGGAGTTGTTATTCTGGTTTAACACAATCTCAGTTTTAATATAGAAAAAGTTAGTGATGAAAAATTGGGATGACGGTGAGGAAAATTGCTTTTTTTAGTTTTTAATGTCGCTAATATCTTTGACCCCAACCTTTTCACTCTTCTAATAAAGGAATTATTGCCTGTAAACAACTACTCTCTGATAACTGTGGGATGAATGCGGTTTTGGATTTGCAACAGAACAGATTAGGTGGTGCCTTTACTAGTTCACAACAATTAGCATCCCAAAAAACTGCCTCCCATTAGACTACAAGACATATAATTTGCAGGTCTCATAAACAAAAGCTGTGCTGATGTTCCTATCATTGCCAATGCTATAGCTAATGTCAGGGCAATTGAAAAACATAGGGGATAATAAATGAAATGACACCAACTGGCATTATAGGGGTCCTCGGTCAAGAAAGCAAGCCTTTGTTTGCAACTCCTGGTCTAAAGCATTAATATTGTGAACTACACATACAATGAAGATGGGCTTCTTAGCTTTGAGGAACTGACTTCAAACTTCAACTTACCATCCTTTTTCTTATATCTGAAACTGTGTTCTGCTTTACATGCTAATGGGGTTCCCTGGGGATCAGAACTTGCCACACATCCTATAATGGATTGAGTCTTGAGTGCCTCCTCTAAAAGGCTAGTCTCAATTATATACATCACATACATCACATCTATGCATAGCTTCATACAACCCACTGACATTATTCAAATTATGAGAGAAAGATGTAGCCTCAGAGGATGGGCTAATTGGCATGAACAACATATGTAATGCAACTAAAAACTTAAAACTATTTTAAACCTATATGTATTCTATATTACATACCAACCCCTCTGCCATGACATCAGCTGGTGCTATTCGCCCTTTCAGTGAAAACATCTAGCACAAAATATGATATTTCCTATTGAGGGGTCATGTTGACAGCAAAGTTCTCAGCAAATAGTTACTGCTAGAACCTCAAATTGTATTAGTGAATGACAAATCTGACCATTTATCTGAATATCAACACGAGATTTGGTTGGCTAGATAAAGATCAGCAAATATAAAGAGTTCAACGCTGGCTCCCACCTCATCCTTACAACAAAGGCTGTTTAACTTCAAATGACATTATTCTGTCTGAACTTTCCACGGCCAGAATAAATATGGCCAAATCATCCAGACTGGAAATGTGAGAAGCAGCTGCTGAGGTAGCCTTGTTATTGGACACTATGCAATAACTAACAGCTATTATGTTACTTAGCTAAGTAACATAATATGCATTGACAATAGAGACATTACACCGATACATTATACTGTTACGTTTTGGGTCTGGGTTGCTGAGGGGGGTGGGGGTATGGTTGTATGGAGGGTAATCTGTATTCACTTTGTGCATCCTCTGACAGTGAAAAACAAATACAATTAATCTAAAAAATGAGTAATCTTGTTTTTCATGCACTGGATCTCAATATGAAAAACAAACAAACAAAATAAAGTCTCAGTGTCCCAGGGATTATGGAGGAATATGGTCATCCAATTATTCCATACCTTAGACTCATTGAAGTGAGGTGTTGGAGGTGACATTTATAATCAACATTTTTTCATTGGAGCTTTATGTCATCATTTAGAAAAATAAGAAAATGTGGCATGACTGACAAAATAAAAGGCAGAATAATTGTGAAAAGAAAATACAATACAATCCAGCAAATTATGTAAATATCTAAAGTGTGATACCAGTTTAATTTTTTAGCAATTAGAGTAGACCACCTAACCTATTTTTCTAAAAATGATCTAAACTAGTTTCCTTTAAAATTGTGGTTTGTTTTCAAACATCTTTATTATAGCCTAGAAGCATAAATAAAGAAACAGTGCATAGACTGCTATGCTAAAAAGCATATCCTTTTCTAAAAGCCAATATTTGAATCTTGAAAAATAATGGAAAGATTAAGTAAAATACAAGGAAAATGAAAACTCTCTGCATCTGTGAGTAAATCAAACCTTAGATCATAAGGAATGAAATTTCAAATGAATGTACACAATGTTAGAGCATTAATTATAAGTTAGTTATATATTCTCTGGAATTGTGAAAATTAAATGGGTGAAAGATGGGGGTGCAGTATGAGATGAGAGGATTTGGTACAATTCTAATGTAAGTTAAACTGTCAAGACAAGAGGAATATTGACAAAAATAGTAGATGAGAGTATAAACAAACTAAAACTAAATATCAGGCTAGAAAATCGAATCACTGCCCTATACATTACAGATGTAGTCGTTCCTGATTGGTTAATTCGGTCCTTAGGCATTTAAGTACAGTTATGCAGGGAATACACTAGACAACTTTTATAATTCTAACATCGCTAAGCCTCTCACATTAAGTGACCGTTTTCCTGTAGTTTGCCGTCTTGCCAACATAGTGGTGTGCACACTAGAAGATAGGGGGGGTCACACACTACACAAGTCTTCACATGGTTGTGACTAACACGAGACAAGACCTTGCCAAACAAAGATGGAAATCGAACAACATTAAACAGTCGTCGGTGACAGCCACTAGGCAACAACAAGAGAATTTTATCTTATAAAGTTGTCGGCAACAACTAAATCGGGGGGCAAAATTGTCTAGTGTATGCTCAGCATGCAAACACATTCTGATACTCATTTGTTGTAAAATATGCTTCACAAAGCAAGTATATTTGTTTGTTGTATATGTAAAACAACATAAGTATTTTTTATTTTGCTAAGTTTGATATTTTATTTATATAAGCCTTTAAAAAGAGGTAGTGTTTTTTCCCCGATTAATTCTATAAAAACCACCATGTTATTTTGCCATTAGGATTCTTTGTTAGGTAAACAAAGGGGTTTTCTTCAAAGCAATAAACATCTATGTCATGTTGAAAACTGGGTAATGACAGAGAATGTGGGGTTAATCAAGATGTTACAATACAATTTCACCTAAAGAGGTAAAGTTCAAAAAAACCAGCAGTACTATATATATATATATATATATATATATATATATATATATATATATATTTAATCCAACAGAGCCTGCATTACAATGAAAAAAATACAAAAAATATATTTATCGTTTACAAGCAATTATACAATATATTCAAACCAGATTCTCCATTTACATTCACTGCTTAAGGATATTTCAAATATAATTTGCAGTGTATTTAGTTTACAAAACAAAAAATAAACAGAAGGGAAAAAAATCATGTTTACGTACCTATAAAAAATACAATGAAATAATAATAATAAACACTATATTCACTTCACATTTGCTGCCTTCTTAAAAGAGAGGAAAATGCCAGCACTGCTGCCAATATACAATATAGAATGCAGGGAAATGGTATCTGTATGGTATCTTTTTGATACTGTCTCCAAAAGTTCCAGTGGAAGTAAAGCATTTGAGACAGGAAAGCAACCAGACAGCACAGATAAGGACCCATCCAGTGATACTCATCCCAACTCGTAGACCATAACTTGGCTAACGTCCGTTGAATGAATTCGAGAAAGGAAAAATAAAATGTTTAACAAGTGCACTTAGGTAGATTCAGCCTTCTTTATTGTCCCAGAAACTGTCCACTTTCCGGCTGAGATCTTCAAAGGACGGCCTCAAACGTGGGTTGCTGTTCCAACACTGCAGCATGATTTGGTAGACCTACAAGACATTTGACTTTATTCTCACAAACAATTTAAAACAAGGTGCTCTAGATGAGTGAAACAACCCACCATATAAAATACAAAACAAAATTAAGAATAATAAATACAAATGTAACCATAATATGTTTTAACCAAGGTTTTATAAATATATTGGACAAATACAGTTTCAACAGATATGCAAAAGTAATGAGGGATTTCTGACTAATTGCTTTACAATTAAGTCATAGAAATAAAATATTTTCAAGCCAGATTTCTGTACACAAGACATGCTAACCACTTACCATTACAATAACAGGGAGGGCTAGGATTTTGGGGGAAGTTCTATTTATAGGATACATTCATTTTTCCTAATTATAAGATTACATTGCTTTATTAGTTTGTTTTTTTAAAGATTATTTGATTTTTTAATTAACTAGTGAAAAACAATATATTTTATATAGATACATTTAGTTTTTCACTAGTTAATAATGTATTGTACTACTAGCGAATGTGGCATTTAGATCACACAACCAAATTGTCTGAAAGCACTGTAGTCTCAAATGCTACAGTGAGTTTAAATGCGTTCAAATAAAACTCTCAAAAGCAAAGTCCGCTTGAGTCTCAACAAACCCACGACAGAATAGGGAGACCCTGTCCTAACATGCATGCGTCTATAACTTTCTCTTATCATTATTTACGATTTATTCAGGATTATCCATAATCAAGGTAGCATGTGTTAAGAAACATATTATATTATTATTTACAATAAAAGTGACTCCAAGATTACACAATATTATTTACCATTAATTTCTATTTTCAAATATATTTTAGATTTACTCTAAGTGGATTAATAATTTTTAAACACATCTTATCACTGCATATAAATGTCACTCAAGTCTCCTTTAATTAGTTAAACTGACAAATACTGGGAGAAGCAAAGCAGTTCATTCACATCCCTTCATATATACGATGTATGTTTCTATAGTATGTTTAGTAAAGTTTTAGTTCAAGAGATTATAACAGCATATTATACTAATGAGCAAAACAATCAGTAAATACCTTTACTACTACTACTACTACTACTACTACTATTACTATAATGTTATTACTATAATACTATTACTACTGTTATGAATAATAACAACTAGACATTGAAAGGAACTTTGTGGCTTCCAAACTTTATCTGCAGGTTATGCATTTTAACATATGCAACTCAATTTGTGGTCAATTTGTATAATCTTCCACAAGATGGCAATACAGTTCTAACCTTTACTATATGGACACTTTGTTAAGTTATTAGGCTAAATATTAAAAGCTGACATTCTGACTGGTCAATTGCAACCATTTGAGCACATCATATAGTAGGTTACCTTATGATCTGAATTTCATACGGTTACCACAAGTGGTAAAGGAGAAGATTAGTTAAAGAAAAAAAAAAGTGGCAAATGTATGTGAAAACACAGCACCATCGCAAATCCATTTGAGGCAACCCTGCAGTGAATAAATCTTTAATCTTCCACAGCAGTTCGTATTAATACCAGTTAATAGATTGTGACATATGTGTCCTGTAAGTAACATATCGTTTCCCAGATATGTACAGCAATGTATGGAAATTATGCAATGCTGATGCATGATTAATCCACAGCAGCCACACTTTTTACTTTTGCAATTCACCTACAACAAACTTCATAGACTGATGTATTAGAGTAAATTATGTTAAAGTTCAGCACAGTAGTTGGTACTAAAGAAGTTGTGGCCGGAAGTTTAATCAAATGACGTAACATGGCCTTTACTTCCCACGAACAAGCATTAAAGTACGTCAAAAAGGAAACAATGTAAGCAATTTGTTATATGGTTACAGTAAGTGCTTCTGAAAAAAGGAGAGTTCTTGGGAGGCTCATAATAATCAGAGCATTACATTAGCAGACTATATGACCACCTTGCACTGCGAGGAATGAAGTACACCCTAAAACAGTTGGTCGTGTAAATAGCAGGGCTCTAGTTTTTAAAATTAATAATTTTAACTGAAATGTTAGTCTAAAGGGAAAGATGCCAATATCTTTGAAAGCCCCAGAAGGAAGGGGGAGTCATGCAACCTGAGGAGGGGTGCATGACGGTAGAAGCACTGATGTGGAAGATGTCCAAATAGGCCAGTGTTAAGCAGAACAAGAAATTAACTGAAAGAGACCAAAACACTGGTATGTATTTATATGTATTTGCGGTATAATTTATCTATTTACTTAATATTATGAATACCAGCTCCTTTGTACCCGATAGTTTACATTGGAGAAATTGAAGTAGCTATTCTAATATGTTTCTTTCAGGTATTTACCATTTGTTTTGTTGGATTTTTCTCAAATGATAAAAATAAATTCATGACATAATAGTCATACTTGCCAGTGATACTATTATTTTTGTACATGTCTACTTGGAGAGCACACAAAAACAATAAGATCTTATCTTACCTCTTTAGGACAACCTTCTGGATTCGCTAGCCTGTTGCCAGCTTTGAGGATCTCAATTAAATGGTAGACAATCATCTGGCCCTGCTTGTCACTTCCTATCATCCTCATGAACTCCTATAGACAAAACACACAAAAACCATTAAATCCCCAAATTAATATGTGGTAACACTATGAAAGTAAGTTTTTTATTTTTATTTGTATTTGTTCTATATCAGTTTATATTTGAAAACCACCAATATGCATAAGAAACTGAAAGCTTACTGTTACATACCTTCTTCTATGGTAGAACATGCATAAATATACAGTCTGGAAAAAATTAAGAGACCACTTAACATTGATTTCTGAACTTGGAGTGGTCTTCATTTTTCGAGAGCTGTATATACTTTATAAAAACAACAACAACAACAACAACAACATTTAAAGAAAACAGTAAAGTGGTGATGCACATACCGCTGGTGGACTTTTATTCTTATCACTGTGTGTGAAGAGTTCATACAACACCACTCCAAAACTCCAGATGTCTGATGCCACAGAAAACCTGCTTTCACTCAAGGACTCAGGGGCATACCTGTATTGTTAAAAACGTTAAAGACACTTTATATTGCACTGTATGAGACAATCCCTAGTTCTAAATACTTGGCTTCCTTTGTCCATCTTTGATCGGTTCTTCTTGCAATGTGTCTGGACCATTTTAGCATTTTCACTCAATGATATATTGACATATGACATATTTCAGTTTGTTCTCAGATACATTTCTATAAAAACTCTAATGATCAAAGTTAACACTATCATATGTTAAGGTGGTTGAAGGTCACCAAAGCTTACAAAAAAAATACATAAATTGCAATTTACTGATTGCAGAAGTATTTAGTATATAGCCAGGACTGATGGAAGCACCTTTGGCAGCAAATCATGCTGTGTGTCTTTTTGAATAGGTTTCTACCAGCTTACGGTGTAATGTTTTCTATTGGATTCATGTTTTGATGTTGACTGGGCCACTAAAGGACATTAACTTTCTTCATTAAACAATTCCAGTGTGTCATTGGCCTTTTACTTTGGCTTATTATCTTGTTCTACCCAGTATTGATTCTTGACATTTCTAGGTTTTCCTCTAGGATTCTCCTGTACTATGCACCATTTATTTTCCCATTAATCCTGACAAGCTTCCCAGTCCCTGCTGATGAGAAGCACCCCCATAATATGATACTGCCACCAACATGCTTGACAGGTGGGATGGTGTTGAGTGCTGTTTTGCACTTGTACCAGAGGTAATGCTTTGAATTTAGAAAAAAGGTTCCATTTATGTCTTGTCTGATTATGTCACGTCTGCTATACTGTTGTATAATTTACATGCTTTGTCCTAACACCATTCAAAATTAATGATGGGTATTTTGTCATTAATGGCTGCTTTGTTGCCACTTCATGTATGGACTGGCTTAGAGGCTTCTCTCTCTCTCTAAATATACATGCATATATACTCTCACACATGTATAGACAGTAAATTAGATATTTTTGTGCTTCACTTCCAAGACCTGGGGGAGGGGGGGTATACCTGAAAACAAAACATGAGAGTAATTCTGAACAGAAATAAATACAAATCTTACCAGAAAATGGGGCTTTCTCCTGGCTCCTTAACTTTATAATACTCTTTACCCTGGGGCAAAACCTTTGTCAGCCCAAAATCCCCGATTTTCACCCTGTGCTCACTCTCAACAAGGATATTTCTGGTAGCTAGATCTCTGTGAATGTATCTGTTGGTGGCCAGGTAGTCCATGCCCTGTACATCAACAAACAAAAATGTTGGTATAAGGTAATGGTCTTTATTTTCCACATATACATATGAAAAATGGCTAGATTTACAAGACATCTTTGACCACATTACATTCAAGACTCCCAATCTTTCCTCGCACTTCCAGAAACCAAGGGATTTTTACATATTAACAGTGCGCTGAACTATATGTAATGCACATAGAAAATTAATACTAGTCATTACATTGCCTTGCCAGTGTTAAGATCAGATGACATTTGTTAGCTTTTCTTGAATTCTGGAGCCGAGTCTTTAATGATAAAATAAATAAGAATGTGCTATAGCTTTGCAACCACTTATAGCTATTCAAATCTTGCTGCTCATTTGACAACACTCAAACTTCCACATTACATTTAAAATCTCCCCAGGAAAGTGCTTAGAGTCAGTGATTCCTTTGTTTGCACTTGCTGTATCTGTAGATGTGACAAATAGAAGCATAATTCTTCTTCTTCTATCTTTGCTGCTGTAATATCCCTGTCTTTCAGGCCCCTATCAACTGCAACATACAAAGCCTCTTATGAGTTTCATATGTTAAACGTACATTTAATTTTGCACTTCATGTTTGCAGAGGATGCCATGGTCTGACGGTTTGTGTAAAAAGAAATAAAAAAAAAAACTGGACAGTATCTAACAAACTGTTAAGTTTACAGATTACTAAATGTGTATAGACAGTTCAATTAAAAAATGTTCTACTTGTCAACACTTTCATCCACTTCTTCTTCCTCTTCCCCACATATTATTATTATTATTATTATTATTATTATAAGCAGGAAGTGCTGGAAGCCTACCAAAACCACTTGACACATACATGTGCAACTCTGTGCAAACATTGCTTGATTGGTGTTGTCGGCAGTCCAAACCCGACTTTGCCGAATAAAGAACCCTGTTGTGCAATTGCACTGCAATGTACGAGCAGAATTATATTGAAGCAGAATACGGCCAAAATAGTCTGTGCATTTTACAGCACAAATCAGCACAATCGTAGCATAAAGGACAGACACAAGTGTTAAATGATTAAAATGTAATGTGTAATATCTCAAGAATCATGTTGGTACAAACATTTTTTTGCTGCACAAACAAGCTCAAACGTGGCACAAACGAATGACACCACTTCGGATTGATTTGGAGTTTGATGGGGTGCTAGGTGACATCATCACTGATAATTAAAATATGAATATCTAAAAAACTATAACTGCACTGATGAAAACAAATACGGTACAAACGTAGCACAAACGAAATAGATCATTTTGGTGCGATTTGGACGTTGATGGGGTGCTGAGTGACGTCACTAATTAAAAAAGTATCGCTTAATAACTTGAGAAATAAAATAGCACAAACGTTTCTTTTAAGGGCACAAACCAGCACGAGCGTAGCACAAACGAAATAGATCATTTTTGTGCGATTTGGAAGTTGATGGGGTGCTGAGTGACGTCACAGCTCATATAAAATAATCTTTAATATCTCGGGAACTATACTGGCACAAACAATGATTTATGCAGCACAAACCAGCACAAATGCAGCACAAACTAATGCATATATTTTGATTCATATTCTGAACACATGGCAACTTCACAGAGGTTTGAATTGATTTTATTTTTAAGGGTATAAAGGGATTTACGAGAGCTACTTCTTTAGCATGGTGGGAAACGTGGTGGTACCATTTCACAGAGCAGTGAGGAAAACTGTAGTACGAGCACAGCTGGTCAGACATGTCCACTCCTCCAATATACCAATTATAATCCTCTATGCACTGTGGTGCATTGTGCATTACTATTCCAGTAATCGGGATAACTGTGTATTTTTTGGGGAGGAATTTCAATTTAAGTTCTGTTCTTTGTTGAATAAAAGCAAAATCTTAAATTTAAATTTATTTAGTTTGTTTGTGTATTTTGTTGGACAGTGATGGGGTAGATTTTTATGAACTTTCTCTGCCTTGGAGTTGTTTTCTCCAAGATTTCTCAACCTGCACATTACACTCACCTAAAGGATTATTAGGAACACCATACTAATACTGTGTTTGACCCCCTTTCGCCATCAGAACTGCCTTAATTCTACATGGCATTGATTCAACAAGGTGCTGAAAGCATTCTTTAGAAATGTTGGCCCATATTGATAGGATAGCATCTTGCAGTTGATGGAGATTTGTGGGATGCACATCCAGGGCACGAAGCTCCCGTTCCACCACATCCCAAAGATGCTCTATTGGGTTGAGATCTGGTGACTGTGGGGGCCAGTTTAGTACAGTGAACTCATTGTCATGTTCAAGAAACCAATTGGAAATGATTTGACCTTTGTGACATGGTGCATTATCCTGCTGGAAGTAGCCATCAGAGGATGGGTACATGGTGGTCATAAAGGGATGGACATGGTCAGAAACAATGCTCAGGTAGGCCGTGGCATTTAAACGATGCCCAATTGGCACTAAGGGGCCTAAAGTGTGCCAAGAAAACATCCCCCACACCATTACACCACCACCACCAGCCTGCACAGTGGTAACAAGGCATGATGGATCCATGTTCTCATTCTGTTTACGCCAAATTCTGACTCTACCATCTGAATGTCTCAACAGAAATCGAGACTCATCAGACCAGGCAACATTTTTCCAGTCTTCAACTGTCCAATTTTGGTGAGCTTGTGCAAATTGTAGCCTCTTTTTCCTATTTGTAGTGGAGATGAGTGGTACCCGGTGGGGTCTTCTGCTGTTGTAGCCCATCCGCCTCAAGGTTGTACCTGTTGTGGCTTCACAAATGCTTTGCTGCATACCTCGGTTGTAACGAGTGGTTATTTCAGTCAAAGTTGCTCTTCTATCAGCTTGAATCAGTCGGCCCATTCTCCTCTGACCTCTAGCATCAACAAGGCATTTTCGCCCACAGGACTGCCGCATACTGGATGTTTTTCCCTTTTCACACCATTCTTTGTAAACCCTAGAAATGGTTGTGCGTGAAAATCCCAGTAACTGAGCAGATTGTGAAATACTCAGACCGGCCCGTCTGGCACCAACAACCATGCCACGCTCAAAATTGCTTAAATCACCTTTCTTTCCCATTCAGACATTCAGTTTGGAGTTCAGGAGATTGTCTTGACCAGGACCACACCCCTAAATGCATTGAAGCAACTGCCATGTGATTGGTTGGTTAGATAATTGCATTAATGAGAAATTGAACAGGTGTTCCTAATAATCATTTAGGTGAGTGTATATATATGCTGGACGATGCTGTGAGTCACCTTTCTTCGGTAATGTGTTCGGAACCTTCAAAGGTAACATTTGTGAAAAACAATCTCATATTTATTTATTTTAACCTTGTTTATGATGCAAGCAGGGTTAATAAATAGTCTGAGAAAAAAATTTAGAAGGATTATGTATACATGTACGTTACAGTGAGGTTCAAAAGAAAAGCAAATACCTTGCATATTTGAGACGCGTAATGGAAAAGCTTTTTGTGGTCTATCCTTTCCTTGTTCTTGATTAAATAATCTCTTAAACTTCCGAAGGGCAGGTACTCCATAATCAGCCGCAGGTTTCTTCGTCCTTTATTGAAGAGAGAATGGAAAATTAGTATAATCTGGTGACTTGGTGCAAGCCAAAGAAGATGGACATTAATATATACTTATTTCTGTCAATGAACATTAATTCTGATAGTATTTAATTGTGAGATGCATAAAAGCCATACTACTTGTCAATGACAACATTCCTCTAACATATTATGTGCCTGATTTGTAAAGGTTCACACTGCTGTTTATTAACACTTCCCAGAATCATCAACGCATACTACAGACAACCTCAAACCAATATAGAAATATTAAATCCTGTTCAAACAGAGCAGTCAATTCACTAATAAAGTATTTAAGCCTAAAAACTGAAAATAATACCTTTTAAGCCTAAGTACCACGGTCTCTCTTCCTTCAAAATGCAGTAAATTCAATTTTAAATGGTTCTAAAATTAAGTAAGATTTATATATATTTTTTTAAATCCATACTTAAAAAAATAAATAAAATAAAAAAGTATTATATATAGTAGTTTACCTCATGCCAGATTTGCCAATGTAAAAACCTGCATGCTTCTCTCCATGCCTACCTGCGCTGTAGCACACCCCTTTGTATTTGACAATGTTGTCATGTTGAAGTGACTTAAGGATCTCAATCTCGCGCTCAAAGTCTAGCAGGTGCTCGGCGGTGCTGTGCTGCAACTTTTTGACTGCCACCACCTCTCCGGTGCTGTCCTGCAGAGGGTCGTAGCGGCACATCTCCACACTGCCAAAATTGCCCTGTGCCCACAGGAAAGATGTGCATTTTAGAGATTCAAACAGTGGCAGCTGGTTTCAATTAGCACTAGTCTTGGACTACCTTTCATAAATTAACATTGGGTTGCCCAAGATTAGTACCAACCTGGGTCTACAAAAATGTAAAGATCACCAACTTCTATTCACATCCTGTGACATTTTTTGCAAAATAGAATGTTGGGGTCAAGCTTTTGAAATAATATAAATAATCAGCTGTATTTGCCTCTAGAAATTGTTACCAAGCAATATTATTATATATTATATAACGTCACTTCACAGGTTATGGCTAGACCATGCTTTTAGAAAAAAGTTTTTAAACTATTTCATACAAAATACAGGGCCCCAGTTATGATATAAATCATGTATATCCTTAGGGAAAACGTTATAGTGAACTGAAATGCTAATTTACATTTACATTATACCTTTGGGACCATTATTTCACAAAATTAGAAAGCTATAACAAAATAAAAACTTTAATGGCCAATGGCTGTGACCCATCATAGACCCTAAACACTGTAATTAAGCAATTAAATCCTGACAGTATCCACTGCATAAAACATGTTCAAAGACGGATTAAAATGCTAGGCAGAATATATATTTTTGTAATGAGTAGTAAAAGCGGTGATCATTTTATAATATTATATATATATATATATATATATATATATATATATATATATATATATATATATATATATATATATATATATATATACACACACACACATATACACATATACATACACACACACACACACACACGCTCAAATTTGTTCGTATGCTTACAGCTCTTTGAAATAATGCTTAATTCCTCCTGAAAAGAGAGAAAATTAAAAGCTATTGCATCATGTATACTTGCATGGCTTTGGTATGTCATAGAATAAAGCAAAGAAGCTGTGAAGAGATTAATTATTGCTCATTCTACAAAGATATTCTAAAATGGCCTGGACACATTTGTTGGTACCCCTTAGAAAACATAATAAATATTTGGATTATAGTGATATTCCAAACTAATTAGTTTCTTTAATTTGTATCATGTCTACGATCTTATAATCAGTCATTCAGCCTATTTAAATGGAGGAAAGTTGTCACTGTGCCGTTTGGTATCATTGTGTGCACCACACTGAACATGGACCAGAGAAAGCAGTTGTTGTCTGAGGAGATCAGAAAGAAAATAAAAGACAAGCATGGTAAAGGTAAAGGCTACAAGACCATCTCCAAGCAGCTTGATGTTCCTGTGACAACAGTTGCAAATATTATTAAGAAGTTCAAGGTCCATGGAACTGTAGCCAACCTCCCTGGGCGGCCGCAAGAGGAAAATCCACCCCAGACTGAACAGAAGGACAGTGCGAATGGCAGACAAAGAACCAAGGATAACTACCAAAGAGATACAAGCTGAACTCCAAGGTGAAGGTACATCAGTTTCTGATCGCACCATCCATCGCTTTTTGAGCGAAAGTGGCCTCCATGGAAGAAGACCCAGGAGGACTCCACTTTTGATAAAAAAAAAAAAAAAAAAAAGCCAGATTGGAATTTGCTAAAATGCATATTGACAAGCCACAATCCTTCTGGGAGAATGTCCTTTGGACAGATGAGTCAAAACTGGAGCTTTTTGGCAAGTCACATCAGCTCTATGTTCGCAGATGAAAAAATGAAGCTTTCAAAGAAAAGAACACCATACCTACAGTGAAACATGGAGGAGGCTCAGTTATGTTTTGGGGCTGCTTTTGCTGTGCCTGGTACAGGGTGCCTTGAATCTGTGCAGGGCACAATAAAATCTCAAGACTATCAAGGCATTCTGGAGCGAAATGTACTGCCCAGCGTCAGAAAGCTCTGTCTCAGTCGCAGGTCATGGGTCCTCCAACAGGATAATGACGCAAAACATACAGCTAAAAGCACCCAAGAATGGATAAGAACAAAACATTGGACTGAAGGTTGTGCAACAAAATATTAGGTTGAGGGTCCCATCATTTTTGTCCATGCCATTTTCATTTGTTTTATTATTTACAATATTATGTTGAAAAACAACATCAAAAGCAAAGTCTGATTTCTATTAAATATGGAATAAACAATGGTGGATGCCAATTACTTTTGTCAGTTTCAAGTTATTTCAGAGGAAATTGTGCATTCTTCATTTTTTGTGGAGGAGTACCAACAAATTTGAGCACGTCTATTATACATATGTATATATAAAAAACATTAAAAATATTATATATATATATATATATATATATACATACATACATACATACATACATACATACATACATACACACACATACACACACACACACAAAGTTTTACCTTAATGCCTGGTAGTAAATAAAGTAGGACTTTACCCTGAAAGAACTGAATATGTGAATCTTCCTTTAAATAATTTAGATATTAAAACAGATCTCACAAGAGAATGCAATTTTTTCCTCCTATAGACTATATATTTATATGCCTGCTGACATTACCTTGCCAAGCTGCTGAAGGAAAATCAAGTGTCTCTCTTCAAACTGAGCAGGTTCCTGGTTTTCAAATGCCCCACCTAATCCACTTCCACCACTTCGGTTTGGCACCATGTCACTCTCAACAAGCAACTCGTAGTCTAAAAGAACAAAGCATTTTCTTTTAGGCACAGTATTTATCATAGAAGTAGCTCAGGAAATGCAATAATATTTGAATAGAGGTCAGGACTAAGCAAATTTGTATAAGGACAAATTCAGTTTAAAACTGAAAAGTACCTGTTGGTAATAGGAAGGTACATTATACATATAAAATGGGTGGCTTGAGGTAGCAACCTATATATTTAGAAAAAATATCAATAAAAAATATTAAATATGCATATACAAAAATATTTGTATGTGTTGTAAACGAACAAATCACCAACATTTTACTTTCAAACATCTAATCTTTCAATACAGCAAAACTGACTGGATAGATGTCGAGATATCGTTTGTGGTGCCATAAACACTTACTTTAAACTTAACTTCTCTCAGACACAGCTGTAGGACTCCTTAGAGCCCATGAGGTCACAGTGGCAGAATAAGCTCACCTGGTGTGAAGAGACTGTTGAGATCCCGGATGATCGCTCGGAAAGAGGGCCTGAAAACAGGTTCATAATCCATGCAGTTGTTGATGAGGTTGGCTAGTTCTGTCCATTTTGGTGCAGACAGCTGGTGACGATCTTCGTAGAATAGATATTTCTTTGTGGGTAAGAACAAGTATCTGCATTAGACATTCACATACAATTCTAATAAACTAGTTGACACCCACCACCAAAAATAGAAGAACAATGATATACAGTAACTAAATGTAATATTAATACAATTTTACAAGTAGTATTGGGAGGTGAACAATCCCACATGAAAGGGGGCAAGCTTAATACTATAATTAGAAGCAAAACTGGTTATTAAGAGAGTATTTTATGTATCTGGTCTTGGGGTGAAGTGTTATCAGGTTTTTCTATGGATTGCCTTCACAGTCTCTGAGGACACCCAAATGTCCCCGGCCCCCAGTTTAAGAAAATCTGTTTTATGGAAAATAAATCAATACAATATTTTTTCAAGTTTATCCCCCAGTTGTTTAGAGGGACTAATCTTTGGTTTCAACATTTGATTCTCAAGTTGACAGCCTTGCTTAAATACTCACTTTAGAAGAATCCAGCGTGCTAAGGGGTTTGTCACCACCGCTACAAATCTCCCAAAGCGTGGTGCCAAAACTCCACTTGTCCATTGCTAGGCCAAGATTCTTGGGATCTTCAATATATTCTGGTGGCACCCATGGGATCCTTTCAATGAGAACTGAAAAACAAGACATTTCAAGGTCTGGGCTCTTCTTGCTTATGAATAAATGAAAATGTTTAGCCTGAAATGTCGGCAGAATACAAGATTAATAAAAAGATTCAGAAACTAGGACTCAGCTGAAAAACAGCACATAAAGAGTTCAAACACTGGCAACAAGCACATTGATAACTAAAACACTTGAATAAATTAAAAGATTAATAAAAATAAGTAAAATTTAACCAGTGCCAGCAGAAAAGCACAAATGAATACGCAACAAAAAGGTTTTTCAGTACTGAGGAAGAAGCAGGGAGCCCAAAATCCAATCAAACTTAGAAAAAAATAATATGGAAGCAATATATATGTATTACACACAAAGCAATTAGGTGGCCTAAATGCTGGACAAATATTATTAGCATGATTTATTGTGATTTATTTATTTTAGTTTTGACAGTGTTATATAAGTAATAATATATAATATTATATATATTTAGTTTTTCTGTAGTTTTGATTTACCCAGCAAATTAGGCCATACTTCTATATAATCTAAATTTGTCCACAACAGTATAACCATAGGATAGGCAGCATACAAAGTTTAGTGCAAGACGTTCAAAGGAGGCAGAGGTCTGACAAAAATATAAACTACTTTGTACTTCAGGCTCAAGGCCTGTCACTGTACTGTCACTGTCTACTGTTAGACAAGTTGCAAGATGTGCTCATATATTACAGGACTGAACCAAAGAGGACTCAGATCAGACAAGGTATACTCAGTGAGTAGGGCCAGTGAGAAGAATCAACCTCAAACCATCTTCCATTTCTAACACAGTGTTTCAGTAGTTTGCAAACAATATATAAGAAGAATCTCTATTCAGCATGTCTACATTGTTTGGGCTCAAGCTGTCTCTTTTCATCGAGATCATATTTCCAGCAAAGGAGCCAGTCATATCAATAACAGCAACAGACTTTTATGTCATGATCAGATTTGCAAAGTGCAGCACACATTGTTGTCGATTGTTTTTTGGGGAAAAATCCATCCCAAAATGTTGTTCACCACCCACCATAATGAATGTCAAGAATTATCGAAGACTAAAATTGTAATGTGTAATTTATTTCGATTTCTATTTTTTTTTATTGAAATATTTGAATTGTTGCAACCCTAAAGGATATTTGTCAGTGCTCAGAGAGGTAGGTAGTTTAAAAAAAAACTTGCTTACTCTCTTTTGGGAGGACGGTGATACTGACTCCTGGGTCACTGAGTTTTATGAAGGGAAGGTTGCCAGTCTTCCTGTCCTCTTCTCGGGTGAGCAATACATTTTTGGCACAAACATTCCCATGCACAACATTTTTTTCCTCCTAGAAAACAAAACAAAAAGCTCTTAACCTATTTTGTTGAAAATGAATCTGTCACACAGTGTTTCCTCTATTTTTAGAGTTAAAGAAAAGTATTTATTGTCAAAAAAAAGGAAGAATTCTCCAGTCCCAAATTAAAAGGGCACTGATGCCTTGTGGTAGCAGGAAATAATAGACTGCTACAAAATGGGTAATGTTTCTATAAATTATTCTTTAAATGATTTTTTTACAAAGCTTTTTCTACACTTATTGTGTTGCGCAATAAATGTAGTTTGAAATCAGCGGTTATTCCACTTACATGAATATATGCCCCACTTCTACAGTCACTTTGATGTTTACCTATTCACCGGCCACTTATTTTCACACTGTAAACTCCCAAATCTTATATTTGTGTCTGCATTTTGTTATTTAAAAAATAAACATATTTACTATATAGAGATGCGCTAATGCTTAATGTTTCATACTGAATCACTGATAATCACTTAAATAACATTGCATTACATTTATTTTATTATAATATTTACAATGCAATTAACACTTTTAGATGATCACTTTGGTAATTCTAGTTATGCAGTTCGTTTGCAGGTGATCACACAATCGTACTGACAAAATAATTAAAACAATTTGAAACAGAATATAAAAATCTTGAAAGATGTCAGAAACAGTTAAATTACTGAATTACACTGAACAAAAATATAAACGCAACAATTTCAAAAATTTTACAGGTCATATAAGGAAAATCAATCAATTTAAATAAATTAATTATGTCATGTGCAATTGGTCTGCCGACTGCAGGAATGTCCACCAGAGCTGCAATCAGGTCAAGACCCTGGTGAGGACAATGAGCCACAGATGTGCTAGTATAATATATAAACATAACTGACTACCAAATAAGTGTGCATCACTGTAGTGTATCAGCAGCAGGAAGACAACCTGTGTGGTCCTTCTCAGACTGCATTAATTCACTTAATGTCACAATGGTAATGTGGTATTTTAAAGATGGTTAATATATAATTATCAAATACAATCAAGAGCAGGAAGGTAAGAGGCATTTTTTGTTGTAGTTTGTACGAGATCTCATTATCTCTTTAAAATAATCATATTTTATTTGAACAAATCTCTTTACATCTGAAAGTTAATCCTAATATATGCCTCCTCACCAGGAAATGCATAGCCCATGCCAGCTGCTTTGCCACCTCCAGTTTCCACATGATATTCACCGAGTTTTTGTTCTTCTTTAGATAGGTGTCAAGTGAACCAAACTTCACGTATTCCTGCACCATGATATCTACAAAAAAACAAAAATGGCATTAGGTAAAAACAGTGATTTCTGCTACTGAAAGTTACAAACACAGAACAGAGTGCTATAAACTACTATAAACCTCTCATACCTATTCAATTTTTCTCTCTCTCTTCTTAAAATTAACTAAAACTATTTTGGATACTATGATTAATGATATTTAAATGGGAAAATGCTTGTGCCTTACCATTATTTACAAAATAAATAAAAATAAACAGGACAAAAACCTAAGAATACAAATAGGTGCACGAGGGAAAATAAAATAGAGCTGCAGCTATTGATTATTATGATAATCGATTATTCTACACATACAACGATCAATTATTCGAATAATCACAACAAATTATCAATGCATTCTTATGGGTTCCTGGTGCCAACATCCTATTCTCGAGTTCACTGAACTCTGTAAATACAGGGCTCTGATTACCGAAAATTTTTTTTTATGTTTTTCCAAAGAAGGCAAATGCATTTTTATATTATACTTTATGATAAATAACGAACTTTTGTAATAAAAACAATACACGAAAATGAAACTATTAAACAATACACTGAAACTATAATAAACAATGAACCATAATTATCAATCAAAAATCAGCGGCTAGTTCTGTGCAATGTCGTGAAATGTTCAATACAATAAACTTGGAAGGATGGGCTAGAAATGCGCTACAGGGCTCTGCGCAGCATTGTGATGGATCTGGTTGCCACAAACGCCACCTCATTGCCTTCCATTCAGCACTGTTTTCTCAATGCATCTCGCCACAGCACTGTATAGCTCTTGCTAAAAACTAAACAAGTACAAATAATAATAAAACTAGCAATAATATACAACTATTTATATACTTCTAAAAAGTGAATGGATTGCCGCAATAGACAGAAGACTTGTATACGTGCACAGGTACATGGAGGCTCTAAACAACATGCGATTGGATAAAAACATGGCATGATCGCTGTCCCCGGCTTTCAATTCACATTCTACAGGATCATCACAGGCTTTGGGAATGACATGAGACTACATGGCACTGAGGGTTTTCATGTGACGTGCGTGTGTACATCATGGTACTGAAGTGGTTAAATGCTCAGTCCTGTTGTCCTCCATAGCGCCGAGTCCACGATTCAAAAGTTTTTATCTAAAATGTTACGTAGAATTTGACATGCCTGTAACATGCACATAATCCACGTGTCTTCCATCGCGGTGCACGTATGCACAATATCCCACATGGCTACAGCATAACTTTAAAATGACTTTACACGTAAACCTGAGTTTCCCAGCTTAAATCAATTAATTTGGTCAATGTCGCGACTGTCGGTGCACAAGCATTGGCAAGAAAGCCAATTGATGAAATTCTGATGTGCTTGTATTCAAGTCACTTTTAAGATAATATTTAAATGTGGCAAACCGAGTCTATGTGCACCACGATTGAAGACAGGTGTAGGTTTACTTGTATGTTTAAATACGTCAAATTCAATGTCTAATTTTAAATATAAACGTTTGCATAGATTAGCATGAGAGAAAAGCTTACATCGGAGGCAAGCACAGTACATGCAACTCTTTCGTCAGCACAATTTCTAGCTAGCTAGCTATTACTAGCAATGTTGCAAAAACTTACCATGCGTTCAGTTTCAAGTGCTCAAGCTTGTCGGATGTGCTCTATTGGACAGCTAATTCTGATTCACACACTCCACAAAGCACAGTACAGCTATCATTGTTTCTCTTAGAAATACTCCCACAGTTTCGATGCTTTCACCGCAGTTTTGATTCACGACATTTTCCAGTGAGACGCATACAGGTGGATGACAAACCAAGTGATGCATTACTGCCATCTACTGCTGTTGGGAATTAAACCGTTGTTCTCACACAGAGCTAGCAATACAGGGCAAGGATATTAGGCGAAAGGGCCAAGATCAAGGGTATTAATAAAAACGGTTAAGATAGAGGCAACGTAGCTAAATCACTATTCGATGGCTGAAATAGAAGTCAACGTATTTTACTAGTCGAATAAGTCGACAAATCATTGTTTTTAATTAGGGCTGCAACGATTATGTAAATTAACTTCAAAGGACTATGGTCACATGCATAGCTTGATATCTCATAATACATGTACTTCTATGCTGACATTGGTAGGGGTGCTTACTAAACTAGCTCAGTTCCAGAAGTACACCTGAAAAATTAAACCAGGTTGGATTCCCAAAATGGCCATCAAGCTTTAAACCATAGATCTGAATCCTATCTTTTCAACCTGATGGCAAATATACTTTATTCAACCTAAAATGACCAAAAAGCCAGTCCTCAAGCCCACTAATTATTTCAGTACAATATTGTGCTGAATTGGGACACTACAAAAATGTCACTAAATACTTGCTTCTGTGCCAGACAATGGATATTCTAGAAACCTGAATATTGTACAGTAATGTACCATACAAAATGAAACATAGTAGCCTACTGAAGGAACCGGTGGTTTCTCGGGTTTGCAGTTTTTTAAAATTCACTGTTCACAGGTTGGGGACCCAATCATCAGTGTTGGTAACATATTGTAACATCCTGGGGGGCTCTGGACACAGCAAGATTAGCCCAGGCCCCCCCAGTCATTACAGTCTGCCCTCACGCTGCTCTGCCATCCCCTCATTTGAGATGGCTTGATGCAGGCTCATTTCGCACACTTCTAACATCAAATGTAACATCCTGGGGGGTTCCAGCCAGGGCAAGATTCGAACCCCCGTCTCCCTTAGCAAGACCTCAGGATATATATACACATACATATACACACACACACATCAGAATTTTGTGGATTCTCTTTTGACTGTGATGACACTGAGAAGACACTTCCTGTAGTATTTTATGAGGTTCAAGCAATATTCAGGAAGGATTTTGGCAGAACTCCTCCTGGCATAATTTCTCCAGCTCCCTCTCTGCTTTTGGGCTTTGATCCACTGTTCTCAATGGACTATATACAATAAAACTGTACTGATGTTTAGCAACGTTTTGTTCAAAACCAGTATTAAGAAAAATGTACAGTTATTGTAATTTTGTAATTAGTTGACTAATGAAATGCTGGTGATCAGATGAATTCTCAAAGGAGACCTCCATATGATCTGAATCACTGACAAACAGTTCAATATTGCCAGATGACATTGAAAAACGTATATACGATATTGGCTTGCCAAGATAACTAGTTATACAGTTTGACATGCACAACTATAGGAAAACATAAATTTTACCAACCAAACAAAGCAATATCCGTGTGTATTTTAATGTTATTAATCTTTAGATGAATGAAAGGAACCTTTGAAATTCACTAGGGAAACTAATCTTGCATGGTTTTCAATCAGAAACCTCAAGATATCAAATCAAGCTGGAACAAAATAAAGTGGTGTGCAAATAATGAGTTTAAGAACATAAAGGGAGGCTATTTGACCCATTGTGCTCATTTAAAAGCTAATAACAATTATCCCAAAACAACATACATTTTGATCACGAATGATGCAAAGATTTTGAAATGCATTTAGCTGTGATTAGATCCTTCTCCAGTATTTGCCCGACTGATCTTTCACAACTGCTGTCAGGCAGATGCGTCATTCTCTTCACCCAGGTTAACTATAAATGTCAGAGGCTCGTGTGAAGACTTCATCAACATTTACACATGAGAGGAATTTCAAATAGAGAATTTTCTGTGAAAATGAAAGTGAAAATGAGTCAACAAGTATGTCTAACTATAGAACCTTTGTCTGAAAAAGAGGTATGAGCTGAACAAGTTGCTGGTGTGGAAGTGACTTGGGTAAAAAAAAAAAAAAAAACGTATTGAGAATTACCTCACTGCTGAAACACGTCTAGGGCCTGGTCTGTGCTGAAATGACTTTCCTATTGAAAATACCTCTATCCCTTAATTAAACAGTGTACTTTAATAAAGTAATAAACAGTTTAATTGCAGCGTCAAATACCATTGTTTTATTTTGGCAAAATAAAAGGCAGAATAGTAAAAATATATTTAATATCCAAATATCTGAATAGAAATATATAAAAAATAAAAATAAAATACTCAAGAGATTCTGTAACCATGTGGCAAATGGTTTTGTAGTCTGACAAAAAAAATATTAAACTTTATGGCCTACATGCAAAGTGTTATGTTTGGGGCAAAACCAACAGAGGAAAACCTGCTGCCTTCTGCAAGAAAGCTGAAACTGGGACAGAAGTTCACCTTTCAGCATGACGACAACCTGAAGCACACAGCCAAAACTACACTGGAGTGGCTAAGGAACAAAAAGGTAAATGTTCTCTATTGGCCCAGTCAGACCCCCGACCTAAATCCAATCAAACATTCACCTTTTATGATAGGAAAGTGATGCCTGTTTCAGAAAATGGTTAACCAAGTCACTACTTTTCCAAGCCCCTTGTCTGTCTCATTAATATCATGATTGGTTGTAATGGATTACACTCCCAGGTTCCATCAAGTATACGGTGTGCCCTCCCAATCAAGCACCCATGAAAACGAGATGTATACATTTCACTGTACTTCCATTTCTTTAGTTGCATTATTGTTTAATGAGTGATAGGTGGCTCTTTTCTTTCATGCACTGAATATCTGGAGCTGATTGATAGCAGAAAAGAATTCCACAACATTGTCTATTAGCACGTTGATGACATCTTTGATTTAATCCCAGTCTAAGGCTCAGATTTCTGAGACAAGGTAATATGAAGAGTAGTGAGAGACCTCACTTTCTAATGTTTTTGCCTACAATTCTACAACCCTGCAGAATTACCATCTATCTAAATAAATTGCAACCATATTCTTTGAGTTGTAAAGGAATAAAGCAGCCAGACATATGTGACTGTTTTGTAGGGTCAATATTATGATGTGGAAGCAGTTCAGAATTATGTATGGCTTTAGTATGGATGTCTGTAATGCCAATCCTACATTCGACTTACTCTCTTCACCACACACACAGACTCCGTAATTCAACAGCAAGTGCTTGTGGGAGAGCTGGCTCATCATGCTCGCAGCTTCAAAGAAGGACTGCAGAAAAAACAGAGAAATTATTTAACAGTTAAAACTTTCAGATGCCCAGACACTGAAAAAATATTTCTACACCACTCCTGGTTAGTCATTCATTAAGTGATTTAGGAACCATGAGTTTAAATATGAAGAATTCAAAATGAAAATTTTATATTGTAATTATTTCTCTGCTGATGCCCTTACCCAAGGCGACTTAACAGACTGTAAGGAAACATAGACCTCCATTCTACATTCAGTGATAAGCCTCTAAAATAAGCTTTAATGTCCCATATACTAGCTCAATAACATATTAATATGACATGAAATATCAACTGGTACCGAACAGTAGCTACATATATTACAAGACTACATATACTGCTTTCAGGAATTCACAATAAACAGAATACATTTTTACAGCATATATAGTAGGATTCCAATGTGTCACTCAGGGAGATACTTTATACAAATAATTATATTTTTACGTCTGTGTTTTGGGGGTTAATTAAAAGCAAACTTTTATAAAAAACTGAAAAAAAAACATTTCAAGAATAAGACCTTTCAGTTACAGAAATTGCAGTTTCATTGAGTACAAAATCACTGAAAAGATTCACCTGCAACAAAAAGTGTCACAGTGTTAGCTCAAAATTATAACACATTAGTAGAAATGTCAGACATCTTCAGACATAAGTGACCACCCAGCCTCAGGGAAATGGGTTTGAGAGTTTTCAGACAAGATCTGGTTTGCTACTAAGAGATGTCCCCAAGATAAATCTCACATGTGGAATTCCAGCTTATAAAACACAACATTATCTTAAGTGTTGAACCTTTGACATGAAATTGTTGATTAATTAATAATGTAATATACATAGAACATTTCCGGCAGAACAGAGAAACACTAAGTTTGATGAGAAAAAACTAATATAGATTAAAAAAGTGTACTGTTGATAATGTAACCTATTATATTGCTAAGTATACACTAATAAAACAAATAAACTGAATTACTACTACTACTACTACTACTACTACTACTACTACTACAATTGTCTTCTGATCTCGACCAGACTACATCTAGCTAAGTACAGACTCATCTCTCCTTATACTCCCTCCTTCCCCTTCCTCCAGAGCCCAATCCTTTTCCACCCTGCCCCCTAAGTGGTGGAATGACCCTCCCCCTGAGGTCAGGACAGCACAGTCCCTGACCACCTTCCAGTGATTATTCAGGACACATATGTTCATCTATCTGTAATACAGCAGCCTGACCTACTGAGCTGCTCAGCATTCTTACCATTTTGCACTTTATTAATCTTTATTTTGTTAAGGCATCCTTATGCTCCTGCATACTTGTATTGTTAGCACTTCTTTTGTGCAGCTGTGACTTCTATACCTACCCCTTCCCTTAACACATACCTAGGATTTAACTTTATTATGTCTGCACTGATTAGCTCATTGCACTAGGATGTATGCTTTTTATATTACAGACTGATTAATGTGATTCAGTTCCTTTCAAAGGTTTGTTTGAACATAAAATCCTTAACTTCTTTAATTCATAAACATAAAATTAAATTAGATACACAGAAACAAGATATTGAGGGATTATTATTTCATAAATTAATGTTACTTTACGCATTACTTTTTGATAATGACCAGGTTTGTTGGGGGGTGCTTTGATTCAGCATCTGTGTGAAACAATAAGAGTGGAGACAGACCAGCAACTCAATCTTTTTGAAGAATTCAGAGCTGACCAGTTTAGTATTCAGAATGACTCC
Organism: Amia ocellicauda; assembly: GCF_036373705.1. NCBI lineage: Eukaryota > Metazoa > Chordata > Actinopteri > Amiiformes > Amiidae > Amia > Amia ocellicauda. The sequence continues at coordinate 23,390,472 of NC_089857.1, forward strand.
GTAAGGTGTGAGGTGCACTCTTTCTGAGTGAGTCTCGTACTAGTGCACACTCTCTCAAACAAAACTTCGGAAAGCAGAGGAACTGGAGAGTAAAACCTCTCCATTTGTCTACCAATGAAGAAAACTTAATCTCTCCTGGGATGAAGCAGGGTTAGTAAACACACTGAATAACAACTGCCCGATACTAATACATTTTTGTGTCTCTCTCACCTCAGAATAATTTCGATGTGCTTTATCCAGAACCTTCAAAATTACTTCTGTTTGATGCATTTGTCCATAGTCACCAAGTTCTTTCCTGATTCCTTTGAAGATCTTCGTAAATGTTCCTTGACCTAAACTTTCATTCTGTAAACAAAAATAAATAAAGAAACTAAATGTAAAAAGAAACCAAATACAATTGATGTCAATGCAAAATACATAACAAATACAAGTATACATAAATTCTAAAGCACTGACTACAACATAAACCTATGAATATCCAATAAAACTTGGGACAAAATTAAATATTTATATGTTTGGAAACAGAGAATTCAAACTTTTCTACTACCCTAAACATATGAAGTGCATCATTACTGTTTAAAGTTTAAGTTTAAAATTCCTAAATATATTTCTATTATGATTGTCTCATGACTTTACTGAATAGCAGAGATCTCGATGTATGGATTGGATTCCATATATTTTTTAACCTTAAAATTCATCAATCTGGCTTTAAATAAAATAAAATAAAATAAAAACATAAAACAGAGCAGCAGTGTCTTTTTATTTTATTAAACAAAACAAAAACATCTATGCTTCAAGGAATGGTAACAGCTAAAAAAGCTGGAAAAGGCAGTTCTATGAAAACCTCCTTGGTTATGGAACAGCTAGTAAGAAAAGTTGGATTATTAAAATATCTGTAGTGAAATATTTTGAAGTTCTGTTTTGGAATGTAAAAGTAATATTCCCCTTAATTCCAATTAAACAAGTATCCAGTAATCAATATGGTGGAAGGATATTTTGGGTTACTTTACTATAATTCAGAATTAAAAGTGAATGTTTGATCTCAACATATAAATTATAATTACTATTGTCTTTTCATCTTTAGCAGATGGAGAGAACAAAAAAGAGAAAAAGCACAAATAACACTGGAAGGGGAAAGAGACAACATAATGATTAAAAATGATCAAAAGCTGAAAGTGTGTTTGGGAAGGCCCAAGAGGAAAAGTGACAAAGCAGCCTAAAGAAATTGCTTTAAAAGATGGACCTTAATCCCCACTGACCTGGGGCAAGCTTCAAGCTTCTGCTTCTACTAATTAAATCACACTGGTGAAAACCTTCATTTAACCTCTAAACAATCAGTGTTAGCGAATAAAACTTTCCTTTTGAGAAGACTAGACATGGTATTTTACAGATCACCGTAGATAGTTTGCTGCTCTGTTCCTAGTATGCATGTTATTTAACAGATGCCTTTATCGAAGAAGAGATGATGTATTGATCAATTATAAGTACCACATTAAGTGTGCCGCAAAGAAATGTGGTTCAGTATCAGTTCGTAGTTCGTATTTGCAAAACAGATCAGATAATTTCAGTTGACTTAGATGGTCATTTTTAGTGTAGGACAATGAGATGAGATCTTAGTTAAAGGGACTGTATGAATGTCTGAAATGTTAAAAGTCTCACTAATGGTGAAAAACATTGAGGCAGCACATAATGTTGCAAATGTTTACAATTTCAAGGTCTTCCTTCCTTATTTTGTGGAACACCATCTGACTGACGTTGTGTCTCTGTAGAGTGGGCGAGACGGGAACTTCTGAGGCCATGTTACTTCGGCAAACCATAAGGTTGGATTTCTCTGTAAGAAGAAATTAAGAAAATATAGATGTGAAACTGTGAATACACTCTGTATGCTGAAAGACAAGAAGGAAATAATGAATTAAATAATAGAAAAGGAAAAAGACTTGTAGTGTTTAGAATTAAATTGTAGTGTGGTGGGTTTTCTGCTACGATTTACAGTGCATCCGGAAAGTATTCACAGCACTTCACTTTTTCCACATTTTGTTATGTTACAGCCTTATTCCAAAATGGATTAAATTCATTATTTTCCTCAGAATTCTACAAACAATACCCCATAATGACGTGAAAGAAGTTTGTTTGAAATCTTTGCAAATGTATTAAAAATAAAAAACAAAAAAAGCACATGTACATAAGTATTCACAGCCTTTGCCATGGCACTCAAAATTGAGCTCAGGTGCATCCTGTTTCCACTGATCATCCTTGAGATGTTTCTACAACTTGATTGGAGTCCACCTGTGGTAAATTCAGTTGATTGGACATGATTTGGAAAGGCACACACCTGTCTATATAAGGTCCCACAGTTAACAGTGCATGTCAGAGCACAAACAAAACCATGAAGTCCAAGGAATTGTCTGTAGACCCCCGAGACAGGACTGTTTCGAGGCACAGATCTGGGGAAGGGTACAGAAAAATGTCTGCAGCATTGAAGGTCCCAATGAGCACAGTGGCCTCCATCATCCGTAAATGGAAGAAGTTTGGAACCACCAGGACTCTTCCTAGAGCTGGCTGAGAGAAGGGCCTTAGTCAGGGAGGTGACCAAGAACCCGATGGTCACTCTGACAGAGCTCCAGCGTGTCTCTGTGGAGAGAGGAGAACCTTCCAGAAGAACAACCATCTCTGCAGCACTCCACCAATCAGGCCTGTATGGTAGAGTAGCCAGAAGGAAGCCACTCCTCAGTAAAAGGCACATGACAGCCCGCCTGGAGTTTACCAAAAGGAACCTGAAGGACTCACAGATCATGAGAAACAAAATTCTCTGGTCTGATGAAACAAAGATTGAACTCATGTCTGGAGGAAACCAGGCACCGCTCATCACCTGGCCAATACCATCCCTACAGTGAAGCATGGTGGTGGCAGCATCATGCTGTGGGGATGTTTTTCAGCGGCAGGAACTGGGAGACTAGTCAGGATCGAGGGAAAGATGAATGCAGCAATGTACAGAGACATCCTTGATGAAAACCTGCTCCAGAGTGCTCTAGACCTCAGACTGGGGCGACGGTTCATCTTCCAACAGGACAACGACCCTAAGCACACAGCCAAGATAACAAAGGAGTAGCTACAGGACAACTCTGTGAATGTCCTTGAGTGGCCCAGCCAGAGCCCAGACTTCAACCCGATTGAATATCTCTGGAGAGATCTGAAAATGGCTGTGCACCGACGCTCCCCATCCAACCTGATGGAGCTTGAGAGGTCCTGCAAAGAAGAATGGGAGAAACTGCCCAAAAATAGGTGTGCCAAGCTTGTAGCATCATACTCAAAAAGACTTGAGGCTGTAATTGGTGCCAAAGGTGCTTCAACAAAGTATTGAGCAAAGGCTGTGAATACTTATGTACATGTGATTTTTGTTTTTTATTTGTAATAAATTTGCAAAGATTTCAAACAAACTTGTTTCACGTTGTCATTATGGGGTATTGTTTGAGGAAAATAATGAATTTAATCATTTTGGAATAAGGCTGTGAATACTTTCCGGATACACTATAGCACAAAGCCATGTCTCCTCATTTATGTCACAAAAACGCAAAGTGCTGCAGTAAAGCAGGCATGTATAATACACACAAAGGATCACAGAGGTGTGAAAAATGATTTTACTGGATTTGCTGCATTTAAAGTAATGGTAATCAAATTAAATGCTCCATGACTATGAATGTCTGATGTGGTAAGCTGGTCTGACCTTTGGCCTTGGGTGGGCAACACTTGCTGAACTGGAAGATAATCCCATCAGAACGGACTGTCTCCTTCTGGTAGCAGTTAAGCAGGTGTCTCAGACTCCCAAAGCTCTTCTTAGCTCCACTCAGAATATACTCTCCAGTCTCTGTCCTGGTGATCAGGCAGTGCTTGTACTCGACCCCATTCTCACTCTGAGAAACAGAAAATAAATGCACAGAATTATCAACCCTTACCCAGCACAGACTGAATTTACTCCTAACCCACAACTGGACAGGGCAAGGTGGTCAGTGTCACTCATAGGATATAGTGACTTTATATTAGGTACTTTAATATTTAACAAAGACCAACTGTGAACATTTATTCCATACATAAGAGAAAAATATTTTCTATAAAGGGTATAGTACCATCTGCCCTTCATGTTAGCAGTATGGAATATAGATGTTTTTAAATAAAATCTGTCTGCACTCACATTTCACATTTTATTCTACTGAGCATGCATTGTTTATTTTAAGAACAGCAGAGATCATGACAAATAGTGCATTGCTATCAAAAGTGGTTATAAAAAAAAAAAAGTTTCTGTTTTTAAAATCAGCAGTGTGTAGGTGTTATAACCTATTCCACAGCCATTGTCTAGGCTTAGTATGGTTTTGCACAGCTGGTTGAAATAATGCATTTGAAGAAATAAGAAAGTAGCAGGGTGCACCCCTGCTGCACACTGACCCCCACAGCGAAGGACAGGAAGTATTTATTGAAATCCTTGGGGCTACATCGCATTATGTAGAGTCCTCTGTAGTTGCCAGCTCTCCTCAGTTTGTTGATGGCAAACTCCATGCTGTGGCAAGAGACAGACAGTGCAATTGCTGTTATACTGCTTCACTGACCAGACACTGACAAGATGACAAAATGACAAGCACATGCACATCCAGCAAGAGAAGAGCTTGTAAAGGCAAGTCACAAAATAAATCTAGCAAAAAAAATATATATATATTTTGAATATAACTAGATATAGTTACATTAAGATACATGGGCATATTAAGACATCACCTTTTTTAAATTAACAATAATATTAAAACATTACTGCAAGGCATTATTAAACAATTTGTATCTATTAATACAGCATATTACACAAACCCCGAGCTGCTATTTAGACTAATATAATTGTTATAAATGTACAAAACCTTTAGTAAAATCTAAAATTTCAAACCACTAAATATCAGTAAAAAGCACTGCAAAGCTAATTTGTTTTGTAATTAACAAATAAATACATAAATGGCAAAACTGAACAGAGAGAAGATAACCATATAATTAGAAAATAAAAAACATTTAACATTAAGTCACATTACATTTGCTAAAAATACATGAATACAACAGTATTTACTCTCCTGGTGTGTTACTATTTTTTATATTTAGTTTTTTATGGATATCAGATTACAAACTAATCTGGGCTTTTGAATCAAAAACTAGCTAGTAATACAATACTTAGTGGTTGCATGTATTATGATACTTTGAGTAAATAGTAAAATGACTAACTCTACAGGAAAAATATTTTGAAATGTTAACCATGAGCAATAGTATCTAATTCTGCATTTATTTGACTGTTACATGTGCAGTTCTTTTACCAATACAACAAGTTCATTTTCTCTTTGAAGCTAGGCAACAGCGCCAGGTTAGGTCTGAGGTTGACTGCTGGAACTTCAGCCTTGAAAATAGGGGAAAGGGCACAAACCCCAATTCTGATTTCACAGTAAAAATCTTAACAAATGCCACGTTTTGTACAATTGGTGCAAGTCTGTAGGACGAGATTAAAATAAGAGAAAACGGCACGAGTAAAAGGTATAACCAGAACTGAAGATTGAATCTTCATCTGTTATAAAGCACTGGATTAAAAAAAAATATTACAAAAGCTTTATTATTAGCATTAAATACACTTCCATATGAAAGTATGGAGTTTTTAATGTAATTTGCCACGGGTAAGGGAATTTTTGCTAAAAAAATATTAATAGTATGATACGGTTTTGAATTTGACATTAAGGAGTGGTCAAAGGAGAACAGTTATGTCAGCTCATCTCAGGAAGCAACACATGCCAGACTGACACTTTGAAATCGGGGCAATAAATACATTTTTAACTTTATTTTAATAGTCTCTGTAGATCTATTCGACGTATAAAAGTCTAGTGGATAGTCATTATCCTGGTTCTGTATGAAATGCAGATACATAATGGGACACAGCTGGTTCAGTTCAGAAAAACTGGTGCAACCAAATCATGTGCTGGTGCCACCAGCTGAAAATATCAGTCTAGAACCCTGCAGCTCTCAGAGGAAAGCCAATGAAAAACAAACAAAACAAAACAAAAAAACTGCAGACCATAATGAATAAAACTAGATGGTCCGATTAAGATACATCACCTTTTTTAAATTAACAATAATATTAAAACCAAACAGATCAGATGGAAAATGACTGAAAGGCATTATTAGTCAATTTGTGTCTATTAATATGGCATATATTATAAGCTCCTAGCTGCAGAATCTCAACCCTGCCTCCCTCCATAGAACGATGACAATCAATACAGAATGTGGAGATCATTACATATTGTAATGTATTTAAAGAATAAAGTTTAATTTACTGGTTCACCTATAAAATCAATTTCCACATTATTTTGAGCGTGTCCTCATTTAATTGATGAATGAGGAAGGTAAGTTCACCTAGTCTAGTAACAAAGCCATTGTATTCATTGTATTCAAAATGAAGTAGCCATTTAGCAGAAGTAGCTCTCCAGCAGACATTTCAGGACAAATGACAACAGGTCAGCTTTTTCCAGACAGTGAGAAACTAAATCTGTTATTAGAATACATTTCTATTGTAGATTTTGTGTTTCTTTTTATGTGTTCTCTAAATATAATTAAAAAAATATATTTTTTTGCTTTCAAAATGTTTAATGGTCTAAATCTTTTAGTATCTTAATTGTATTTGTATTTATTTGTGGTTGATCTTGTAAGAATTTATTTAGCATTTTACTTTTATTCCACCATAACTACAGGTCACAATGCTGCAACATCCACACACTTACAAAATAGGGCCATGACAGTAGCTCTGAATGGCCTCCAGTAGCCGTGGGGGCACCACCTCTTTACAGAGATAGTGATGTGCATCTGCAGTTAGCCGGTAATAACCATCAATCAGAGAGACAAAGGACAGGGCCTCGGTTAAAGAAGGGAATTCCAATTCCTGAAGACAAACCGACAAGAGACAAAAAAAAAAGGGGGTTGATACATTAGCAAATACAATTGTCATCTTAGAATCGATATAGGTAATTATACACCTTTTTAAAATAACATTAGCAGTAATAAACTTAGTATAGTGGTAAATACTGTATGAATATGGCCCAAAATCTGATTCTTTCAAAGGTTAAAATTGAGAAAAAGTTAGATGAATTCAGTTGAGTTGATTTTCTTTTAAACTTTAACATGATCAAACTTCAGACAAAATTATGCAAAAAAAAAAAAAAAAAAAAAAAGAAAAGAATAGAGACAAGTCTCTAGAATTCAATGCAAGATGATAATGTAGTGAATTAAGTATCAGGGAGCATGTCAGAGAGCCTGCTGATCACAGTGCAGCTGCAAGGCTCATGGGGTCCATACCAATGTCTTGCTGTCCTGTTTGTTGATGGTGACAATTCGACCCTCAGTAGACCCATCTTTGTTGGCTTGCTTGATGCTGACATCAATAACATCAGGGAAGTCACAGTACGTCTGGAAGTCCTACCCAAGAAAAATCAGAAAAACTAATATAGGAGGTATTCTTTTTGTACACGGTTAAGTCATGGTTACAGTGAATCACAATTCAGTAAGATTGTTCATTCAAAAATAAAACAAGCCATACCGTAGGAGATAAAAAGCCAATGTCCTTGTGTTCCTCTCTCGACCACTGAATGCCATTGTTGCCTGTGATGAGAATGGTGACGTTGCCAGCAGAGGGTTCCTTAACCTTAAAACACTCATAATAGAAGGCTGACTGCAGGACTTCCAGGTTAATAAGGTACTTCAGCTTCAGGTCACGTGCGGTGGCTTTGCATTGGCTGAACTGCTGAATGAACCTGCGAAAACGATAGCGGATTCGCTTCCGTGTCACAATGTCATATTCCTGGATCCTCGCCCTGATGACTACTGGCAAGAAGGACTTATAGCTGGAGAGAGAAAACAGGTGGGATTAGAAGATCAGGGACTGATGCATGCTTTAGAACCATCTATGCTTGTTTGAAAAAAACATTTTTCTGAAATTATTATTCTTGTAAATATTGAAAATCCTTTATATATATATATATATATATAAACCAGAAACAAAAAAATCTGTATTGTCCTGCTAAAGTTTGAATAATACAAAATACTCAGTTGTACTACTCAAATAATGACTTGCTTATTATGTCGTATGTTTGATGAGAATGGAGGTATACTTGCAAACAAGTTGGTATTCTCTAAATATGTTTTAATGAAGACATACATCCAAATTTTAACGAAGTGATGTGGTACAACGGTATACACAGGCTCCCAAGTGGCTACATTGGTTAAAGCTTTGGCTCAGTTTGCCGAGTGAGCTCAATAGTCTTACAGTATATAGGCGGAATCTGTTTAATGTTATTGTGACAGGGGTGGTGTGCACAATTGGCAAAGTAGTTGACTGAGCTTATGTGGGTTTAAGTTAGTCAGGGTTTCCTCTGCTTGCCACAAAATGTAATTTGCTACATAAATGTAACCCTGGTTCTCTGGAGGAAGAAAATTAACACAGATTATGACATCCAACCAGTGTTAACTAATTACCGTTTATGACAGGATGTCAAAGGTCCCTTATATGGACAGCACAGAAAAGTACACCTCTTACCTGCTTTATCTGTGCAGCAGACACAGGATATCCTCTTTTGCTTCAAACCGGAAAACAACAAAACCGCTGATTGGTGGCTATTTTACATCAGAGAACCAGGGTTGATATTTCTTACAGTTCTTGAAAATAGCCAGCAAAATGGTAGACAATACCCTAGCAGTCGCAAGTGAGGAAAACAGCAGCAGGAGCTACATCAGAATTTCAGCAGGGTTTGTTGAATTTGTAAATGACAGTAATGCAAAAATGCATTTTCCATGCTACATATAAACACAGAAATGCTCGAGATTTTTTTTTTTTTTATATTTACAAGGGTGTAGGAGGGGCAGGGTGCGAAACGAATGCATAATGCTGGCATCACATGAGTGGTGGTGGGGTATTCTAGTCTGGCCCACAGTAAAAAATAACTGGGGACCCCTGCTCTAGAGCCATCTCCAGGGCAGGCTGCTGGGGGGCCTGGGAGACTTTGCAAGACACGGCTGTTCAAGCACAGTTTGGGGGGGAAGGCACCATGGTGGATTTTGTGAATGAGAACAAAGATCTCACTATTTACTACAGTGATATTGGCAGGGGCTCTCTTATCTTGGAAATGTACAGCACAAGCACGAGCATCTGCAGGTCCTTGGCGGAGGAGAGCAGTTCACAGCAACGTTCTCTCTTTAAAACTGGAGCAGAACTAGTGGGAGATACTGTTTGTAGGGCAGCCTTCGCATGTTCTGGCATTTAACAGTATGTATGTGGCCAGTAATGCAGGCAGGCTGCAGAGGAGGAGGAATAAAGCAACCAAATAAGCTTAGAAGGAGCAAAACTGCTTCAATGGGTTATACAAGAAGATTTCGATCGAATGAAGAAAGGAGAATCGACTACACATGGAAAAGGTAAAGACACAAAAACAAAAAAATAACTTATCAACATTGGTTAGTAGTAAAAATACTGATCCTGGACTATGCTACACAGATAAAATGTGAAGAGGTGGACTTTGCTGTACTCACACACAGGGGCTTAAGTCAGATTTGTCATAAAAGTTCACTACGTAAGCATTTGTCTCACGGCACAACCGGTATCCTGGGTACCTGTGTACTCGAAGTGTTATTAGTAGGGCCCGACAGATATATTGTAGCACCATTATCATCAGCCGATATTTACCTTTTACAGAAATATCTGTATCGGCACATATTCCTCCGATAATGCACAGATATTTTCTCAAACTATTTTTTCAAATTACCATAAAATTGTTAGTCAGACTTCAGACAATAAATACATGTTTATTTGGCTTTACAGTCGTTATTATAATTATTTAACATAATTATTTAACATAGTTATGGTGCTTTAGTTTGCACTGGAAGCTTCCGTCTCCACAGTGATTCTCAGCGCACTGGCGCAGCGCACACTACTGAGAAACATAGGGCTCATAAACCAATAAACAGGTGTTTTATTAAAACCTTCATAACCAATAGAAAGTGTTTTTGAAAGCCGTGCTGCATTTCAGTATCCATGGTTTTGATGGTTTATTTTTGTCATAACTGAAGATTACTGTGCACTATGGCATAGAGGCACATTTTTAATTAAACATTAATTAAATCGCTTTTCAAAATTCAGAATACGAATTAAAATAAAGAAAAACAAAATGTTTGCTGAAGATGTTGACTTGGATATCAGCAAACAAAAATGGTCTTCAAATGACATGCAAGCTCAGATCACAGTAAAACATCTAAAGAAAATGTGTGAAAAACGCATCTCTCAATGTTGGATAAAACTGAAACTATACAACTTTCAAATCCTACATTGTGTTTTGGCTATGATTCGTTTGGCAATACGTTTAACATATGTATTAAGTAAGTTACACTTTCAAGGGCATTTATAAATATTTTTTTTTTAAACAAATGCAGCTGTGCTGTGCTGCCTGCACTAGTATAACCTGCCCCTGTTGGATCAGCAGTATTGAGCACTGAGGAAGACTTGTGAACCTGACGCATGTAAAATGCAAATACAAGCCAGACCGGCACTATCATATTATTTGCTTTAATGTATAGAACATGCACATTTATATATTTGTGTGTGAAATTGCTCAGACAGCTTGGTATTTGTTCTAATGTATAGAACATGCATTTGTTTATATTTTTCCTTTATTTTCCCTTATTCTGACTTATTTTTACAATGTTTGATTTGTGGTTGTTATTTATGATGAAAATTAATGTAAAATGTAAAAATCCTGCCTTCAGTGCATAATTTACACAATTTCTCTCTGACTGGGTGAGATTTGAGGGATCAATGCAAAAAAAAAAAATCTGTTTTGCATGCTAAACAAAAAAAATATATATATACACATCAGCATATATATTGTTAATCGGGAAATTTAGCTTAACAATTAACGGTATCAGACCCAAAAAACCTGTATTGGTTTTATCTAGTGTATTTTGTATGTAGTTATTAGACATATCAGTGCCCATGAAAATGCAATAACTCCTCTGTTAGCACTGTGGATTTGCTATGTGAATTCAAGCAGTGAATGGCAAGGCAAGTGTGTGAATTGGAGGATGCATGTCATCTGCTTACTTACCTCCCATGTTAAGCAAAAGACTAATTAACAACTGCCGATTCCAGAATTGGATATACAAGAAATAGAACATTATAATTATGATTATGAAATGAGTCAAATTACATTGAATTTGGCATAGTAGGGGCAGATGGAAGGATGAAAGTATTATCTTGCCTCACCTCATGGCATTGTAGACATCTAGAGGAGACTGGTCACTTTCCTTGGCTATTCTCATCATGTCCAGGACAGCCATCCCAAGGCACTCCTCCTGGGCTTCATGGCTAATGGGTATTTTGATTGAGCTATTTACAAAATCACACCGCCACTAAAAAGAGAGGAAAAAAACAAAACAGAATGAGCTCAAACATTCATATCGAAGAGAGCTCTTCAACTCAAAAGTAGGCTGAGAGAAAATATTCCATACAACACTCAAGTGATATCCTGAACCATTTTCTGGCATGAGCCTTGACACCCCCTGCTCGGTCTTGCTCCTGATACAAATGCATCATCAGGCTTTATCCATTTTTTTGGGCTCTTTTTTCCAATTGGTATACAGATTAGTAAGTGTAATCCCTGATTTAAATGTCAATGCCTTTACAATTCAAATTAACTTTAATATCATGTCCTGTAGGCCTGTGCGATATGATATACATCGTGTGACGTCTATCGTTTCATATTATACTCTATCGATTATTTTGTTGTGTCGCAAACCCCACTCTTTACGGCAATATTTTTTGTCATTTGGATGACGCTTTGCTTTCTTCACAGTTCTTCCACACGTGCCGGATGCGGCAAGAAATGTGCATCAGAAACACAAACGGACATGGAGGAGAGCGAACTGGACACAGAATAACGAAAATAACCAAAAGATACTTTAAAGCACAAGCACACACGTTCCGCCTTGCTATCGTCGCCGGGCTAGACTCGATTTGCAAGCACCCCGACAATACGCGATGGCACCCCCCACCCCCGCTAATTTAGATGTATATAATTTGTATAAAATTAAAGAATAATAAAGTTTGTTTGCATTTTAATAAATTGGAAAGCAATGCAAACAAATGCAGAAAGTATCATTTTCTTTTTATTAAGATGGTGAAGTGGTACAACAGTTTTATTATTACTATAATAACTATTTTGTATTAACATGTGCTGTACCGGTATGTAGAATTGAAACGTGACAGTAAGAGAAGAAATGTACCTGTCTATCAGATGTAAAATGCGCCACTATAAACCCGGCTGTGGTAAATATAACTGAATTTATACCATTTTACAGCACGTGTTGCATGATTACTATTACTTGCGTTACAGTTGTTATGTGACAGTAAATCATACTGTGTATATGTACAACGATCTGCCATAACATTATGACCACCTGCCTAATATTTTGTAGGTCGCCCTTTTGCCGCCAAAACAGCCCTGACCCGTCGAGGCATGGACTCCACTAGACCTCTGAAGGTGTGCTGTGGTATCTGGCACCAAGACGGTAGCAGCAGATCCTTTAAGTCCTGTAAGTTGCGAGGTGGGGCCTCCATGGATCGGACTTGTTTGTCCAGCACATCCCACAGATGCTCGATTGGATTGAGATCTGGGGAATTTGGAGGCCAAGTCAACACCTTGAACTCGTGATTCATCAGACCAGGCCACCTTCTTCCATTGCTCCATGGTCCAGTTCTGATGCTCACGTGCCCATTGTAGGTGCTTTCGGCAGTAGACAGGGGTCAGCATGGGCACCCTCACTGGTCTGCGTCTACGCAGCCCCATACGCAACAAACTGCAATGCACTGTGTGTTCTGACACCTTTCTATCAGAACCAGCATTCACTTTTTCAGCAATTTGAGCTACAGTAGCTCGTCTGTTGGATCAGACCACACGGGACAGCCTTCGCTCTCCACATGTATCAATGAGCCTTGGCCGCCCATGACCCTGTCGCCGGTTCACCGCTTTTCCTCCGTTGGACCACTTTTGGTAGGTACTGATCACTGCAGACCGGGAACACCCCACAAGAGCTGCAGTTTTGGAGATGCTCTGATCCAGTTGTCTAGCCATCACAATTTGGCCCTTGTCAAAGTCGCTCAGATCCTTACGCTTGCCCATTTTTCCTGTTTCTATCACCTCAACTTTGAGGACAAAATGTTCACTTGCTGCCTAATATATCCCACCCACTGACAGGTGCCATGATAACGACATTATCAGTGTTATTCACTTCACCTGTCAGTGGTCATAATGTTATGGCTGATCGGTGTATATATATATTGCACTTATGTTGTAAGTTGCCCTAGATAAGGGCGTTTGCCAAGAAATAAAAATAATTATAATAATATTATATATATATCCCATAACACACGTAATAGTAATCACACAAAACTTGCGCTTTAATGTGTTGCATTCTGCATACATTTACTATGACAGCCTACATGTGGTATTTGTTAGTTTTGCATATTTAATGATTAACAAAATACTTGTAGTTTGAATGTCTTTGGTCTTATTTTGTAACTTGAACAAGAAATAGAGATATATATCGTATATCGCCCAAACTTCTAAAAATAGAGATTATTTTTAAGTCATAATCGCCCAGCCCTAACATCCTGTCTCAAAGTGTCCGGACATATTATATAATTAAATAAATACACAGAAGCAATATAGAAATTTTACCTTTAACATCCCCATGAAATCATAGCATCTTATACTGTATCTCAATATCCAACATTGCCTATAAAATACAAAGTTAATGTCCTGAGGTCTCCTGAGTAGCTTCATCAGAAAGAAAATGAACTTAGCCTCACCTGAGCAAAGAGGTAAGCCATTACAGAATCGTCAAGGACCGGACTCTCTGAACCCTTTGTGACTCCGTATCGATATGCTCTGGGGTGTTTATTGCTGTACCAGCCTGGGAAATAATACCTGGTTAGAGAGAAGGGACACAAAGTGAAAGGCAGCTGTAGTCAATCTATCAGAGACTGGCCAACAAATATTATACCTATATTGTAGGGCTACTACGATTAATCAGGTCTATTATTCAACTAATGAATTGAACAACGATCAATATTCTCTGAATTTAATCAAGCACATTTTTTTTTCCCCCCTTCATTATAATGACTGGCGATTATATGGTTAACACTAGAAGCAACGATAGCTCTTTAAATGCTTCAAATGATTGAATAAAACTAGCACAAATGTAGTTTTAAAATGGAAATATTAACAAACAGGATTCATACATATTTTCAAAAGTCAAATTCAAGCACTTTTCAAGTACTTTCAAGATGCACGGTCAAAGCTTTTCCAGCACCTCGCAGCCTTGGTAAACTAAACCTTCTCATCTAATACCTCGGTTCCACTGGTTTAGAGTCCAGAGCTGTGTGTAAAGCAGCCGCTGTGATCCGTCCTCTGATGAGCAGCAGCGGCTGTGGGTTTGCTTTGACAGAGATCAACACTGCGGGCGACACAGCCTGACGAGAGAGGACTTTGTGTCTGTTTTATTCTTTCTGCTTTACATGGCTGTAAACAGTGTAATAAATACACGTTTCTGTTCAGAGATGTTAGGAAGAGCTGAACGTGTAGAGACGCATTATATTCAGACAAGCACGTCCCATAAGAATACGTTTCCATGTGCAACAATAATACTAAATAGCGAATATGTTTTGTTATTATTATCTTCATCATTTGTGCTAGTATATATGTATTTTAAACAGCACAGCGTGACTCCCTTTATTTATTACTCTTACTACAGATTTGCAAACAATACTTTTTGCCGTATTATTTATAATGTACTTATCAGACGTCCTTAACCAGGGCAAGTTACAGTTGCAACAAAATATACGTTTCACAATTAATCATCCAGATACAATATAGCAGGTTATAATTGAACTAAAGTGTGCGCGTCTCAGTCATGACGTTTATGGCCACATTTATTAAACCAGTCCGTAATGTTTTAGAGGAAACCAAGATCTGCTATATTTATTTATTCATTCATGTATCTTGTCAATGGACACGTTAACTGAATCGTGTTCCTTCACACTGACTGTCTCTGGATTGTCCTGCACACATTCACTCAACACAGCCTGAACACCGGCCAGCTGTCATTCAATATTAATACCATCGGCTGCTGATGCGATTATTATCCTTCAGTGTCTCAGTCAAACTCACTCCCTCTGATAGTGACTCGTGTCCTCAGTGGACGGACGTTAAGGACGAGTCCAGCAGCCGCCAGTTAACCAACACTAAACTCCGCGCGTCCGGACGCTCAGCCAGTGGAAACGGGGCATATAGACGCGTCCGTAACGTCCGTCCGACAGCAGCTTTTACCGTGCAGGATGTATGACCTCACTTACTGTACTTGCCTGTGTAAATTGTAAATTGGAAGTTGTAAAATGTATTATATTTTGAATTGCTATGTTTTATGTAAATTCAATTTGTAATGTTTGACGCCTTAACTGTATTTTTGCACTTATGTTGTAAGGATAAGGGCGTCTGCCAAGAAATAAAAATAATAATAAATAATAATGATATATATATGTAAATACCTTGTACTGGACAAATTATTTTGTTTTTGCTAGGGTTAAGCGATTTTAGGGTTTACCTAATTTTAGAAACAGTTTAGTTTGTTTTTGCGGTTGTTCTGCCAGTATGCTTATTGCTTTGCTAGTCTGAAAAATCATATTCTATCGATCAACTGAATTTACCACAGGTTGACTCCAATCAAGTTGTAGAAACATCTCAAGGATGATCAGTGGAAACAGGATGCACCTGAGCTCAATTTTGAGTGTCATGGCAAAGACTGTGAATACTTATGTACATGTGCTTTTGTTGTTTTTTTATTTTTAATAAATTTGCAAAGATTTCAAACAAACACGCTGTAATTATGGGGTATTGTTTGTAGAATTTTGAGGAAAATAATTTAATCTATTTTAGAATAAAACTGTAACATAACAAAATGTGGAAAAAGTGAAGTGCTGTGAATTCTTTCCGGATGCACTGTAAATAAGCACTGTTTTTAATAAAACTCATCACTGCACAGTCAAAACAATTAGACGGGTGTTTATTTGCAGTATAATCACTCAATCTGACTACAGTTTTAAGAAGACACTATAATGCTATACAATGTGTGTGCTTTTCAAGCCCATGAAAGACTAGATTGTAGGCAAGGTAGAGATTGCGACTTGAACTTCATTTGCGTTTATGCAGCTAAAAACGCCGTAGGCATATTTTATACATACATTTACCATCTACCAATTAATCAACTAATTGCCATTGAACAACCACTTTTTTTTTTTGTTTTTTTTTTTTTTTTTTAAATCGACTGACAGCCCTACTATACTGATGTAGTAATGAGCTGTTGATCAAGGCTCCATTATTTTGATAACATTGTTTAAGTTTTTAAATCTGAAAATTTACAAGAATGGTTTTAGCAGTAAACAATTCAGTTAGGCCAATCTATTATGCAGACTTCATGCTATTAAAACACAAAAAATGTATTGCACGAACTATTTAGCAAAAAGGTAATATAGTACGAACATTTAAAAACAATAGTAGGCTACAGTAAGGGACAGCCTAAAGGCTGAAAGTGACAATGAAGATCTGGGAATAACAACAGAAGCCTGAGTCCAACCTTTGACACATTTAAAAAACTTTAATAGTGGAAGAGTACAACAGAGAAAGGATATGTATTTGCCTGTGAGCTTTGCAATCTAAAGAAAAATACCAAAACTATGAACGCATTATGTTGCGATAACTCATTCACTGCCCAAATGCTTTACACTGTACCTCCAGCCGGCCCAAGCAAGATGGCCGGCAACATTATCAATTCTGAGCTGCAAAAGGTAGCTGCTCTCTTCCTGTCCTTTCTTCCTCCCATGTAAAGATTATAATCCTCTACACACTTTTTTTTTTTTTTTTTTTTAACTACTCGAAACCCTTCTGTTCCTGTGCTGCAGATTCTTTTTGAAATGTCTGTGGTCATGCACAGCGGAAAGCAACGTTACTGTGCCTGCATCTTTTAAACAAGTTGCTATTAAAAAAGTGAAGAAAGCCACAAGCACCATTGTTTTTGTTTTAAATGTCAGCCTTTCCCAGAGCTTTTGCACGGCAACACTGTGTCCAATTCTGACATCTTTGTCATATGAGTATACTCCCCCAGTATAAACATTCCAAGTGTATGTGTAATTTGTGAGGGCATGGGTCAACAATTTATTTTTATTTTTTATTATACAATGGTGTCGCTTGTTGGGAATAAATTGCCGAATAGAGACTCATCCACAGAAAGGTATCATTGACATGTCTACACAGAAGTGCTGAAACCTGGCTGGGACCTCTCAAAACACAGGCTGTTGTCAGCAAAATGGAAAGAAATTGCATAAAACTTGGTAGCTTTTCTGGGCATTATTTCTAAGAAATTAGGAGTTCAGTAATTAAATGTGAATTACTATTTCAGTAAATCAGATAACTGGTTTTACAACCAGACCTATTGAAATTTGACTTTCAAATGGATTTTTTTCCATTTCCTAGCAATCAGTATGTGTCCAGTCATGAAAGCGGGACTGGGGGGGTAAAATTACCACAAGCATGAACCTGCTCGGTGTATCTATGGGTTTCTATAACCATTAATGCAATTACATCTGGTGTAAACACACAAAAAATAATCATATGGGTCGGCACTACTCCATTTTCTTGTTGGCCCTGATCGTGGCGTATTGAAATAAGAGCGGCTGTCTCTCCCCCTGCCTATCAGTTTGAGACACTCCCCCTGACCTGCTTCCTGTGAAGGGGTAGGTTTCATTTCAGAATCGGTGGTTGACGAGTAAATATTGAGCGCGGCGAGGGTGCTGCCAATTTTTGGGGTGCATGTCCCCTAAGCCTAAGGAGCCAGGCATACATTATTGGGTTAATAATTCCAAATAATAAATACTACATTTTTTGTTTGTTTTTTCAGTAGCAGTGCATGGTCTTCTCTACTGTCCACATACCTGATTCTGAAGAGCACAGTTTCACTGGATGCTGCATCTACATGGAAGACATGGTTGGGTGGGTACCAAGTTCGATCATGCTCTCTCATAAGGCCAAACATGTTGAAATAAACTGGGGTGATGCCTGGAATAGACAGATATGTTTTTAAAGAAGGAAAGGAAAATAAATGTATACATTGATTCATTTCTTACATTTTGTGAACATCACAGAAAACAGTCTCGTCTACAACCCAATGTGAACAGTTTGACCCTTTAAAGGACAGACTCGTGCTTAGAGCTATTTATGTATAGTTTAAAATGTTTAATTCTATACATTAACACACAATACTCATATTTACACAGTATTTCTTTTTCAGTGGATAATTCTTTAAAAACAGATTGTCAAATTGTCTTACATACACATGGTTGTTGGTTTGATTGCTGGATGTCTTACATTGCTAGTCAGGCGATATGTATCATTATGGGAACCCATGCCATAGTACCACTACATTATATACTCAATTCTGACAGACATGTATGAAATAGAGAAAGAATACTAGAAGGGTGGCACGGGGGTGCAGTGGTTATCACTACAGGAAAGTAGTTTGTTAAATTAATTGAGAGTGTTTACACAATGTTTTCCAGTTAATTAGCAATAAAATCAAATTTAAACATATGGGGAAAGTATTTTACCATAGTCATAGTAAACGCTTTACTGTTTTAGTGTTTCAAGTATGTTTAACTCACCACTTGCTTTTGCTGCGTCAATGCAGATTTCCTCCACCACATAGTCTCCTGGAATGTAGCTGAGAGTTTTCCCATCTGACCTGTCAGAGCTGTGGTAGAGGCATACCTTCAAGACTGACTCTGCCTGCTTTGGGACATGAAGGCTCCTGTAGACGTCACCGTTCTGGTGAGGCCCGGGGCATGATGGCATATCCATGTCGATCACTGTGACACAGGCCATAAGTCACTAGACGGTCACATCCACCTGTGCAAAGGAGAAGGCAGAGACAAAGCTTGTCAGCAATGTGGACAAATCATTGCCTTCTCAAATCCTTAGAAGCTTTACAATCCTGGAGCTGCAGAGTCATAGATCTGCTGGTTTTCAATTCAGCTGAGTCCTGAATGGCAGGAGTAAATAGTAGATTGATTTGCATATAGAAAGTTAGTAATTCTTACAAGAATGAGTGGGATCGCCAAAGACACCCCAACCGAATCTTTTTGGAAAATTAGTTAGATAATATTTTCGATAAACCCAAAATACAAACGCAATTAAATATTTCAGTCAGAATAACAATATTACAATTAAGATTAACCTTTGTCTTCATTAATATACTCACTAAAACCCCCAAAAAGTACATTAGGCATATACAGTAGTATATTTTTTTTGGACTAATTACTCTTCTTCCTCGTCTATGCGTTTAGTTGTTGCTTTAATAAAAATCAGTTATTTTGTATTTCTTTGAACTTGCATATGTATTCATTTATTCTTACAAAAGTGTGCTCTAAAGCCTAAGGAACATTTATAAGTATAGTTAGTCTGTTGCAACTTTGTGGTCACCAACACCACACTTCAAATTAATCATTAGTACATCAGTGTTTCCAAGGCAGTTTGTAAGAACAGAATTCTGCATAACTATTCTTCATCTTTTACATCAAAAAATAAATACTGCAATGTCAAATCTGACCTAGATTTCAATAAAATAGTCTCCCCCTCCCCCCAATCAGTACTCTCTACCCCCTACCCCCCATCCATCCCTGGATATATTTTGGCCCTCAGCAGACACATGCACTGTTCAAGTGACAACAGTATATAGTTGTCCTGGCTTTTCTGCTCAGCAGGCCCCAGAGGCACAGTGCTAACCACTACTGTTGCTTAATGTGCACAGTATTTAGAATTTAGCTTGGCAGTGCTAAGGCAACAGTCAGATCTGAAGACGAATTACAATAATATGATCATAAATCTGAATTGCCAATAACAAACATCTGTTTCAGGTCACCAGATTAAGTTATGAAATCCTACATCTTTCTCTCAAGCCCTAGGCTTTTAACAATGCAACTGATAGATAATCAATTTACAAGTATTTACATTTCCTAGAATTGTAAGTATCAGAATAAATATTCTACTTCCCCTCCCCATATGCTGGAAGAAGATAGTTTTTCATTCTAATTCCAAGTTACAAATACAGGAAGGTACCCAAGCAAGCAGAAATAGTGATTAATTGCATCAGATAAGTACTCTGGGTATGTTAATCTCACCCTTAGATAAATACAGTGTGACCAAGATGCAAGAAAAAAATAGCACTACCTCATCTTTTATTATTTATTTTGATACTCCCAGTGAAAAGTAGTCAAGATTTTTTTTTTTTTTATTAAATCAACTCAGCTCAACTAATCACTTTGAGGCAAGTGGAGCTTATAGAAAAAAAAAAGACAACAAAAATCCATTATCTGTAAGGCAAAATAAGGCAAACATCAATCAAACATCCTGTTCCTTTGGCAATTTGGTCTTGTACTGTGTTTTTTGAAAATGCAGTCATCAGTTACTGTACTACATGAACTGAACTAAAACAAGTTGTAAAACAAAACGAAAAACCAATAGCAGTCAACAACTAGGCTCATCTTTCAATATTAAAAAATAAAATAAAAAAGTTGAATTGGAATCTTATACAGAAAGGTGTAATAATAGTATTGAATATTAAAAACATGCAAGATGAAGTGCAAGTCTCTCCCTGCTTAATTGTTTTATCATTATTAGCAAAAGAACAAAAGTAATATAATTCACACTTGTTATTCATGCTGCCCCAAATTATGTTTTTTACTCAGGAGCTACATGATAATGGGCCTAATGTTTTGTACACAAACACCTTTACTATTGTATTTGGAACACCTGCTGTATTCAACTAGTAGCAGGTCAACTACAATGTGGAAAAGTGCATTTGAGTCACTTAAAAATGATCAATTATGATAATGACAACATGTGAAGTACTGAAGTGGTGCTCTCCTTGTCCAAGTCTAACTACCAACCCCACAGCACTATACTCCTGTGTACTTAGCTTTTCTTTCTTTCCCTAAAAATCACCATCAAAAGAGTGTACACTTGTTGACAACTTGAATACAACTTGTGGATTCCCTTTCCCAAGTGGTAATTTACCACCATTTAGTGAATGAGGACCAAACTAATAATTCTTAAAACAATGGGAACAATAAATGTTCTGTTCTTTTTATATGTCATACTTAACCCAAGTTAGACCAAAGTGAAAGAAGAAAAAAGTTAACAAAACATAACAATGGATTTCTAAAGGACAATAAAAACAACAACAGTAGGCTTCCCCAGATAAAAGACAGACAAAAGAAGCTATTGAATGGATTACCAAGAAATGAAAAAATACCTAGAAGACAATCATATAAAAGACAGAAATATTAAATCATAAACTTTTATGGAAAACTACTAGGAAATATCCATCCCACCTGTGTCTGTATGAAATCAGTGAATATGCGGGCAGCAATGTGAAATGAGACTTTGCAGCATATTCACACCTCTAGTCTAGCCTGCTTTCCTCATTGAAACATGTTTGCTTGAGCAAACAGATGACACAAATTCCTTCTTGAACTTAAGCCAACCAGTTTCCATGTTCACACATGCAGTAACACCGGCCAAGTTCTCCCTGAAGAGTGACCTGCAAAGAGACCCTGATTTACACTGACTTTTCTGAACTGCACAAGAAAAGTGCCATAAGGTCATGAAAAAAATATACAAGACATCATATGATATATTATGCAATATAATTTAATCAATAGGTTTAAATGTGATTGCATACAATGTCAATAAATCACTTCTGATTACAATGCATGCATACAATTTCAGAGAGGCTGGGTTTCTACCTGTCCCTAGACAAGGCTTGCATTCAATCTACCTTACCTTGGACAGTTTCAAAAGCATTGATTTTCGGAGAGTTAAACTAAGTGGGGCTACTTCTTATTATTCAACATATTGAAAAACATAGGTAACGCTTTTTCTGTCAAATAAGCTGAGATGCGTAATTATGGTTGATTCATTAGGAAGTGCTAAGAGAAAGTGTTATTATAAATGTGACTCCTCTGGCAATTAAATAGGAAAATTATAACACTTTCAGTCATCATTGATATTTGGTTTCCTTTTTATTCAATTTGTGGTTTTGGTATGCATTCTGTTTTACCACCTCAACCAATTGCTGCTGACAATCTATTGTTTACATGTTTCATGGTTGTACTGAAAAACGGTACTTGAGTTTTGAAAACAGTACAATACCAGCATTTTTGAAAGACTTATTATGCGAATGATGATTCCATGTGACTAACAGGCATCGGTCTCTTTAAGAAGAACGAGGACGGCGGTGATGCAGGACGACTGGCTTGTAAAAAGCAAAGACTGAGTGTACTGTGAGCTGCGCAGCAAGAGTGAAGTGTTCAGAGAGTGCAAAGTCGACACATGGATTCTTGTCTTGTTCAGCCACACGTTTTGTTCTTTTGTTTAGAGATTAGAGATGGCAGCCGGACCACCAAAACATATAGCACAATAATGGCATTTGATAGTGTTTCTGATTTTATTTTATAGGAAAAATATTGAAAAGTATCAAGTATCGAAATTCATGACTTGGTACCGAAACCAACATTTTGGTGTCATGACAATAGTAGTTAGAGTTCAGGAGAACAGCCATGTCAGCAAGTAACACATGCCAGACTGACACTTTGATACTCTGCATTAAATTAATTTTGCACTTTATTTAACAGTCTCAGTATATCTATCCAAATCAGTGTATAAAAGATGGCTAGTCATTATCCTGTATGCAATGAACGTACATTATGGGTCACAGCCGGTTTCAGTTTATTATCATTATCATTGTGTGTTGGTGCCAGAAACAGAAAATGTTAGTTGCAGCAGTGCCACTAGTGGAAAAAGTTAGTCTAGAACTGTGTCATATAACATTTTGAAAAAAGCACCAATGAAAACAGTACAGAAACTCAACATAGCCTGTGGGATCTACAGAAAGCTTCACACTGCTTGTTCATTTTTGTGGTTGTTATCATGCATCTGCTTAAAAAACACCCATTGCTCACTGCTTATTTGAGTGATGCAAGTGTCTTCGGGAGGCCCCTATCGCTCAGTCCAGACAGCATCCACTCACCAGAGATATAACTCTAATCCCATTATCTATAGTGGTACACACACTGCAGCAACTTTACACATACACAAACACACATCTACGATACTGTGAAACCACACAAAGGGAACAATAACATGCCATTTAAAAAAGCTGTGAACAACATAGCCTAGATGAAGCTATATGCTAGATGGTTACATACATAAGCATTAAAAATTGTTTTACACACTTCACAGGAGGAATACAATCTAAAAACTAAACTTTTTTCTAAAAAGCAATTAAATTGTTTCTGAAATGTGTACCTGCACCATCATTCTAGGATATCACATAAAAAATACAAATATTGAATTTTGTTTTGGAGGTTGGAGGGTTCTTTAAAAGAAAAGTACATCATTCACAGAATTGTATTTATTTAGAAAATGCATTAATGGTAGAAAAGTAAGTACCAGTCTTATCATTACATAACATTTTTATAAAAGATTTTACACTGAATATTGGCACTGATTATTGATTCAATTAATAATAAAAATGTACATGTAAACAAGATCGATAAAACCCAAATTGTTCATGTTGAAACCTTCTAAACATACAGGTATTTTGACCGACTGACATTTATTAAGTGCGCCTGGCCAAACAAACAAACAAACAAACAAAAAAAGACAACAAAAACAAGCTCTGCCCTCTGCTTATTCGCCATGGCTAAACCCCTTCTGCAAGCAACACCCCCTTGCCTATGCAAATTTATGAAGGAAACCCTAGAGCTAAAAAAAATAATCCTGAGATACAAATGTGTGATATTGTGATCAATATCACATGATATAAAGCATACACCTAAATAAACCTAAAAATAAGCAAATGATAATGACAAAAATCTGAAACTTAAGTCGATAACATGAAGATTGTCCTGCTATCTGCTGTAAGTGTGCATGATTATTGTTTTGCATTCCTGTGGATAATCCCAAATTGGTACTGTATCCTTCAACATTGTCATATCAATATTTGAAGGAGCAAATCATATTTTACAAGTAATGTAAAATATAAATGTAAATGGTATTTGATTCTTTGGACTTTGCCCTTTTCCTTCACACTTGGTTTACTACACTACTTATAGTAAATCAAATGTCTCCTAGCAAAAAGCACACACCGTTAGATCAGAAGTGTAGATACAGTAGTTAATAAGGATAGGGAGTCATGCATTGAGTTAAGTAGTGAAAAACCTGGGTAATGTTATGAAATCATTCATGTCTGTAGATTGTTTTAATAGACAGTGACTATGACCTCTTGATATAAATATTGCAGAAGAGGGGCCTAATATTGTGGATCTGAAACACCGCAAAATTATGCAAATATGAATGTACCTTAAAAAACCTTTTGTAGTGATATCCACCAAAAATACACCCCAATGTATTGTACAATTTAGCATTTAGTTGTACTGTCCGTAGGTCTAAATCAGTACTTTTTAAAATCGGTAATGTTTACACAAATGGCCATTGTGACCACCATGATTATTAAAGCCAGCACTTGGGTTTCCCCACAGCTTTGTGTGTACATTTGTGTACCAAACAATGTACACAAAAACACTCAGAGTACAAAGCTCACAGCGAAGGCAGTATGCACCAGGACTAGGGCTGCAGCTATTGATTAATATGATAAATCGATTATTCTATACATAAAATGATCGATTATTTGAATAATCACAACAAAAACATTGTTTTATTATCAATGCATTCTTATGGGGAGATAAGTACAAGGTTTGTTGAACAAAGAAAACAATGCAAATGCATTTTGTTGTTTACAATATTATACTTTATAATAAATAAAAAACTTTTGTAATAAAAACAATAAAAACACTAAAATGAAAAGAAAAATGGTAAACAATACACTGAAACACTAATAATACGCAATACACTGGAACACATATGAAAATAATAAATAACACACTAAAACTCTGTAATAATAAACAATGAACAGTAATTATCATATAAAACTCAATCTATGAAAACCTGTGCCATCAGCAGCTTGCTCTATGCAATGTTCAATACAATAAGCTGGAAGACAGCGCTGCAGATGCGCTACAGGGCTCTGCGCAGCATTATGATGGATCTGGCTGCCGCAAACGCTGCTTTATTGCCATCCATTCAGCACTGTTTTCTGACTAGCACTGTATAGCTCTTGCGAAAAACTACATAAACGTCTACTAAACAAGTACAACTATTAATAAAACTAGCAATTATATATATAAAACTGTTTACAAAAAGGTGAATGGATTGCCACAATAGACAGAAGACTTGTATACGTGCACAGGTAAATGGAGGCTCTAAACAACATGCGATTGGATAAAAACATGGCATGATCGCTGTCCCCGGCTTTCAATTCACATTCTACAGGATCATCACAGGCTTTGGGAATGACATGAGACTACATGGTACTGAGGGTTTTCATTTGACGTGTGTGCGTACACCATGGTATTGTGGTTAAATGCTCAGCCCTGTTGTCCTCCATAGCGCCCAGAGCCTACATATGTTTCAAAACTCTATATCCAAAATTCTATATAGAATTTGACATGCCTGAAACATGCACATAATCCATGAGTCCTCTATCATGGTGCACGTATGTCCCACATATCTACAGCATAACTTAAATACTTTACACGTAAACCTGAGTTTCGCAGCTTAAATAAATTAATTTGTTCAATGCTGCAACTGTCGGTGGCACAAGCATTGGTGAGAAACCAGTTGTTTTTAACTAAGAAATTGTAGTGTGCTTGTATTCAAAAGTCACTTAAGTTATTCTGTACCTGTGGAAAATTGTGTCTACACGCGCCACGATTGAAGACAGATGTAGGATTACGTGCATGTATAGGTATGTCAAATTCGATAGATTAGCATAAGAAAAAACCTTATGGCAAATACAACTCTTTCGTCAGTGCAATTTCATAATTAATACCACAGTTGCCCTTTTACTAGCAATGTTGCAAAAACTTACCATGTGTTCAGTTTCAAGTGCTCAAGCTTGTCGGATGTGCTCTATTGGACAGCTAATTCTGATTCACACACTCCACAAAGCACAGTACAGCTATCAGTGTTTCTCTTAGAAATACTCCCACAGTTTCGATGCTTTCACCGCAGTTTTGATTCACGACATTTTCCAGTGAGGCGCATACAGGTGGATGACAAACCAAGTGATGCATTACTGCCATCTACTGCTGTTGGGAATTAAACCGTTGTTCTCTCACAGAGCTAGGAAAACAGGGCAAGGATATTAGGCGAAAGGGCCAAGATCAAGGGTATTAATAAAAATGGTTAAGATAGAGGCAACGTAGCTAAATCACTATTCGACAGCTGAAATAGAAGTCAACGTATTTTACTAGTCAAATAAGTACACTAAGTCGACTAATCATTGCAGCCCTAGCCAGGACTATAGCCCTCTCACACAAATCACAGTGCTTGGTATAGCGCAGCAAATTACTTAGTTTAACATAAGAAATATGATGATCATATTAAACCTATACATCACAAGAAATATAATAAACATTCTTTCTACAAAATGTGTATTAGCAAAGAAAAAGTTATACAGACACCATTTTTATTCTCAAAACAATGTTTCCAAAATTAACCCTGCTTATAAACACTTAAAAAAAAATATATGTATAGGAGTCCCCAGAATGTTCTTTATAAAATATAAACAAAACCACAGATGTTTAGAAATACCTGTTGAAGAGAAATCAGTTTTTCAAGGGGCACACCTGTCTAGAAGCCCATCAGAACTACATGGCAAAAAAAAACTAAAATCTGTGTTGAATAAATATAAAAGCATCTTCAAAACGTACTTAGTATTATTGTTGCTGTTGTCGTTATTACTACCAGTAATATGTAATCGTAACAATAAATGTACATTGCTTAATTTGCATTGATCGAAAACGGATGTGTTCTTTCTTTTTTGCCGAGAAATCAGCCAGTCGGGTTTGCTGTGCTGAATGCATCTCGGAGTATTACTTCTGTATATTTCTTAATCTTAGCAGTTTTCTTTTGTGTCAATTCTGTAATTTGGGTTGAAATGGGGATTCTGACATTTAGGTTGACCAGCTGAAATAAAACTAAAAGTGTCTTAATTTGTACCTTCATCCCCTCGCATTTACATTCATGATAAACTTCTGCCTTCCCCTCGCTGTCATAACTGTCTACAATACAAATCAATGCACCCAATTAAAAGTTTACAATATAAAAAGTTGAATTAAGTTTTATCTGTTCAAATGTTCAAAATATCACCCATTTGACTCCTTTAAAAGGGCTCTCATGTAGTGAGCACTTTCAGAGCGCCGCCATTTTACCCATCTCTCCAAAGAGAATACAGCTGCGGGAAACCCTGTTCTCCACTATAACCACCACTCCAAACTCCTATTTACACTGTCGCACTGCTCCATGACATCTGCTGTTGGCTACCACCTGGCCTAAGCTTTTCCCTGGGGGAGTCTTATAAAACCTATGGAAAATGTTATTTTAGGACACTAAATTTATGTAGCTGATTAAAGTTTGACTTCCCTTTTTTTTATCTTTTGATAAGTAGACACTTCTGCTTATTAAAGTGAAAGTTCTCTCTGAATCTTTAATAATAAGAAATCAACATGCAATTAGAAATTCTTACAA
This sequence comes from Amia ocellicauda, assembly GCF_036373705.1. Classification (NCBI taxonomy): domain Eukaryota; kingdom Metazoa; phylum Chordata; class Actinopteri; order Amiiformes; family Amiidae; genus Amia; species Amia ocellicauda. The sequence goes on from NC_089857.1 coordinate 23,418,335, forward strand.
CTATTGTATGTCTGTTTGATCAAATATGATCAAATATTTTATCATAAGGAATATGATTACAAATAGATGATTGAAACTTCCGCCTTTGATCCATATAACATTGGACCGTAAAATGTGTTATAACCGAGGTATGTAATATCCAGGTATGCAGAAAATCCCCAATTATTGTACTGTAAAAACAGTACTAATTGATTAATGCACATATACAATGATTGTGTAGTAGCATAGGCTATATGTTTATTACATTGGAGACAATTATTTCAAGTACAGCACTGTACAATACGTTTTACATTCTGTATTTATACAGTATTAGTCCACTAAATAAAGATAGTATGTACAGTACTGTAAATGAAAATGTAATGCCCCTACAATGATTAGTACAGTATTGTTAATTTACAAATCACAATATAGTTGCATAAAACTACAGTAGCTTGGTATTGGATGTTTTGTAAGTGCATTTTGCAAAACATACTGTACCACACACAATTCTGCAAATCTGACAAACTTGTGCAAAACAGATACAATAACTAAATGGTACAATGCATTGCATTCCTATTGTAAAATATATATATAACACTACTGTAACCAATTACTGTATAGAAACAACAAAACCCACAATAATATACTAAATACATACAGCAATCAACTCGATACTGTAAACTTTACCATACAAACCATGTTGTATGTAGTCGTTCAGGAATTCTGCTGTAGCGACTGCTGCTTTTTAAACTTTAGCTCTTCAAGTTTAGGCTAACTACTGAGTCCATGAACTGATCTCCACTTGGTTGGCTCATCACAATACATGTAATAACATCAAGCACTTATGCATTTGGACAACCCCAAGTTCGCTACATAATCATACCTGCTCTCAAACCTTTTTGATTTCACTGATAATGTAGAGTTTATCCTTGAGCAAGATAGACACTCGTTTAGTGCTCGCCACGATCATACAGTACTGCAATCGAGAGCAACAGCAAGTAGGTAATATCCACTGCACAGACATGCTGTATGCATAAATAACAAGAAGAATGTACTATAAGAGTACGTAACAGCCAAGTTAGAAACTTCCCTTCTTTTTGTATGCAGCTCAATGTTTTGTCACATTGAAAAAGAAATACAAGAGATGCTACGAAATTTAAAAGCACACTGAGAAATAGCAAATAGCAATAGCAAAGAGACAAATGGTAAATAAATATATACGTTGAAAATAAATGAATGAATAAATACATGTTTAAATAAACGAATAAATACTTTGAAATAGTATTATTTGGATAGTCCTCCATAATGTTTAACTACATGAAATTAAATATATTTGTAAAAAATACATATACATAAAAAACATCATAATTCAACCCTGTAAATTACCACTCAGTCGTGCGCTTTAACCACTATATATATAGCCTACCTATATCTGTATATGTATGTGTTCTATAGCTCCACAATAAATTGGATAAAGCCTAAATTAAATGAAAGAGTAAAATGTAGGACTTAATTTAACACCTCCCTTTATCTATAGATGCCGTGCTAGTGAGTAGATGTCTTTGTACATTTTCCTGAATAAAAACGAACAAAATATAATATAGAAACTTAAGTTTTAACTTCCATTAACACTGTCTGTCCACCATTGCTCTGCGTTGAAAAGTCTGACTTCCGACAAGTTTCTATGGCAAACATTGTAATAGCAGACAGTCTGCATCTGCATCTTCATGTTAAAAATTATCTTCATGTTCATCTTCATGTTCATAATCACGTTCATCTTAATTTTGGCAACGATCACCCTCCATATAAAATCAGCCTTGCAACACACGTAAAGCTGATCCAGAGACGGGTCATCCAGAAAATGACGTTAATCAAAAGTAACCATTATTACAGTGACCAATAATCAGCACTAATCAAACGCACCACCTGCACAGCACAAGACCCACAAAACCACTGCAACAATTTGCGTGCATTTCGGATTGCATAGTAAACAGCTGGTCCTGTATTAAAATGCATTGTTTTTAATGGAAACATGCTTCCCTTAAATGCACATCGTTCTAATACATAAGTTAGATAATTAAATAAAGTTACGTGGTCCCGGTCACAATTTCACAATGCATTTTATACTGGATAATTGTATAGAACTGTCCAACAGTCAATTTCATACTTCAATCATACTTAGTAGAAGAAAAAAAAAAATACAAAGTTAGCCAGCTACACAATTTATTTTCATTGACCATAGAGTAGTTTGACGTGTTTTTATTGAACTCATTATTAGCCTATACTTTCTATAAAGATATAAAGATGTAAGCTAGTGAACTATATCAGTACATTTAAGGCAAGGTAGATATTCAAACAATTTAGAGAAAACACTTGTCCTGCCTAAATCTCAAGTGTGAACAGGGTCTAAGATGTAGTATAGGGTCTTATTCTAGTACATCCAACAGGAATGAAGGTGCAGGGTTATGTTTTTATTTCAATATTTTTCAGGTAGCATCTAGTGTGGATTGACATTTTTTCCTTTACTCACATTGCCTGCAAGTATGAAGCTGGGCTTATACTGTTAAAACGTGTTCTACTTAAAGTTAAACTATTATATAGTATTGACTAGATATTGAAATGCATTCTGTAGATCTGCGCATATCTGTGGAAATCTGCACTACAAGAACTTGACCAATGGCTTCCTCACAGAGAAGTTCTGCATACTTTGACAAAGTTGAGTGTATAATATGTGCAGTGCAATTAAACTACCACAAATTTACAGGTGATATGTTAACCCACCTAAAAGCCAAACACCCTTCTGCGATGCTAGCAATGACAGAAAAGGAAAGACGACGGAAACAAATTAATATTATTAAGCTACATACACAACCAGCTATTGCGATTTATTTTTTACTCAACCGCACAGGTATACATTTCCGAACGCAGACCAGCAGTTTATATGTGGAGTGTGGTTTGGAAACGTGGAAAAGTAAATCATTTAGTTAAGTAGATTGTATAAATTAGCTAGATAGATAGTCTAATACATTTTGTATTTCGCTGTTATGACCGGAAAACATTGCCACAAGCATGCGAACGTTAAGGCATTTTCGTTGAAATTCACGTTGTTAAACTATTATTGAATGAAAATTAAATTAATATAAATTGAAAAAGAAAAACATTTTGCTTGGTCAGTTACAGCTGCAACTGCAAAATATTCCTTTATAAACAAATATTCACAACCTTTATAGTTAATTTGAAATTGTGACCAAAACAAAGTTGTGACAATATCGGGAAACTGGAATACGAGAGTCTGACCCAAGATGTGCGAGAGATGGCAGATGCTTATTGCTGCTGTTATTATGCCATTTCCATACAACTTCAAATAGGAAGGTATTTTTACATAGCCTAATGTTTATTTAGCAAAGGTGTTGTGTTAGATAAGTATTTTTAAATAAAGTTCACAACTTTTTCCAATTGCAAAATTTGTCACATTGTATTATTTTGCATTAACTATATGTCACATTTTGAATGGGTAGCGGGGTGCCGGGGCGACTTTTCGAATAGTCATGGACAACAAAAATATTTGTTATGCACATCCCTAATCTGTAAAATCAGGAAAGGTTAAATACCGGTAGCTATAAGCTTTGTGAAGCTTACTTACAGTACAGAAAGTTTTTTCAAGTTAAATCCTACAGTAGATGGATAGCTACCTTGTCCCTTTACATTTCGTCCCCGTTTGCTATCTGGTAACGACTGATACCGGAGTAAAGCAGCACGAGTCACTCTTATTAGTTTGAAGTAGTAGTTTGCGCTCTAGCCTAGTAGTAGGAGGGCAGGGCGGCTTGTGAGCACATCACATCGAACCTGGACTGCCTCACAACCCCACGTTTGTAAAGGAAATTACGACAATAACACCTCAGATTGCACACGTACCGCTGCTCCAGAATAGTGGTGTAGGAAACACTGCATAAAGCGAAGCTGGCCCGAGTTCAGTCAATCTATACAAGTCAACTTAGTAGTTGCAGATTTGGGCCAAATATGAGCCAATTACAGGATCAGTATTAAAAATCACGAAAATAATGCTGCACATTTTTTAATTAGTTTAATTTAACTGGGTTATAGCTGATCAGAAGTTATGTAAATTATATTAAATCTGATAACAACATATAGGTATCAGATTTGGACTATTATATTTATACAAGATTTTTCTAAAAGTGTTAGGGAGGGGAAAGTAAATGAGACTGCTTGACAGTCAAGAGATCTTAGTCAGTGAAATGGTTAGGTTACATCATTTAGATTTTTAGTTAGTTTAGTTATTTAGGTAGTTACTTGGTTTATGGAATTTATTTGTGGATTTTGTTATTGTATTGTGTTACATAGCAAGTTTGATATTTAGGTAGTCTGAAAGTAAGTTTATTATTGAGTTGAAGCAAAAGAAAACTCATACGATGCTAGCTGTCATTTTGATCAAGGATAAGATCAGATAAGTTATAACTGTATTGCATCAACTGAACCTATACTATGATTGGAGAAGAATAAGGGGCGGGCTTTAAAACAAATGTAGACATTCTTGTGAAAAATTTTCAGGAAATGCAGCATCAGCCAACCAACTGAATTACTTTTAAAAGCAACAAAATAAAAAATGAGAGTTAAATAGGATCACATTTAATACAGTATTAATGATTTAGAACAGTGGTTTTCAAACCAGTCCTGGAGTACCCCCTGCCCTGCTGGTTTTTGTTCCAACCGAGGTCTTAATTACTTAATTTAATGGTATATTGCTTTGTTAGATCAATTAAGTATACAATTACGCAATTAAGACCTCGGTTGGAACAAAAACCAGCAGGGCAGGGGGAACTCCAGGACCGGTTTGAAAACCTCTGATTTAGAATAATACTAATCAAAATGTAATAATTTTATAAAAATATGATTCAATGTTGACAATTTATGTCAAAGTATGCTCAATATTAGTATTGCCAAATGTAGGCTAGGTGTCAGGATTGAGCATTCATAAATCCCCATCAAAGACCATCTCCCACCAAACAGCATTTTGGCATCACCTCTCAATTAGCAGTAATTTTGTTTGCAGTCATGCAGATTTATCTTTTGGTACAGAACCTTTTTAGGCCTTTTTCAATTACATGTGTGTGCTTAAAATTAAACCTTTGTAAAATTATTCAAATTTTCAGTATTCACACCAACTTCAATTATTCTTTACTTACTTCAACACAAACAGACAGACTGTAGAACTGGATGAGCACCCCCATTTAAGGAGCTCTGTTCTAAAATAAATCTGCCATGTCTCACACCCCCAGTAAGGGCACATTGCACCCCCTAGGGGTGCCCCTGCTTAAGAACCCCTGCACAAAATCTACACTTCGTGTGACATCGCAGTGTGCACTGGAGTGAGCGAGGTTGTACTACTACTACTACTACTACTACTACTACTACTAGTAACCCAGCAATCTAACAATTATAATGAATCACTTTTGATGTTCTTTTCTAAACAAAATTAATCCAGTTCATGATTTCAATACATTAGGTATACAACTCTATACAACATACATTTCACAAATAATGTGCTTGTTAAATATCCTAACTATCTACACTTTGCATGCCTGCCTATTTTCCCCACTCGTTTCCAGCTTTAGGGATTCTGATATAGCACTGTGTCCTAAATTACTAATTTAATATGCAATTAAGTTGGGATTTATGTGCTGGTGCACATGTGAAGTACCTTGGGGCTGCTGACAGTTTATCCTGATCAAATGGCAGTGTAGCCACAAAACAACTGATTGTGATCAGATGTACTGATGCACCAGATCAGAAACGGCAGTGTAAAACTGTCTATTGACCGTACTTTCCCCCTTCCAAGCTGTTTAGTAAGGGGGAGGGGGAAAAAGTAGTTAGTCTTTTTCACCTGTATTGCGATATAATAAAAACCCATAAGAATTAGCAGCCTTGCCCATAGTACAGGGTAAAGAAAACTGTAGCTGGCACCTCATATACAAAGCAAGACATCCAAAATGGAGAATAGTGTGTTGTCTTATATTGAAATATTATTATTATTATAAGTTCAAGGCGGGAGACTTTTCAGTTCTTTTTGCACAATGACAAACTTTGTAATCATACAGCGACATCAGAATGTTCAATTAAAGTAATGCCAATGATTAAAATGGATATAATGCATTTCCATTTTAATTGTAAAAACAAACATATATAATAAATTACATATACAAAACATACAAAGCATATAAAACATGGAACCATACAATAAATAAGTGACCACAGCTTTAAAATCACTCCAATAAGAAGAAAAAGTTTGTGCTTTAAGTATATTGTTTCATTATTAATCAGATCAAGGAGTCAAAATTGGAAATTATAGGACATTTATTGAAAAACGTTAAAACATACATTTGGAAGATTTTACATTTTTACAAAACGAAAGATTTTTAATTGAGGGCAAACACCCAAGATAAAACTCTAAAAACATTACAAAGAAAATATGTATGCAATGGCTGTGTGTGACAAATCTGAGAAGAGTGATATTAAATAACAAATTATATATATATAAATAATGTATCTTTTGCATATGAAACAATCCTAAGAATCATCTGGTACGTCATGAATGACTTTGTTACACTATTATTCCATTGCACTTTTGGCAAGATGGTAAATACTCTAGTGTGGCAATTGAAGCTGCCATTTGGTTATTCTGCCTCTAAGGTTTTACCTTATAAACATAAAGTTAATTTTTTGTCACGTTTTCAAAACCTGTTTAAATTATTTGAAGAGGACACGCATATTAAAAAAGACTTGCACCACATCTCTACATGTGGTATACAATTATAAATATCACAGTTAACTTATAACTCAATTGCATTTATTTCGTGCAGGCCTATAGGAAGATGAAATGCACAAAAAGAAACCAATCAGAATAATAACATTATCCAGTACGTGGATATTCCTGACTTTATATTTTTAGCCCACATACAACAAGTAGCTGTCACACATTTACATTCAAAATCCAAACAGAAACGTGTTTTCTGTAGTAGTATTAAATCAGTGAACGCATCTAGGTAAATGCTGCGCAGTAGTCGAAAGCAGTGTTTATGTGCTGTCTTTGACGTGAGACTGGCCAAGCGTAACGTACATCACGTGGTCCTTTCTAATATTTGTAATTCTAAAGTAAAAGCAAGGGATTGCGAAGGGCTGGCACTGTAAACATATCAAATTAAAAACAGTGTACTGAAATCAAAGCAATTACTGCATAACTGAATAACTGTCACAGCGATGAATTACTGCCAGTATAGCCTAGCTGAAGATGTTTTATTATTATTTCTTCCTTGTTTTAGGCCCACACTCTATACGATACCCTACTTCCGGTAGATAGAGCACTGAGGTATTTACAACAATTAACGGCTCGAATGTTTACAGAATGTTGGCAGTGGACATTCCGTTTTCGAACAATGTGAAAACGCCGTTATTTTCTCACGTAAAATGTACATACGCAAACACATTACTACCAACTGACAAGGACACTTCGGGGTAGCAGGCCCCATCATTACCAGGCTCTTTAAAAACTCGTTTCCGATAGTTTATTGATATTATATAACTTAAATATATACAATAATATTGTATTTTCTCCATTAAAAATGCAACATTACAACTTATGTATCTGGGCTTTATTCAGGCACAGTACTTACATACACTACTAGCACAGGCGAAAATATACTAATGATCATTAAAATACATATAAAATCGATCACTGCCAACATGAAAAGGAAATAAGCGACATGATAATGCAACAAACTCAAGATTGTACTTACTCGGCAGTTGCTTTCCACTTCAGTAAAAAACGGCTTATGTTATTAATCCAGTGAGGCTGAAGTTTGCTTGTGAATTGATTCACAGATGACTTCGTTTCTTTGTTGTTTTTTACCGATTACTTCATGGATTGCTCCAAAGCCACGTCCTTGTTACATCTTTCCACGACTTTTTTAGACACCAGAAAAACATGTCAGTGAAGGACCAGACAGGAGACCACGGTGCTTCCTGCACGATCTGGCGACTTTATTTATTTGAACGCGTCGCTGCTGCTCCTCCTCCTCCTCCTCCCAAGTCGGACCCAAAAATAAACCCAGTAATGTATAACAGGAGCACATCTGAAAGCCGTCTGACTATCAGCAGCCACCATTAGCTTTGCCGGAGTAAGAGGCCCCGCCTCCAGCGCAGCCCTGCCGTCGTCGCCGTCCCCAGGCCGAGCGCGCAGCTCCGCCCTCCACACACAGCTGCGATGCTGCGTCAGCGTCCTGGTTAAAGGGCTCGTTTCCCGCCGCGTCCCGGGCAACGGCGCCGAGCAGAGCAAACCGCTGAAGCATCGAGGGCGGCCTTCATGTGTCATCTACATACCAAATATGGTTCGGATTGAAAAGTGGAATGTATTGTATAAACTGAAGACCATAGTTAAGTGCAGTTTTTATAGTCTTATTTTTATTTTTGCCCCTTGTTGTATATTTCATATCTAAATATATCCACCAGTTGATCGATAGAGGCTGATCATGTCTTCACACTAAAAAAGTTTTGTCTCTGTAGGAAAACCCCGTTTTATAATTATTTTCAAGGTAAATAACATGAATTCGTCACCACAGTCATAAGAATATGAAGTACTATATACACTCACCTAAAGGATTATTAGGAACACCTGTTCAATTTCTCATTAATGCAATTATCTAACCAACCAATCACATGGCAGTTGCTTCAATGCATTTAGGGGTGTGGTCCTGGTCAAGACAATCTCCTGAACTCCAAACTGAATGTCTGAATGGGAAAGAAAGGTGATTTAAGCAATTTTGAGCATGGCATGGTTGTTGGTGCCAGACGGGCCGGTCTGAGTATTTCACAATCGGCTCAGTTACTGGGATTTTCACGCACAACCATTTCTAGGGTTTACAAAGAATGGTGTGAAAAGGGAAAAACATCCAGTATGCGGCAGTCCTGTGGGCGAAAATGCCTTGTTGATGCTAGAGGTCAGAGGAGAATGGGCCGACTGATTCAAGCTGATAGAAGAGCAACTTTGACTGAAATAACCACTCGTTACAACCGAGGTATGCAGCAAAGCATTTGTGAAGCCACAACACGTACAACCTTGAGGCGGATGGGCTACAACAGCAGAAGACCCCACCGGGTACCACTCATCTCCACTACAAATAGGAAAAAGAGGCTACAATTTGCACAAGCTCACCAAAATTGGACAGTTGAAGACTGGAAAAATGTTGCCTGGTCTGATGAGTCTCGATTTCTGTTGAGACATTCAGATGGTAGAGTCAGAATTTGGCGTAAACAGAATGAGAACATGGATCCATCATGCCTTGTTACCACTGTGCAGGCTGGTGGTGGTGGTGTAATGGTGTGGGGGATGTTTTCTTGGCACACTTTAGGCCCCTTAGTGCCAATTGGGCATCGTTTAAATGCCACGGCCTACCTGAGCATTGTTTCTGACCATGTCCATCCCTTTATGACCACCATGTACCCATCCTCTGATGGCTACTTCCAGCAGGATAATGCACCATGTCACAAAGGTCGAATCATTTCCAATTGGTTTCTTGAACATGACAATGAGTTCACTGTACTAAACTGGCCCCCACAGTCACCAGATCTCAACCCAATAGAGCATCTTTGGGATGTGGTGGAACGGGAGCTTCGTGCCCTGGATGTGCATCCCACAAATCTCCATCAACTGCAAGATGCTATCCTATCAATATGGGCCAACATTTCTAAAGAATGCTTTCAGCACCTTGTTGAATCAATGCCACGTAGAATTAAGGCAGTTCTGAAGGCGAAAGGGGGTCAAACACAGTATTAGTATGGTGTTCCTAATAATCCTTTAGGTGAGTGTGTATATGTATATATATATATAATTATTATTATTATTATTTTGTTGCTTAAATAATTGTGGAACTGCTTAATTTATAATTAATTAAACATTTTTTCCAGATTGTGTAATACATTTTTATTTAAAATATATAATTGTGCTTTTTTTGTAATCAACATTAAAATATAGTAAAGCCATTATACCTATTTACTTATTTAGTGTCTCTGATAGTGTTGACAAAGTCTATCACATAAACTATTACATAAACACTTTTCATGTGGTCAGTTGATTGATAATTAATAATTCATAATGTGGTCTATTTAAAATGTGTTGTTTTTATTTTAGTTTTAAATAAGAAATCGTTTTTCATGAAAAATATGTGTGAATAATCACCTCCCAATGTTGATAAAATGTAGCTAAAAGATAACATTACTATAGAAATGCAGATTTTGTTATATATGAAAATGTTATGAACATATTTTTTCATTATCCAATTTCAATAGCTTATCAAATCAAAAGTTTATAAATAATGTTCAAATTCATCACACCCTAGAAATCAGTTACTGAACGTCACTGAGCTGTAACAGTAGAAACTATAGCTTAGATAATCCAGTTTATTTATTACTGAATCTAAAGTTTATGAATTAGATTAAAATCAGGGTAAAGAAACACCTCAAATGGTGACAAAGATAGGATACTCATTACTAGGTGAAACTTACAATACAGTTGTGTCATATTAAGACTGATTCAAAGGAAGTAATACAAGTTGGCATAGCTCTAAATGGTTTACTTAAATTGAAGCCTATACCAGAGCTTTTTGAAAAAATGCATGGAGAAGGATACTGAAGAAATCTCAAAAGAGAAAACCTCCCTTCAGCTTTCTGCCTAATTTTTATGACGTCAAGTTGCTGTCATACCAAGCGCATTAAAATCTTTAGAATATAAAAAATGGAGTATCATGCTGGAGAAGCCAAAATAAAATATAATTTATGCTTTGCCTTTAATTAGTACAAATAAAAGTTAATAAATAATAATCCATATTTATGTATTATGTACATGTCCTGATGTAACTTTCATATGTAATACAGAAAACCGATAGAAGAGGTTGCGAGTTCTCTAGTTTAAAACAAACAAAAAACAAAGAGTAGGCAGGTACTAAGGAGACAAAGGAAATACATGTCACAATGTCGAGGGGCATAGTCTTGAAAATGCTGATAGAGGAATTCATGTTAGCAGTGATTGCAAGATTATTATTATTTTCTAATGTATCCTTGCAGTTTATATGAGTTTTGTAACAAATTTCAGGTGAAGGAGACTCACTATATGCCACGAAGGGGGACCATCCATTCCTAATGGGTAGACACTTGTTAAGGGTAACTTGGCTGGACTGGAAAAAAATAAGATGCATGGCAACCCCAAGTTTATAGTCCCAGTTATACACTCACCTAAAGGATTATTAGGAACAACTGTTCAATTTCTCATTAATGCAATTATCTAACCAACCAATCACATGGCAGTTGCTTCAATGCATTTAGGGGTGTGGTCCTGGTCAAGACAATCTCCTGAACTCCAAACTGAATGTCTGAATGGGAAAGAAAGGTGATTTAAGCAATTTTGAGCGTGGCATGGTTGTTGGTGCCAGACGGGCCGGTCTGAGTATTTCACAATCTGCTCAGTTACTGGGATTTTCACGCACAACCATTTCTAGGGTTTACAAAGAGTCGTGTGAAAAGGGAAAAACATCCAGTATGTGGCAGTCCTGTGGGCGAAAATGCCTTGTTGATGCTAGAGGTCAGAGGAGAATGGGCCGACTGATTCAAGCTGATAGAAGAGCAACTTTGACTGAAATAACCACTCGTTACAACCGAGGTATGCAGCAAAGCATTTGTGAAGCCACAACAGGTACAACCTTGAGGCGGATGGGCTACAACAGCAGAAGACCCCACCGGGTACCACTCATCTCCACTACAAATGTGAAAAAGAGGCTACAATTTGCACAAGCTCACCAAAATTGGACAGTTGAAGACTGGAAAAATGTTGCCTGGTCTGATGAGTCTCGATTTCTGTTGAGACATTCAGATGGTAGAGTCAGAATTTGGCGTAAACAGAATGAGAACATGGATCCATCATGCCTTGTTACCACTGTGCAGGCTGGTGGTGGTGGTGTAATGGTGTGGGGGATGTTTTCTTGGCACACTTTAGGCCCCTTAGTGCCAATTGGGCATCGTTTAAATGCCACGGCCTACCTGAGCATTGTTTCTGACCATGTCCATCCCTTTATGACCACCATGTACCCATTCTCTGATGGCTACTTCCAGCAGGATAATGCACCATGTCACAAAGGTCGAATCATTTCAAATTGGTTTCTTGAACATGACAATGAGTTCACTGTACTAAACTGGCCCCCACAGTCACCAGATCTCAACCCAATAGAGCATCTTTGGGATGTGGTGGAACGGGAGCTTCGTGCCCTGGATGTGCATCCCACAAATCTCCATCAACTGCAAGATGCTATCCTATCAATATGGGCCAACATTTCTAAAGAATGCTTTCAGCACCTTGTTGAATCAATGCCACATAGAATTAAGGCAGTTCTGAAGGAGAAAGGGGGTCAAACACAGTATTAGTATGGTGTTCCTAATAATCCTTTAGGTGAGTGTACAAGCTTGTTAAAGTTTTTAAAGAGGTATAGAAGCAATTGAAGGCACTGAATCAAAATGTGTAGTGCAGGATGAAACCACTCCATGTTTCTGAAAACCACATTCTGTCTCTTACTCTAATGCAATGGGTGACTGAAGCAGAATTAGCACATCTTCAAAGGTTCCAGAAAACTGCAAGATGATTATGTAGATTGTGCATCTCCTATCAACCCTGCATGATATACGGTGTCTAATAAGGAGTCACAAATAACCCTTATTGTGGAAGTGCAAAAATGCCCACTATCAAGAATTGAAGACATTTTTGTAGCTAGCTGTGAATTAAGGTGATACATTTAGTAATATTCCACAAAGTATTGGGACTTTGAAGTCTAAATTGGGATTTTCACTATGAACTAATAATAATAATTTCTCATGAAAAAAAAAGACTGATATGTACAACTACTAAGTGTTTTATTTGTAAATTAAGTCAATTCAGTTCTTCCATCTGGGTCAATTAATACATTCAAAATGCTGAATGTCTTTGTTTTGAAGTGGCAAAAGTACCCAGACAATTGATTGACAGGTGCCTCTTGCTGGTCAAGAGTTTGTTGTTGGTTAATTAGGCATAATTAAAAGAGCTGTGAACATCCTATCAGCTTGTCTCACTTTGATTTCAGTGTTTGCAGTTGAAAGTCAAAATCAGAAAAAAAGAAAGTTCTGTTATAGAAAAGCAGGCAGTTTTGAAGCTGACAAAAATTAAAAATAAATTTGAACCATAGCACACACCAAAATCAACAATTTGGAACATACTGAAGAAGACGAAACCACAGGTATAATTACCAATCAGCCATGACCAGATCAGCCATTTGATGACAGAGCTGTCAGTGAAATCAACAATAACCTCCAGAGTGCAGGGGCGAAGGTATCAAAATCCACAGTTTGCAGAAGACTGAGACAACAGAAGTACAAAGGTGACACCATAAAATATAAACCTCTAATCTGCACCAACAACAGAAAAGCCAGATTAGAAGAACAAAGATGAGCCGGGGGAGTTTTGGAACAAAGTTTTATGGACAGATGAGACGAAGATAAAGTGATGGAAATGGTAAAGTGTGGAGAACACAAGGAACTTCAGATGCTCCAAAGAACAGCACCATGTGAATCATGGTGAAGGTAATGCCATGGCCTGGGCATGCATGGCTACCTCTGGAACTGGCTCAGTCTTTATTGATGACGTAACTAATGATGGCAGCAGCTAACGGAAATATTTTGTCTGCTTATATATAAGAAAATGCTTCCATACTTACTTCAGCATTTCACCACGCTGCATGACAATGACCCCAAAACATACACCCAATGCAACCAAGAGTTCATCAGCAGCAAAAAGCGGAACACTTTAGACTGATCAAGTCAATCTTAAAATGTAAATCAAATTGAGCATGCATTTTACATGATGAAGAAACAACTGACATGAGAACATCCTAATAGGCAATAACTCAAAGTGGCTATAGCAAAGGCTTAGCAAAGCATATACAATGATTAGTGCTGGGATAACGGAGTTTTAACATTTTTGGCTGAATTCTAACATTTTCATGAATTCTCCCATGAGCCATTTGTTTATAAGCATAAATCTTTTACAAAATCTATAAAGAGGGTCGTTCCCGCCTGATTTTGTTGCATGTGTATATGTTTGTACATGAAGGCATTTTTTGCACAAGTCAATTATATACACAAGAAAGAGTGTTGTAAGTGCACTGATTTGTCAAATAGTCATATTGTAATATGGACCAATCATGCATCGTGATATAGATATCTTCTGGTGTAAAAAAAATTAAAAGTATCAACCATTGATGCTTGTGAATTTTCACGAATAAAATAAATAGATTCAGCTATTAAAAATAAACTCCACTGGTCCTGATTAGACCAGACCTTTGCTACTGTGCCATGGAGATATTTGGTCTGGTGCCTGAGGAAATGCATTCCAAATTCACATTTTGGAAAACATTAAGTTTCTTGGAAGGGGTAACTACCAAAAACTCTGGGGGCTGATAAATATATTGCCATCTGGTAAGGTACCAATCATCAGCTGACTTTCTGATACTTTAGACAGCCCAATAAAGCAAATACAAATTACTCTATTAAATTAAATGTGTAAAAAAACTATATGATGAGCATGAATTATAACTTACCCACAGTTCTTACAGCTATGTTTCACTTCAATGCACTTGCCCTTTGTTTCAATGACCTTATCCAAGCACTGAGCTTGTTTGCAGTAATAGCAAAACTCAAATAGCTGAAGTAAACTGGATTTTACTGGAAACAGGAAAAACGATATATATTCTTTCAATTCTGTTGTTTTAAGAGGTGTCGGTCCTAAAAACTATAACATATTTTCACATAGAAATAACATTATCAACCCCCTCTTCTCTTTCTGTACCTTTGTTCTGAGATATAAAATTCAGGCTCAAAATCATCATCGCTACAAGAGTACATATTGGATGCACTTCTGTAGAAGAGGACTCCGGTAAGGCATTCACACCGAATTCCTATCAATGTAAGATACACAAAGTTTATATATATATATATGCATTCAGACCTTTACTAAAGCTGTTTTTTAAAATACAAGTAATGTGTCACATCAACATTTCAGATGTATTTATAATATACTGTAAAATGGGTTTAGCATTTTTTTTGACAATGCATTGCTTTCTTGCTTCCAGATTTATATTTTACATGTGTGGGTTCAGTTAAGCAATTTTGTTTTAGTTATGTGCAAATTAAGTATAATGTATAAACAAAACATTCTGTTAACATATACACAAATTAATTCTGTACCATGGTTGTTTTTCATTGTGTGCTACTGTTCTGTTTGGGTACATACAGAAGTGAATGTTTTCATTTCAGTTTGGACAAAACTTGATATTGAAGTGGAAAATGTTTGAGTGAACTGGTTGATACAATTCTGGAGGAGGAGGCATGTATGTCGCTTTCATTTATGCACATATCCTGTAAAAATAACATGCTAACAGATTAATAAATGATGTACAAGTACACATGGAATGCATATCCACACACACTTATGTATATAACTATATATAAATATATACATAGATATGGCACTGTCCCTGAGAGTGTGTACTGACAAACTTGCTGGGCAAGAAGGGGCAATCATGTTTTGGCTGTGTTTTTGTGTCCGTTTTTGTTTAGTTTCCACAGAGCTTGGTGGAGGGTCTGGTCCGGTCCTGAATTTGAGACTGCTGTACACAAACAATATAATATTCAAAATACCAGACATAAAGGCGCCGCTTCCACATCAATACTGGATGGGGGAAAGACAAGCTGAAAACAGGACTGTCTGGTGCCAGGCCATACAATTCATGTGCATTAGGAGAGACCCCTGGTGGACAGAATTGGGGAGGTGATTCACTCCTGTCCAGTGCTTGGATCTTGTTTTAGGGACTGTTTTAGAAGAGGAGATTAATAGTCACCTCCAAAACTATTGGCATCCTTGAAAACAATGAGCATAGACGTCTGTATAGAATAAACACAGGTAATGGGCTATATTTGTAATTTTCCTACATGTGGAATATATTGTACTTTATTAATGAATCAGGGGAATCAACCAAAATTACACCTCAAATTATAAATGTATTTCCACAAAACATGTTAAAATTGTCACACCTGTACAAATTCCCCTTACTAGGATAACAGCACTGAGCCTTTTTCCATATCTTTGAGGAGATTGGAGAACACTTTGTAGGGGATCTTAGACCTTTTCTCCACACAGAATCTTTCCATATCCTTGACAATCCTTTGGTCTGCACTATGGACTGCACTCTTCAATTTAAACCACAGGTTTTCAATGGGATTCAAGTCTAAAGATTGAGATGACCATTGCAAACTTAATTTTGTGGTCAAGTAACCATTTGTTTGGTTTTGGATGCATGATTGGGGTCATTGTTTAAGATCCACTTGTGGCCAAGTTTCAGCCTCCTGGCAGTTTCTTTCTGCATCGTTCTTTCGACGCCAAATCCACATCTGATCATAGCACCTGGTTCCAATCCAAGTGTCAATGCAGTTTAGCATTACTGGTGCTTACATTCAAGCCAAAATGTCTTGCATTATTATGAAATACTGGTACCTAGCTTATCGAGCCAGAAAATCCTTCTCAGCACACCCCTAAAATAGATAGTTTTCCACACACTTTTCAGCAGCTTAGACATTAAACAGAGGTACTTAATGTCGACTTCAAAATTATAATTTTATTTTTATGTAAACAATTAAAACAAAAACAAAATAGAACCAAAAACTTTATTTCACTGTTTTGCTGATGTTTGTGTACCCTGCACCCACACAGGTCATTAGCACCTTCTCTCCACCTTTCCGATCCTCTTCCTGGTTTTGAGTTTCAATCTTGAAGATGACTTGAAAAAAGTCTCTTATATGGCGCAGGAACTCTATACTGAAAAGAATAACAAAAAACAGAAATAAATAATGCTTATAAGCTCAGGTTCATATCCTGCTGCAGGTTTTTTTTTTGTGTGTGTTTTTTTCTACCCCTGTTTTGGAATCGCCAATTGTGCTAATGCATCTTGGCTCGTCGCCCATCCCCTACCACTACACCTGGGGAAGGTAAGGAAGTAAGAGTGGGATCCCCCAATCCCGGCCACCCTCAAGCCACCCGTCATTTCACACAATGCAGGCTATACAGTGAGGGAAAAAAGTATTTGATCCCCTGCTGATTTTGTACGTTTGCCCACTGACAAAGAAATGATCAGTCTATAATTTTAATGGTAGGTGTATTTTAACAGTGAGAGACAGAATAACAACAAAAAAATCCAGAAATATGCATTTCAAAAAAGTTATAAATTAATTTGCATGAATTGATTTGTTGTCACCTTCTCACAAGCTGCTTGGCGATGGTCTTGTAGCCCATTCCAGCCTTGTGTAGGTCTACAATCTTGTCCCTGACATCCTTGGACAGCTCTTTGGTCTTGGCCATGGTGGAGAGTTTGGAATCTGATTGATTGATTGCTTCTGTGGACAGGTGTCTTTCATACAGGTAACGAGCTGAGATTAGGAGCACCTAATTAGGTGCTCCTAATCTCAGCTCGTTACCTGTATAAAAGACACCTGGGAGCCAGAAATCTTGCTGATTGATAGGGGATCAAATACTTATTTCCCTCATTAACATGAAAATCAATTTATCACTTTTTTGAAATGCGTTTTTCTGGATTTTTTTGTTGTTATTCTGTCTCTCAGTGTTAAAATACACCTACCATTAAAATTATAGACTGATCATTTCTTTGTCAGTGGGCAAACGTACAAAATCAGCAGGGGATCAAATACTTTTTCCCTCACTGTATAGCCTTACACTGGAGGTCCAGCGCCTATTGCAGGAGAGGTAGGTAGCTGGCAGGGGATCCCCAATTAGCGATGAGCCGAGAGAGACCCGGCCTTGGCGCTAATTGTGCGCGCCACTGGTCACAATCAGAAAATGACATGAGCTGGGACTGAACCAGTGACCCATAGGACATAAGAGCACTTACAATATTTCTGTGAAGTCCTTTGATTTTTTTAATTGATGAAATCTAAAGATAGTCTAATTTAAAGCATTTCTTCCCAATTGATTCAAACTGGTTATTAGGTATGTGTGCTGTTCAGTAAGGAGATACAATTGATGGGTAATTACTTTTATCAAAGAATAAAGCAATCTAGTCAATTCTGGCTACTCATCTGGTGTGCTTTCTGACACGATTTGCACTTGCTTCTCCACAACTCCATTGGCTTCAAGATCAAGTTCAAAACTGCTTGTCGCTTACCATTGACTCAGCCAGACTGTACCTAACTACATCCAGACTCCTCTTTTCTGAAACTGCCTCCAGAGCCCTCTGGTCTCTGCACCTCTTATTCCACAGCCCATAGCCTGTGGTGGACGATACCCACCAAAGACAGGACCACACAGTCCCTGACCACTTTCCTGCATCTGCTCAAGATAAACCTATTCACCCTGTACCTGTAATACCCCAACTTAATCGCCTGGACATCTCAGCACTCTTGCTCTTATCTTATGTACTCCCTTATTAAACTTATGCTCCTGATTACTAGCACTTTTATCATTTTACTACAACTACTCCTATATTCATGCCTACCTTATGTGTTAGCTCATTTGTACAAGTGTACAATTATCTTTTGCTTTAAATTAAATGATTTTGTTTTTGCTGTGGTTTTATCATAAGTTTCTTGAATCTGAAATCTCACAAACAAAAAAGTAAAATATGAATTAATACATTTGTGAATCAATGTGCATTTGTTTTAGCCCTCGGACTGCCTGAAGGACCACTGTGGACTACACAGATAGACTCAATAAATCATCATCAAACAAACAAGACAAGTTGTGTCGATTTACAATGTTCCTAAACCAAAATATTCGTACTTAAATGCATAGATGACCCTGTCTAAAAAATAATGGAATAATTGTAGCCATTGTATAATTCCCCAGCTTTAGTTTAGGGAAGCCAAAAAATAATGAAAAAGAAAGTCTCAAAAAAACTAAATTGTAATGAACAATAATAACGATGTTAATAATTCATTAGAGAAGGGCCAGTAACTGGTCGTTTTTATATTTGAAATCAAGGTTTAATATGAAACTACCCATATGTATGTCAAGTATGTTGTTTATTTGTTTCTGTTTTATCTCTATCTGTAATGTGCTCTGTGACTACCTTGTGAATGGCGCTATTTTAAGTTACAATTCATTGACTTGTTGCAGATGTGCTCTTGTATCTCAGCTAAAAGCAAGAGCTCAAAAGAAAATCAGCAGTTCAGGTTGGACTGCATGGAATGAAGCTTGGACCACTCACATTTGCTTATTTCTTAACCTTAGCCATTTTCAGTTGTGGCTATTCTGAAAATTGGGTCAAAATCTGGAGACTGATATTTTTTTTGACCGGCTGAATTAAAGAAACATCTTCACTTGAAGAAGTGTTCTTGATGGGGAAAATGAAAATTTGGGGTTGGAATGAATAAGCAATAAGCAAAGGTTTAAAGTGAAGTCCAGGAAAACTCTGAGGGCTGGGCAAGAGCATCGCAATCTAGAAACTGGGATTAAAAATCAGTTTCAGTTGAGTGGAGACTCATTTGGATTTTTATTTTATTTTTTAATATAGAGATGCACAGAAGGTATCTTACTGCACAGACAATTACATTAGTTTTGCTTTTTATCGTAACTTTTGATCACACTATATTGAGAAGTATACATGCAGATGTTTAAATAATTATGTATTTGTAATATCACTTTGAGAAGCAAGCTATACAATTTCTTAACAATTAATATACATAACAAAAGATGGGAAGTGGGTCAGACTTTTTGCAGACTATCAATAAAATCAGTGATATAGTGACCAACAAGTTGGCATTAATCGTCTGAGACAGATTATAGGAAATATGCATCAACAAGCTGAATGTGATTTTACACAAACCATAGTCTGAAGCTACAGCTAAGCTCAAAGTGTGGATTTATTAAATCAACAGTACAGCTGCCGTGTACTCACTCACAAAGCCTCTTTAAGTAGACAATTCCTAGATTTAATCAATGAAAAAATCAAAGGGTGACTTCACTGAAATGTTTTAATGGTAAATAAACTTTCCAATAAAATGGATGGATGGATATTCTCTGCAAAAGTCAATAGTCATGGTTGATATTAAACTGTCAAAAGAAAGGAAAGTCTTAAAAAGCAATCTCTTGCAAGCTCCCTGTGCTCCAGAATGGATGTACGAGAACAGACTTGTGAATATAGCGATTCTCCTGCCTTAATGTAAACATTGTGGGATTGCTGTAGGTGTGTGTTATTACTTTAAACAGGATATTAACTCAGATACAAACTGTTAAATGGTTATAAATCATATTATGTTCACATTTATGCTGGAAGACCACAATGAAAATTATATTCGTATACAACTCCTTGGATGTCTATTCTGAAAAGTGCATTGATATCTTATAAATAATGCAATCACTATAATTCCTTTAACCCTATTACATTTTAATTTCGGTCAATATGCAAACCTTAGGACCTCGCTCCTTAATAAAGAGAAGTCACGGATGTCAGGGCAGCAGTGTGGAGTACTAGTTTGGGCTCTGAGGGTTCATTCCCAGCAAGGTACTTAACCTAGATTGCTCCAGCTGTATGAATGTGTAATTGTATGTAAACATAATCATGTTAAATATTGTAACAAATGGCAGTCTCCTAAGAAATACAATAAAAGTAATAATATAGCACACTCTTCAGACCCAAAGCTTTCATAGGTCCAGGGCACAGCTTCTCTGCATCTCTGAGATGGCACTGTCAATCTTCAGTTATCATAGTACTGTACTTTTAAAGTACACAGCACCGGTACCATGATAACTGAAAATGGACAGTTCACTTTCTTCAGTTCTTCCCATTTCTGTTTCTTACTAGAAACCCAACAAAACACAGAAGAAAAAAGGTCTGCTAAACTTCCTGCACTTCTACTATACATTTATTTAGATAAACAGCTATGTCAATTTCTGTCAAAATAAATCAGCAATTCATATTTAAAAAATAATAGCTGAAGTGTAATTTAAATACATTTTAGATTAAATAAATCATACCAACACCAGGAACATTTCTGAAGTAGAGAAACACTTTCTTTAAACAATACAATAATAGTCTATCATAATGAACCACAAAGGATTTTGAAGCTTCTACAAGCTTGCTGCCTTTTGGCTACTTCATTCACACACTCAGACACCACAGCAGGCTGTACTTTCCCGTAGCTTCCCTTACAGAAATTAAAAGTTTGCAGCAAATTAGCAGTGAATTTGTTGCAAATTTGCAGCAAACTAAATAGTTTACCAGAAGTGTTTGCCAGAAGTTTGCAAGTGTTTGCCACTAGTGGCTCACTTTTAGCAAACGTCTGGCAAATATTTCGGCAATAGGGAAATATAACTATTATCACTGTGATTTCGTAGTTGTATTTAATGGGGAGAAACAATATGTATTCTTGACTATAGACAATTACAACTACTCAAACCCTTTACATATAAGTAAAATCAACACTGATCATAACCAGTAATTCATGTTTATTTTGAGACTGGTATGCAGATTATTGCAGTCTCGAATGAACATTACAATGTTGTAAACAGCTTATAAGTAGACAATTGGCGCATAGTTCATGCAACAATAAGTGGTAAATGCAAAGTTTCAAATTAATCAGTATCAGTATCAAATTACTGGATTAAGGTAAACACAAACTACGAGTACACAGTCCTTACTCAAAACATAAAAGTAAAATGTTGTACATAGATTATTAAAATGTGTTGTTATTTCTTTGAAAACATTTGCCATATTTAATGTATTTGATTTTGTTTTACAGCAGAATAAAAGCATCAATAAAGGCAATGCTCTTTATAATACTACAACAGTAGGCACTATAATACAATTATAGTACCAAAACAATATGTATTAACTTGATTCATCCAAAGTGACAAAATGGGGCACCTGTAAACTGACTTCTTATCACCCTGACCTGTGCAGCTTTCTGCTCTCAGAAAGCTGGTAAATATTCCTATTTCCATTCAATGGACAATATGGTATTAATGTGAGTTCTAATGATTGGCTTATTCTCATCCTAAAATCTTACTGTGTTAATGTTATGTTTTATAACTACTATGTCATAAAACTAACATGTTTTTTCTTCTTTCTTTAGTGTATGCCATCAACGAACTAAGAATGAAGGATTCAGACTTCAATAAAGCACTACATTCAAAAGCCCTCACTTCCAAAAGGGCAGTTTTGATTAATCGTGTAAAGTAAATCATGGCAGGGGAAGAGCAGGCCATATATACACTACCGTTCAAAAGTATGAGGTCACTTAGAAATGTCTGTTGACACTTGTTCAGGTTACGTCTTAGTTGTTGAATCTTTTTATGTTCATACAAATATTTACACCTTAAATTTGCTGAAAATAAAAGCAGTTTATTTTTTTGCTGGGTATTATCTATATCTATCTATCTATCTATATATATATATCTATACATTTGTTTTTCCTAATGTTCTATTGGATAAAAGTTTACAGATAGTTTTCAGTGTGATGTGTTATGTTAGACAGTTATTTTATCTACTCTTATTTGAGAAGGGTATTTTGTTGCTACAGTTTAATTTAAATTGTTTAATTATCATAATATGGTACTATGTAGAAACAAGTTTTTACATTTAAAACTTAATCTGTTATACTTCCATTTATGCAATGAATACAATTTTCAATGTGATATTTTATAGAGGGTGTATGGGAACTACCTGCCATTTAAACAATTAGAACTTGGCTGTTATACTCTAAAATGTGTAATCTTTGAAACAAACATTCAAATTCAAACTGGCAAAGACTATCAAAATATGGATCAAGAAATAATTAGTTAACTTCTTGTTACAAGCGGTTTGCACACCCTGACGTACCAGTAGACTATGGAACATTTACCTGACAAATGATCTGTTAGCCAGAAGATTGCCACTACTGTTTGCCAGAACAGCTAATTAGCATATGAAAAAGTGAACTTGCAGCAAGTTTGCCACTAATATTCATCACAAGTTTGCAGAAAGTTTGTGGAAAACTCGCCACAACAGTTTGCCAGAAAGTGTATATTTTGGTAAGGGTTTCCACTGAAAATCCCAATGCCAAGAGCTAGATATTTCTATTAAAAAGAACTCAGTTACTTACTGGCTTCAATTCCAATTGTATTTTGTTTATCTCAAAGTAAATCATAAGGACATAGTTGAGAAGTTGCCTGGAGGGGAGGCAATCATTAGGGTTAGGCCTTAAGCTGTGGACCACAACAATCCTACAGGAGTTTTTGTTTTCTCTCCTCTATGCCTAATGGTTTATTTTATTGAATTATGTGTGGTTTATTTATTTGTTAACTGTATTTGTTTTGTTTTCAATCTGTAAAGCTACCCTGGGAAGGGCGCTATACTAAATAAGAACTGATTGACCTTTTGTTATGGGGCAAAGAATAATGTAGGAAACCATATGTTTTTTGTAGTAACATTATGCTTACATAAGTAAATACATCTTTGTATTATTCTATTTGACAAGATCTGTAGAAAAATAACTTACGTGTAGGGAGAGAGAGGTCCCAGCTGAACTTTGGAAACATCCTGTTGTCCCAGAGTCATGTATAGCAACACAAGGCTCTGGTTGATGGAATCCACACAGCCCCCCTGGAAACAAAATTACATGACAACATCAACCTAAACTCATACAAAAAGTTCAAGACCATGGCTGGGTTTGACTAGAGAAGACGCAAAACACAGACCAATGCAATGCACAGACCAACATTCTACTGCATGGTAGAGATTTTAACAAAAGTATAAACTATTTTATACATAGGTCATCATTGGTTATTTAAAGTCTGCTCATAAATCCATTAGCAACTGTTCCAATTACATATGGATTCTAACATCCTAAATGTTTACATGCCCTGAAAAAAATAACCTCATTCACTACATGTACCTCACAAATACTTTTTAAATATTGAAGTGCAATGGTGGCCTGCAATGAACAAGAGCTAAATGGAGCAGTTTTTCTTTTATACGAATCTTACATTCATACCAATAAGTATGAAAATCATATAGCCTAATAAATTAACTTGTAAAACGATACAATTGTAGTTTTCCAGGTTAAGTATGAAAATTGGTGAATAAATTATTAGAACTTCCAGGGCTGTGGCAGACATACTTACAGAGAGGTTTCAGCAGCTGTTAAAAAGCAGAGCGCAAAGCCTTCTTTGTGGTTTGAGGTTTCTTTTAAGGAACTACATTATTCAATTCAACCTTTACAAACACCTGGTAATTATTACAGACTGAGGGGAATCATACCTTTCAGCTACATTAAGTAGGCATCATTTACATCAGGATCAGCAAAAGAAAAGAAACATAAAACCAGTAACATACACCTCCAACAGAAATCCCCACAAGCTTCCTCTTTCCTTGTAACTGACTGTACAAATTGACAGAATTCCCCTAAAATCCAAAGTGGTCAGAACAGTCAACAATTTAAAAGAAAAGCAGACGTAAGCTACACTGGCAAAGGAGACTGTAATACATAAAAGACAGATTTCCTTACCTTCTTACATGCATATATACAATAGATCAAGTTACATTTGATGAAATGTAACAAAACAAAAAATAAAATAAAAATAAGTCATAAGTAATTAATTGTACGACAATCAATACTGCATGCATCAGCAGTATATCTGTCAATAATAGTTAAACACATTTCTAAACACATTATGTTAATTTAGTCAATCAATCAGTATTTTGCAAATCTAATTTGGGATATGATACAGGTGCATCCTGTAGCCTTTTAATAGGTTCTTTAACTTGTCGGGAGGGATATCTGACCATGTTATTTGCCTTTACATGTGGATTGCAATTTACAGGCCAAACCAAACCATTTTTGTTTTGGATTGATATCTGGAAATACCAAACAAGAACAGTTCCTCTCTCAACAATGTGACCATAGAGTCGGTTGTGTGTTGTGGACTGCTTAATACCCTGGAAAGTCCATATGTGACTTGCCAGCATGAGCTTCCTGATGGGGAAGCCACCAGGTTTTTGGCAAAAATGTCCTGGTATATTTGTTTTAATTGATCTCAATTCTAACAAGGGCACCAGGATTGGTTGAGAATTTTTTTTTTTTTAAATACTACAAAATAATACCGTTCTGCCTCCGTGCTTCAGAGTGGGGATTAAGTTATTTTGAGAAGTTGCACTTTTTTTTGGCCCAAAGACACTGCTGTCCGTGGCATAAAAAGAAGAGGCCTGAATTTGCCTCAAAAATCCCAATTACATTGATGTTGTTTCATACCATGATGTGTGCACATAGACCAGCAGTGTATTTTGTTAAAATTTTCCTAATACTATTTGCCAGGACATTAATACATTTGAGCATAATTTATTTAGCAACAGATGTAACTATTGCGGATACAAAAAGTTGCAGTATTGTGCCCCCTCATCTTTTGATCCGGTTATTAATTGTCCATGATGAAAAGTGTTACGGTAGCCTGCATTCTTGTTACAAGACTGATGTGCATTTGCCGCAACATGTTGTAATATTACTTTGATTTAGGGACTTTGACTTGTATTAGAGATTACAGATTTGAACTGGTTTCTGCATGTGTTATTAGTTACATGTTTAGTGAGGGATCTGTTATCACATAATGTTAGACTCAAAGAGGATTTAGACTGTTGTTTATGTTTTAGGTCAGTTTAATTTGATGCACCTGAACACTATTACAATAAACTAACTCTATTCACCCTACATTTGTGAATGCCTGATTCCTAGACCCTGCCTATATCAAACGCAGCATTATGATCACCCCCACACAGTGCTACAAAACAAAATACTGAATGTACTACAGCATTTCCTTGCTAAATTAACTTTGTTACATTACATGATACATGATGATTAATTTACTTTAAAAATAAAATATTTAATTTTATCAATGACAATTTTAGAGTTTGCCGATTCAGCTATAAAGATGCCAGCTGAACACGAGTCAAGACAGACGGGAGTGTAAACGTCCACTGCATAGTGGTTTTATCACTGGTATACATCACTCATAGTTTTATTCTACTTCTGAAGAAACACATTTTGTGACAAAAAAAGAGCAAACTTGTTTCATAATAGTTTAACAGAATCTACTTGGACTACTACTTACAATGAAATAATTGTAACAGGTTTCCATTCTCACCTATATTTAGCATGATCTTTGTAATTGGCATTCAAAATTTATCATGCAAAATTATCAATCAGTGCAAACTTAAATGTCAATTAACATTCTGTGGTATCACTCAAGACTAGCTCATTACAGTATGCATGACTTTTGCAATTTGTTTAGCAAACTAGATGTATGGTTATATTATTAGGGTTCAACATTGTGCACGACCAATTTTTTGGCAGCACTTAATTCCTCCCAGATTATTAATCTCCTAATTTCATTAATCATTTTAATTAGTCAGTCTATTGACTCACATTGGCACACTGATTATGACATTCATTTTGTCATGTATCCCTTAATTACTACTAGGTCTTATTCTATATTTCTTAGAATGTATAAATAAAGAATTTAAATGTTTCAGTTTACTAAAAGAAACAATTTGTCAACAAGAGCATAACAAAATGAAAAGAAAACTTTCTGGAACAATTTATATAAAATACAAAATCATAATGCCAGTTACATGATCGAGGCATACAATGTCATTCTTCAAGGTTGACATGGCCTGTTATTTTCTGTTTTACTAAATGAACATTTATTTCCAAAACAACTTTATTTGTTTTGTATGACTTCTTCCAATATTACTTTGATCATTGCGTCTGTGAAGTTGGGCTTTCTTGTTTTAGGACAACCTGGTTAAGACGTTGTTGCTCTATTGTTTGAGGAACCCTCACATGTGGGCATGTTTTTATTTGTCTCTTTACATTTGAAAATGGCATTTTTGTAATTGTATCCAAGACGATTGCAATCCACTATATATAGAGAAAACCGAAATTATAATGCTAGTATATATTGTAACACAGAGCGGGGTGTGGGACCTGTGTGTCTGGGGATGAGATAAAATCCTCAGTCGAATGCTCTGTATAACAGTAAACAGTGATAACAAAAGAAGAGTTTTTAAAAAGACTGTAAAAAGTAAAATCCATCCTAGCCCGTGTCTGGGCACTATCTAGCACTGACTGTTCGTAGCTTTGCCCAGACCACTATTCAGTGTCCCACTCAAAACAACCAGGTTGTCTAATGGCAACTGTGGAAAAGCAGGAGTCGTTGTCTGGCCCAGGTCATAAAACAAACAAAGGACGGCATCCGGGTTTTCAATAATCAGCATAATCAGTTATGGTGTCGCAGATCCAGGAGGGGGAGCCATTCCTTGCTTATACAGCATCCCTCTCACTGTGTCACAATATCATTAAAAATAGAATATTCACTTGCTCTTCTGACAATAAATAAATATTTAGTCTATAAAATTTACTCCAATGCTTGTAAATGGTTACCCATTAGTAGTTGTACTTTTCTGGCTATTACTATTAAGCGTTGCTAGAATATCCGAAAGGGAGGCGATAAACAGGCTCAGAGAAGAAAAGAGGCAGTGGATAGACAACACAGTTTCCTGCACCGCTACTCAGGTCAGGCAGCCCAACTGGTCAAACATCAGTGTTACCTGGTCAAACAAATGCATGAACAGCAACAAAAAACTAAAAACAAAATCATCTTTAAAACAGAACACACAGCTCTCATTCCCACTCAACAAACACGCGAGCTTAGCTGATTTCATTATTCAAACTGCTCTGATTCTCAGGTTTCAAGTGACTTCAACCTTGTGCACGATCTTTGACACAGCAATCTCAAAACATTTCTTTTGGTCTGTACTGCATTCCAAAAAGTGATCAGTCCAAGCAAAACAAATAGGGTTTACTACACATTAGGATAACAGGAATTGTCTGTAGCATTGTCTGACAGAGGTAGGTGATACTTCTGTTGCTTCATCCAATGTCAATTTCTCATCTATGGGTTAAATTCTTATATGCACCATTTCCATATCTGTTATTGGTCTTTTAAAAGAAGTCCTCATTGCCATTTTTCTATAGCTATTTTAACGGATGTGTCTGACCTGTCTTGATGACTCACGTATTGATTAAACCCTGCTAAAGCAGCCAACTGAATTAAAGAACGTTGTGAGTGGCCCATACCTTCACCACACATTATATGCCCAAAGATCACCCTCTAGGCAAGTTCACTATGAATATATTTAGCAGTCACCTTAAGATCATTCTAACTTACTCACATCTCCCTGTATCCTTATGCAGCTCAATGACATAATAATGATTACTTCTCTGCCTATCATTTCAGATAGTGGTTTACATTTTCACTATTGAATTATTACAGTTAAAACCATGTTAAATCAATATAAACT
Source organism: Amia ocellicauda (assembly GCF_036373705.1). Classification (NCBI taxonomy): domain Eukaryota; kingdom Metazoa; phylum Chordata; class Actinopteri; order Amiiformes; family Amiidae; genus Amia; species Amia ocellicauda. Next base: position 23,446,798 of record NC_089857.1, read on the forward strand.
GATATTTTCAAACTAGATATCTATATATTTTTATCGACTGCTAAAAGATTCAAATTGTAGTACTTACATTAGACCTGCCTTTCTGACTGAGACTTTAGACGCTTCTCTTTAGCTCCTGTTTACTACATTTTGTTTTGCATTATGATTGATTAACCACAAAACAAACATCAAAATTGGCATACGTCTACACGTGGATAGAATTCACGTTATCAGTTTCAAACATTAACAATTCCCAGGAAAGCTTGTTTTTCTTTTTATTCAATATACACAAAAACAGACTTGCTCTCTATTCTCATAGATAGAAAGGAACACACTTTACAAATAACAAAAAGAACAAAATAGATTTTAATCCCAAAAAGATGTTCAATCTAAAGTGCAAAGTAAAGAATAAAAATGAAATGCTTTAGTCACACTATTGACAGATATGCATTCAGGTATTTGTGATGGTTATCTATTCTCTACTCTATTTCTATGTGGTGATTACAGCTCTGATACACACTCTATAATCTAATTATATTAATTAGTACCTACCTGTTATTTATTTATGTAACACTAGCCTAACTACTTCTATTGAGTCAGTGACTGCATGTGTACTACTAATCCTTATGAAAAGAGTAATATATATGTACTATTTGCTTGGTAGCACTGGAAAAAAAATGTGAAGGAGGCAAACAACTGCATTGCATTTGTTTTCAATTTGCACTTAAGACTCTTAAGCATGTTGGAGTTTGATCCTTTCTTTCCGTGGACACAGACTTTTTGTGTATATTGATTCTTCAAGGACTTGCATTCCTAAGCAATATAGTTGTTGGATAAACACATTCGTAAACAGGAAATGACAGAAAATCGAATAGCATTCATTGTGAAAGATCTGGACATCGGTGACAATGGATGCTTTATTACTGTAACAGTCTCAGCCCCCTGCACATTTGTCCATTTGTTTACTTTAATTAGATGCATGTTTTACACATTTGCACTTATCCCTCTCTTAAAGGGAGTGCTCCTAATCTCAGCTCGTTACCTGTATAAAAGACACCTGTCCACAGAGGTAATCAATCAATCAGATTCCAAAATCTCCACAATGGCCAAGACCAAAGAGCTGTCCAAGGATGTCAGGGACAAGATTGTAGACCTACACAAGGCTGGAATGGGCTACAAGACCATCGCCAAGCAGCTTGGTGAGAAGGTGGCAACAGTTGGTGCGATTATTCGCAAATGGAAGAAACACAAAATAACTGTCAGTCTCCCTCGGTCTGGGGCTCCATGCAAGATCTCACCTCGTGGAGTTTCAATGATCATGAGAACGGTGAGGAATCAGCCCAGAACTACACGGGAGGATCTTGTTAATGATCTCAAGGCAGCTGGGACCATAGTCACCAAGAAAACAATTGGTAACACACTACGCCGTGAAGGACTGAAATCCTGCAGCGCCTGCAAGGTCCCCCTGCTCAAGAAAGCACATGTACAGGCCCGTCTGAAGTTTGCCAATGAACATCTGAATGATTCAGAGGAGAACTGGGTGAAAGTGTTGTGGTCAGATCGAGCTCTTTGGCATCAACTCAACTCGCCATGTTTGGAGGAGGAGGAATGACCCCAAGAACACCATCCCCACCGTCAAACATGGAGGTGGAAACATTATGCTTTGGGGGTGTTTTTCTGCTAAGGGGACAGGACAACTGCACCGCGTCAAAGGGACGATGGACGGGGCCATGTACCATCAAATCTTGGGTGAGAACCTCCTTCCCTCAGCCAGGGCATTGAAAATGGGTTGTGGATGGGTATTCCAGCATGACAATGACCCAAAACACACAGCCAAGGCAACAAAGGAGTGGCTCAAGAAGAAGCACATTGAGGTCCTGGAGTGGCCTAGCCAGTCTCCAGACCTTAATCCCATAGAAAATCTGTGGAGGGAGCTGAAGGTTCGAGTTGCCAAACGTCAGCCTCGAAACCTTAATGACTTGGAGAGGATCTGCAAAGAGGAGTGGGACAAAATCCCTCCTGAGATGTGTGCAAACCTGGTGGCCAACTACAAGAAACGTCTGACCTCTGTGATTGCCAACAAGGGTTTTGCCACCAAGTACTAAGTCGAAGGGGTCAAATACTTATTTCCCTCATTAACATGCAAATCAATTTATAACGTTTTTGAAATGCGTTTTTCTGGATTTTTTTGTTGTTATTCTGTCTCTCACTGTTAAAATACACCTACCATTAAAATGATAGACTGATCATTTCTTTGTCAGTCGGCAAACGTACAAAATCAGCAGGGGATCAAATACTTTTTTCCCTCACTGTATACCTATAAATAGTCTACATAAACAATTACACTGGCTGAGCTACCTTTCCTTGCCCATAACAGGACAGAGAATACCAACTGGTATTGTGTTACTTACTCTGTAAATTTCTTCCAGCAAGAGTTTGGCACAGTTCTTCCCGAGGTCTTCTGGCTGAACTGGGTCTCCTTGGCCTTGTGGGTTGGAAGCCAGTTCAGCACTGAGGAACGTTCCATTTATAGTCTCAGCCACCAACGAAAGGCCAAAGCCAGGGGATCTGAAAAGCACCAAACACGCAGTTTAAACACAGATGAACATAAGCAGTAGCTTCAGCAACATGCTACAATTGATAAACTACCTTTCATGACACAGAGTGAACAAGAGAAGAATAATGTGGTGTCACACAAACAAACGATTGTATCATGGGTGTAAGGGGAAAAAATGATGTACAGCAATGAGATTTATTTTTTATTTTTTTATCCTCATGCAGAGGACATTGTACATTGAAAATCACTGAATAACACAGAAGTTCCAGTTTTAGGAGGATAGGCCTGACCTCGAGTTCTTAGATCTAGTGATTCTCTAGCTTTGCCTATAAACTCCAGAAAAACTATATCAGAACTTATTTATTTTTCTTCCCAGTGCAGTATTGAACACTGATTTTGTCTCTTTGATATACCCCTTTAATCTTGTCAGCATATTGGGGCAGTCTGATTGTTCATGTGGCATTATTGCAGATATATTTAAAAGCATGTATGTACTGTGACACTGTAGTGCATAACGGGAAATATAGGCCTATGGCAGACACGCCTGCTACAGGCCAATTCAATTACAGCAATGTGTAACATGCATACATTGCTCTATATATTAGTGAGACGATAGAAAACATTGCTGAAACTTCATATATCAAATGCTATTAATACAGGGTTCTTGCACCATTTTTAAAGTCAAATTCAATGCTTTTTAAGACCTCAACAAATATAATTTAAGAACCAAAAACGTCTAAACAACGCAAAGATTACACGCAACCAGACGTCAACATCTGCAGCTAGCTAACATAACGCAAACGTAAAACTTATTTTAATGGCGGAGTCTCTCATTGCTAATACTAAGTTAACCCTCAGAGGACTGAGCCAATTTTTCCCGTTTTTACCACTGTTACATTCTTGCTGATAAACAATATGCATTTGCTTATAAACCACAAAGTGTTTTATATCTATTTCTTCAGAACAACCTCTGCTAAATGCATTTTTCATGCATAATGTACTTATAAGACAGTATTTGAGTGAACAATGTGCAATAAAAAAAATAAACAATTCTTTTTTTTCTTTTTTTTTTATGATTGATTTCACACCCAACACAAGTAATAGTGAACAGTTTTGACACTTAGAACATACTATTCAAAGCCTTAGGTATTGCAATATGCATTGTATTTCAATAAACTATATACATTACACTGAAATAATGCACCTTTTTCGCAAACTGACTCAGGAGAACATTGAGATTCTATTTTCCCCGAGTTATTCAGGTCCCTCAGACTTGCCACTGAGCAAAGCTGGGCCTCTCCAGGAAGTGGCAGAGGGGCACCTGGCATGCCAGGGGGTCTTGTTATATATTCTGCTGACCTTACAATCTTAATCAGCTTCTGTTTTCCATTACTGGAAAAAAAAATCTAATTCCGTTTCTTTTTTTACTTTATTGCACATTTTCCACTTATATATAATATTATAATATATACTGTATTATATTTGCATAGCTGAAGCTGCTCTGAATCCATAGATACCACATGTATAATAGCTGAGATACGAGCTGAGTTGTACAAGCCCCCCGCCGCCACCCCGCTCTGATCAGCTGCTGAGACAGGGTTTTTTTGATTGGCTAGTAAAGGCAGATCTCCATGGCACATGACACACAGTAACATCCTCTCCATTGGTCAATTCCAGCCCTAAGTGCTGCAATGCGCACTGAATTTCTAAAACCAGGAAGTGCGCGATGTAAACACACCGCACATGGCTCTTTTCAGCAGAATCTCAGCTACGCAGCTAAAAACACTGCATGTCTTTATCTCAAATCGTTTATCAGATAATTAATACTTTGTAATCGATGCCCGAATTTTGGGCGGATCCACCTAAGTCGTCCTTTAATCAAACAAATACACGCTAATTAGACGTTTTACCCACCGTGCCACTGTGCGTGACAATTTTCCCACCAGCCTTAAACCCACCATCCGCAAATGTAATACCTACAGCAAATGTACGGTAACACAATTTATGACCTTAATTTCACAGATTTTATTTTAAGACCTTTTAAGGAGCCGCGGGAACCCTGTTAATAGTAAGCGCTTGCCAAAAAATTTAACAAGATGCATGCATTACACAGTTTGGTCACATAGCCACCGTATTGCATATTCCTACACTTTTGGACATTTGAGACAAACTTTCCTTTGTCCCATAACCACGTGCAGTAAAGAAATTAGTGCACAGTATTGCCTTATGACCAACTGACTGGTTACACATTTTGTCAGTCATGTTGTGTTAATTGATGAAACTTGGATATTACTACTTCAGTACAGTAAAGCCCACTGTGCCCAAGGTGAGTTGCTGCAATATAAAAATATGGCTAATGTGAACCTTTCAAATGACAGCTTTTAAAATGGAGCCAAGTAAATGAAGCAACTACTTCTGTATTAAAATGTAGAACTCTATCGCCATCTTGTGGAAAATTATATAAATTGAACTGCCCAACCCGAATAGTACAAACATGCAACCTACAAATGTATACTAAACTACATAACCTTATGCTGCAATTGTATATGATTTACACTAGTACATAAGTCTATAACCTATGATAAACTCAAGTTACTGAAATTAAAGACATTGCTGTTGTGGGCAAATTCAGTGTCAGTGTTTCCTAACTTCCATATGTTGATGTACAGACCTGTGAAGCAATACATTACTAATTTTAATATTAATACAAAGTTATGTCTTAAGTTGAAACCAGATTTATGGATGATACAGCCTGTTCACATGGCCTGGCGGTCATGTTTAGTTTATGAATACCTTTGTACATTTTATACAAATCTTCTCCAATACCACTTGTAGTAACCATTTCAAATTCAGTGCAGTGCTGCCTTAAGATTTTCTTGAAGCATGTCGATTGCTTACATGGTTGCCACTGAACATTCAAAATGTTAGTTTAAGACAGGTAGCCTACATGAACCCTTACAGTGGAGTGTAGAGCTCTCACTATCTTGTGGAGAATTCTGCAAATGTAATCGCACAACTAAAACTATGCAACCATGTAAAGTTGCAAAGATAATATTATTAATGTTATTTTGCCTACTGCCAATTACTAATGTTTTGCATGCAACTCGCCGATACATGATCTATATACATTTACAAGGATCTTTGCAACTACCAGGATTGTTTTTGTTATGCTGTCATTCCTTTTACCTCAAATCACAACTGAGTTTAACAGTCTATAAAAAGCAGAAAGGCTTGTATCAAATTGATTTAATCACTGAAGTGTCTTTGATTTTGTTAAGTAATGCAAATCCACTCCCTTTCCCCTCCCAGCAAAGGGAAACCTGCAAAACATTTGATATCATTTTTAATATATTTTGCAGACCATTTTCTCTTTTGATTTAGTCCCATGAAGGTTTTCACAGTGTGATAAGTTTGATTAGGTCTAGGCCCATGTTAAGAAAAACTGCAAACTTACTTTCCAGAATGAACTCCCTTCATATGGTCTGTGTAAATATAAATGTCTGGAATGAACAGGTTTAAGATGCTCCTGGCTGAGTCGATCATTCGGTTTGCTATCTGTGGAGAGACTCTCACTGAATATCTGATCAGAAGTGTCAAGGAAAGGTCTTAAATATCTATTAATAAAACCATAGCAATGTGGGGAGTCTGACAGATCATTAATGCTACAGAATTAGAAGGATTACATTACACTTATAAAAGTAAATATACATTTTATGCACATACAACTAACAGGCTTTCCTATAGGATTTGATTTATAATAATCTGACATGACTAAAATTATTTAACTGAATGTTCTCCATGCCTGTCGTAGGTTTGCCAGCTTATTGACAAATTACAATAGGCCTCAAAGGGGTAAATAAAAGCTCTAGTTGCACATTAAAAATACAAAATTCTAAACTGAGATTTAAACACATGGTAACTTAAACAGATATCAAGTCAGGTACTAATTCAAAGACCAAATAATCAAAATACATAGTGTGGTCTCCAAAATGCAGATATTTCTGTACTAAGACAGTGATAAGATGATAACAGTAAGAGAAAAACAGTACAGTTATGGCTGAAATACATAATTATGAATTAAAAAGGCAGCATTTATGTCAGATAACAAAAATAAAGGCAAACTTCAGGACTAAAAGACAAATGCTAAACCCTATGCAGTGCAATGCTAGCAGCCACAGAGAAGGAAAGGATACGCTATTCCTCGGATACGCTTGATTTTTCCTGGGTCTGAGAGTTGCACTGGCTTAATACATCTCCGCACAGGGCAGGTAAAAAGCACCTCTCCTCCTCCACCTGGGGGCATCCCTCTTTTCACCACCTGAAGAGAGGACAAAGAAATGTATTTTAGAGCAATACTCAAAACTATCAGCTGATTACGAGGTGTGTTCAAATGAAAAAAGATTTGCATGTTAAAATCTAGAATTGTTTGCAACTTATTTTATCCATTACATGCAGTAGGCAAGTGCAGATAACTTGTACATTAATAGCTGAACAAAAAAAAAAGTATTGGGGTAAAACCTTATCTAGATCAGTAGGGTAATGAAAATGTGAGTGAATTCTGTATAAGAATCTGAGTTTAACAAATGCTATTAACAGCAAAGCAGGTATATAATCTCCGAGACTACCTTTAGCTCAAGACCTTCCCCATCAAGTCCAAATTTCTTCATCAGAGGAATGGCAGTAGCTTTAAGAGTGTCAACCTAAAAAAAATGAGACAAAAGGATTCAAATGAGGGATTTAACAGACTCTTCAATGGGCAGCAGTGTGGAGTAGCGGTCAGGGCTCTGAACTCCTGTGTGGAGGTTTGTGGTTCAATCCCAGATGGAGGACACTGTTGTACCCATGAGCAAGGTGTTTTACCTAGAATGCTCCAGTAAAAACCCAGCTAGATAAATGGGTAATTTTATCTAAATAGAATGTGATGTATTGTAACAATTGTAAATCACCTAAGGAATATAATATAAATGTATGTGATTGTCCCAGCCCCACCGCCCCAAAAAATAGATTTCTAGGAACATGAGTGACTTAAGAACATGGGTTCCATTTAGTTTAATTTTTAAAGATTAAATATAATTATCAGATAATTATTACATTATTTAAATGTCTACTACAGAGCATCATTTCATATAAAAATATATTTCCAAATTAGCTTTAAGATGATGGATATTATCATTCATGTTCTTCCTTTCTGGTGCTCTATTTTCTGTGTTGAACACATTTTTAAAAACCTGTTGTTAAAGGAGTGTCATTGCAGCTGCTCATGTCAGTGCCTGAACTCTCATGTTATTTCACACTCAGGAAGCAGTGCACCTCATTTAACTACCCCACATGAAACTACTCTCCGTCTCTTGTTATACACTGTACAGAAGTGTGCCAAAATGTAGACTGTGAATACTTTCATTGAAGGAGACAAAATAGAGAAAATCAATGCATTACTTACAGATGGGTCTTTCTGGTCATTGGTCACGCCTCTCAGGACTGCCCTGATTGGACTCTTCATGAAGGGAGCCAATGCGAGTAGAGGTTCCAGGTAGTAGCCAATGGAGCGCTGGAGGTTGCAATCATGCTCCACTGCTCCTCCATACAGAAGCCCTGGCTGATAAAACAGGGCAGTACCTGTAAAAAGAAAACAAACCAATTAAATAACAAGCCTGACAAATGCATTACTGCATAACATACAAATTCATTAGACACAATAATCTCAAGGTAAAAGTGCTGTGAAATGTAAGATTTGCAGTAATTTTACATCAACTTTTGAAACCAAAAACAGATTCTCCACATTAGAAAATGCATATTTCTTTAACTGAACGTGTGTGTCAGACAGACAATTCCAAATATATAATATTATCTATAATTGCCATTAAAAGATGTCTTATAATGTTCAATTTTGAATTCCATAAATCTTTATCCTGCAAATCTGCGTTTTATTCTAGTTTAAATTCTGCTCGATTTGAGTCCTGCCTATGCTGATAAATTCTTTGCAGAAGGGTCAGATCAACAAAAGTCATAAGTGTTATTTAAAAACTCACCAAATTGATAGAATTGTAAAAGGCTGTGGTATGATTGAGTATTGTCTTCTTATACTATAGTTTAAATCTTGTTGATGGGAATTTAATTGGTGAGAGTTTGGTTGCGTCATCCTATGAAACTTCCAGCTACTTCTCCTCTAAAATTGTAAAGCCCAGTGTGCTGAAATGAATGACTGTAATCAGTGTTCCATGAAGTTAAAACTTCGTCAAGTCATAAAAACAATACAGTACCAGACCCTTGAATATGTTTTTAGCTGAAGCTAAAAGTCTTAAAGTCAATCCAATATTGACTATAAGGATACCGTTTCAGCACAGAGAGGATTAGATAAATAATCAAATACACTGAGAAAAGTAAACCCAATATTCAATTAAAAAACAAATAACCTGTTTGATTGACTTCAATCGTTGTGCCGTTGGTTATTTTGTCCATCAGTCTTATGAAGCTGGCTTCAAAATCTAAAAAGGAGAGATAAATACTTAAATACTACTTAAGCAAACAACACACACATTTTCTGTCAAAACAGTGACTGAAGGTGTTACACAAACGATTTTCTGTGTTGATCAGTAGTAAAAACTCCTGATTAGATCCATTCTGATTTCATTTTGCAAACACAATGAAATGTGGAAAAGTCCAAGGGGTGAATACTTCTGAGAGTCACTGTAGGACTTACACCATATATCACCTGTTGCCATATCACCCAATAATGTTAGTATAAGTTATTGAAAGAAACATGTGACACAGAAGGTTAGATTTAAACACTAGGCTACATCCCAAAACACTCCCTTGCTCCCTACTGCCAATAGTAAGTGTATACTTCAAGTGACTTTTACGGATGTTACAGAGCATTTGTCTGAGTGAGGAAGGGAGAAGGGTATAACAGGAGCGAGAAGATACACTTCAACAATCACTCACCGACCAGGTTCTTCAGCATTTCTTTTAAGAGTGAACAGTGCATCTTTTAACCGTACACAGTTGTATAACCTTGACAGTTTTTTTCCCCTCTGTCCTTGAATAACAGAGGGAAAAGATTTTCAAATGTATCAATTAAATGCTTCTGATTGTGTGTTTCCATGTTTAGGTCTCTTAATGTTTCTTTAAACATATTTATTTATTCAATTACCATTTATTCTCATCATAAAACAAACAGACACAAAAATTATAGTAGGGTTATAGTGCATAAACCCCTCATTACAAAGACAAATGCACATTTGAGAGTTCAGTGGTACAAAAACCATAGGCACTGGTCTACAGAGATGTGGGAAAAAGTGATGTGGTCAGATGAGTCATCCTTCACCATATTCTCAACAAGTGGGAGAGTGCATGTGTGGTGACACCAAGAGAACATGACAGGCCTGACTGCTGGACCCCTACAGTGAGGGGGTCTGGAGGCTCTGTTATGCTGTGGGGGGGCATTTTCCTGGCATGATTTAGGCCAACTTGTCCCTTTAGGGGGAAGGGTCACTGCAAATCACTACAAAGTTATTCTGAGTGATCACCTTTATCCAACGGTGACACATTTCTATCCTGATGGGAGTGGTATCTTACAGAATGACAATGCCCCCATCCACAGGGCACGAGGATCACTGAATGGTTTGATGAGGATGAAAATGATGTGAATCATATGCTATGGCCTTCACAGTCACCAGATCTCAACCCAATTGAACACCTATGGGAGATTTTGGACTGACGTGTTAGACAGCACTCTCCACCACCATCATCAAAACCCCAAATGAGGGAATATCTTTTGGAAGAATTAGAGATGCACCGATACCACTTTTTTGCAAACCGAGTACAAGTACGAGTACTTACATTTGGGTACTTGCCGACACTGAGTACCGATACCAAGTACTTAATAAGGCAGTATTTTTCCCATAAAAATTACAATTACCATCAAAGTGCAATGCATTTGAAGAAAGTTTTTATTTGTCAGATGCACTCTGGTTGATACAAAATAATATATTAAATAAAATGTATAACAGGAGGCTATTGCTGACATCCAAAATTGAACAATAACTTTCTGTGTAAACAAACACAGCCTCCACATTTCAATTAAATGTCTAAACTCACTGAATAGCAGTACTACACCTAAAAGCCTACTGTAACAGAGCAACTGAAATAGACATCATCATCCAAGTCATTAGGGTTTCGAGGCTGACGTTTGGCAACTCGAACCTTCAGCTCCCTCCACAGATTTTCTATGGGATTAAGGTCTGGAGACTGGCTAGGCCACTCCAGGACCTTAATGTACTTCTTCTTGAGCCACTCCTTTGTTGCCTTGGCTGTGTGTTTTGGGTCATTGTCATGCTGGAATACCCATCCACAACCCATTTTCAATGCCCTGGCTGAGGGAAGGAGGTTCTCACCCAAGATTTGACGGTACATGGCCCCGTCCATCGTCCCTTTGATGCGGTGCAGTTGTCCTGTCCCCTTAGCAGAAAAACACCCCCAAAGCATAATGTTTCCACCTCCATGTTTGATGGTGGGGATGGTGTTCTTGGGGTCATTCCTCCTCCTCCAAACACGGCGAGTTGAGTTGATGCCAAAGAGCTTGATTTTGGTCTCATCTGACCACAACACTTTCACCCAGTTCTCCTCTGAATCATTCAGATGTTCACCGGCAAACTTCAGACGGGCCTGTACATGTGCTTTCTTGAGCAGGGGGACCTTGCGGGCGCTGCAGGATTTCAGTCCTTCACGGTGTAGTGTGTTACCAATTGTTTTCTTGGTGACTATGGTCCCAGCTGCCTTGAGATCATTAACAAGATCCTCCCGTGTAGTTCTGGGCTGATTCCTCACCGTTCTCATGATCATTGAAACTCCACGAGGTGAGATCTTGCATGGAGCCCCAGACCGAGGGAGACTGACAGTTATTTTGTGTTTCTTCCATTTGTGAATAATCGCACCAACTGTTGTCACCTTCTCACCAAGCTGCTTGGTGATGGTCTTGTAGCCCATTCCAGCCTTGTGTAGGTCTACAATCTTGTCCCTGACATCCTTGGACAGCTCTTTGGTCTTGGCCATGGTGGAGAGTTTGGAATCTGATTGATTGATTGCTTCTGTGGACAGGTGTCTTTTATACAGGTAACGAGCTGAGATTAGGAGCACTCCCTTTAAGAGAGTGCTTCTAATCTCAGCTCGTTACCTGTATAAAAGACACCTGGGAGCCAGAAATCTTGCTGATTGATAGGGGATCAAATACTTATTTCCCTCATTAACATGCAAATCAATTTATCACTTTTTTGAAATGCATTTTTCAGGATGTTTTTGCTGTTATTCTGTCTCTCACTGTTAAAATACACCTACCATTAAAATTATAGACTGATCATTTATTTGTCAGTGGGCAAACGTACAAAATCAGCAGGGGATCAAATACTTTTTTCCCTCACTGTATATATATATATGAATCCATGCTGTACATCATACATTTAAAAGAAAATAGCATAGTACAAACTGTTAAAACACTTATCTTTAATGTAAGAAGAGTTTTTAATACAGTCTGATATAGAACTTTCAAAAAGAACAAACTAACAAGTTAACAGTACAAAATATACCTGATACTTTCAATTTTTTAGTTTATAAACCATCATTATATCCATCTTTTTAAAGAACATACAAGCTATGAATGGTTTTAAGATCTAAAATCAGGTATATACTACAAAATATATATATCTAGATTGGAAAAATGTAGTACAGAAAGCAATGTTTTATCCCTAGTTTTGGATTACCCGATGTTATTTTAAGTCGTGTATTGCTAATTGAGGTCTGTAAAACCAGTTGTATACAAGCCAAAAAAGGATTAGTAGTGCTGTTTGTTTTCAGTTTTCAGATTTTTTTTCCACACTGATATTTATGGTAATATGGACAGTTTTTTTGACAATATAAGCCCTTATGACACAGAAATAATAGTATTAAGTCATACACACCGATCAGCCATAACATTATGACCACCTGCCTAATATTGTGTAGGTCCCAAAACAGCCCTGACCCGTCGAGGCATGGACTCCACTAGACCTCTGAAGGTGTGCTGTGGTATCTGGCACCAAGACGGTAGCAGCAGATCCTTTAAGTCCTGTAAGTTGCGAGGTGGGGCCTCCATGGATCGGACTTGTTTGTCCAGCACATCCCACAGATGCTCGATTGGATTGAGATCTGGGGAATTTGGAGGCCAAGTCAACACCTTGAACTCGTGATTCATCAGACCAGGCCACCTTCTTCCATTGCTCCGTGGTCCAGTTCTGATGCTCACGTGCCCATTGTAGGTGCTTTCGGCAGTGGACAGGGGTCAGCATGGGCACCCTGACTGGTCTGCGTCTACGCAGCCCCATATGCAACAAACTGCGATGCACTGTGTGTTCTGACCCCTTTCTATCAGAACCAGCATTCACTTTTTCAGCAGTTTGAGCTACAGTAGCTCGTCTGTTAGATCAGACCACACAGGCCAGCCTTCGCTCTCCACATGTATCAATGAGCCTTGGCCGCCCATGACCCTGTCGCCGGTTCACCGCTTTTCCTCCGTTGGACCACTTTTGGTAGGTACTGATCACTGCAGACCGGGAACACCCCACAAGAGCTGCAGTTTTGGAGATGCTCTGACCCAATTGTCTAGCCATCACAATGTGGCCCTTGTCAAAATCGCTCAGATCCTTACGCTTGCCCATCACATCAACTTTGAGGACAAAATGTTCACTTGCTGCCTAATATATCCCACCCACTGACAGGTGCCATGATAACGACATTATCAGTGTTATTCACTTCACCTGTCAGTGGTCATAATGTTATGGCTGATCGGTGTATGTATGTGTGTATATGTATATATATATATATATATATATATATATATATATATATACACACACACACCGTTAAATAAGTTATATAGCCTACCTATAGTCTAAATAATTATAGTATGTAACGTGTTCGCTTGCGTGCTGCTGCTCGATTGCTTGGCACAATTCATTACATTCTGTGCCTTTTGTAAAGTAGTGTGTTCCAAGCATAACTAAAGATTACTTTAATTACTATAAATCTATAAATTAGTTATTCAACCATTTTAAATTCAGTTTAACAATCAAATAAAAAATGAGCGGATTACATTGGACGGTATTGTAACTATCTCAAAGTAACATCCCACCATGTTCCCAACAGAGACAGTGTTGATCAGGAGCCACAGCAGCAGCAGCAGAGATGCGCGCTACGCCCCTCACACGCGGCGACCAGCACAAGCTAAAACGCGACATAACCAGCGTTTTATAAACCAAATTAAGACCAAAACCATAATGTATGTAGCATAATTGCAATTACTTCTAAATACTTTTAAACAAGATTTGCTGAAGAAAGCATCATCAAGTTAATATATAATGCGCAATGTGTTTTCGTCCAAGTAATAAACAGTTATACCGCATGATATAGCTCTGTAATCAATTTAAATAACTCACCTCGGAGTCCGGGGTTGTCATCCTTCGAACGGATGTTACGGATTTTCACCCTTTTCCCACTGAGAGTAGATAAAATCAACCTTTGCCTAAAAAAATTGCAGCCCTCGTATGTGAGATTGTAGCTCGCCATGTTGTTGTTGCTACAGCCCAGCTCTAGCTGCATCCACGTGTTTGGGAACTGTAGCTAATCAGAATACACGGTTCAAAGGTCACATAACTACAGGCTGTCGCACAGGACAAAACACCACACTGAACATTTTAAAGATCCTCGGTCGCGTTCTTGTAGCGCAGGCTTCCGTAGATCTGTTCAGAGCTGCAGAATTACACCGATCCCATTGGTGGTCAGCGCAGATCTGCGCACAACTGAGGTTACATTTAAAGTTCATTATTTTTGTTCACAAGAGTCTGCTAAATAGATGACAACAAAATATGTATGATGAATCTTTTAATTCTGTTGGCCAAATTTCCCTTCCACAAATGCAGCTTTTCTCTCCAAACAAACTAAAATACATGTATTTGTGAAGGATCAATCATCAATCAATCAAACTTTATTTATAAAGCACTTTAAAACAACCAAAGTAGACCAAAGTGCTGTACAGAAATATAAATACACATAAAATTAACAAAAATAAAGGCACGATCCCCTCTGAGCTTACACTTTGTTTTGGGCACAATCAGGAGCAACTGATCAGCTGACCTGAGAGAACGGGTGGGTATATAAGGGTGTAATAGCTCCGAAATATAGGGTGGAGCCAAACCATGTAAGGATTTAAAACAAAACAAAATAATTTTAAAATGAATCCTAAAATGTACAGGCAGGTATGAAGAGAGGCTAAAATTGGAGAAATATGCTTGTGTTTACGTGCTCCAGTTAAAAGACACGCTGCAGCATTTTGTACCATCTGCAGACGAGCAACAGAAGACCCACTAACCCCCACATACAGTGCATTACAGTAATCCAGCCGATTGGTAACAAAGGCGTGGATTACTGTCTCAAAGTGTTGCCTCGGAAGAATATGGCTTTATTTTAGCCAGCTGCCTCAATTGGAAAAAACTTGATTTAACGACTGCCCTAATCTGATTTTCGAGTCGATTTTAACCCCTAGGTTTGTAATGGTTGGCTTGCTGTACTGGGCCAGGACACCCAAATCAACAGGAGAGGTCCCAGCAGTGCCACCAAAAAACATCACTTCAATCTTTTTCTCATTGAAACTAAAAAAATTAAGAGACCTCCAGGCCTTTAGATCGACAAGACACTCGAGTAGAGATCTGACAGTGTCAGTCTTTTTAAGAGACACATAAATCTGACTATCGTCCGTGCAACAGTGAAATGACATGCCATGCTTCCTGATTATTGAACCAAGCGGGAGCAAATAAAGAGAAAAAAGAAGAGGGCCTAAAACTAAGCCCTGTGGGACCCCACAAAAGACAGGAGCAGAGGAAGACTCAAAGTCACCACAGCTAACACAAAATGTCCGACCATCCAAGTAGGACCTGAACCATTCGAGCGCTATGCCCTTGATGCTCACCCATCCAAACGAGAAATCAGAATTTCATGATCCACAGTGTCAAACGCAGCAGTTAAATCAAGAAGCACAAGAATAACACAATCACCAGAGTCAGTAGCTAAAAAGATATTATTAAAAACTTTGAAAAGAGCAGATTCTGTGCTGTGTAGAGTTTTAAAACCGGACTGGAAAACTTCAAGAATATTGTGGTCTGTCAGAAAGGCCATTAATTGACTGCAAACTATCTTCTCAAGAATTTTTGAAAGAAAAGGTAATTTGGAAATAGGCCTAAAATGTATGTGATCTGGAGGATCCAGACCAAGGATGTAAAACAATATGTAACTTCTACAAAATATTATTGTAACAAGAATAGCTATAAAACATATAAACCATTTCGTACATATATTTAATATGTTAATATTTGTAACACCATGATCAAGAATTAAACTGTAACTAACTACTGCTGTATCTTGTATGTATATAATGTATTTATTGTTTGTTTTGTTGTACTTCTTATTAGAGCATCAATTTTAAAATAAAGTTTCAAATAGTTAATCTCAAACATCAAAGCAGCATTTATCATAATTTATTACAATGTTTCATGCATCAATGTAATAATCAATGTCTATAGCAATAATAAACCATGGGTCAGTAAACATCTCAAAGGTTAATTGGCCAAGAATAAAAATGCTTTTAAATGTGGGGACATTGCACTGTATAAAGAACATAAGAACATATGAAAGTTTATAAACAAGAGGAGTCTATTCGACCCATCATGCTCGTTTGGTGTCCATTAATAACTAAGTGATCCAAGGATCCTATCCAGTCTGTTTTTAAATGTTCCCAAATTTTCAGCTTCAACCACATCACTGGGTAGTTTGTTCCAGACATAGCAGCTAAATATGATTTTAAACATGAATTGGACAAAGCAAAGGCTAAATATAAGGACACTTTAGAGAGCAAATTGAACTCAAATGACAGTAAGGGTGTCTGGAAAAGCATCCAACAAATTACAGGCTATAAGATGAAACAGACTTTAAATGATGGTGGTGCGTATGGCCTCCAAGGTCAACAAGGGGTGGTGTAGTCTGTGTTCACGTGCCAAGGCACTCGTGACATGGGACACCTCTTGTCAGCTAGTACTCTGCATTTTTATTAAGACGGGTCTTCTCCAGTTAGGGATGGGCGATAAAAAAAAAAGTGAGGATTCCTGATTTGGTACTGATGGAATAGTTTCTGATTTCGATTCCACTCTTATAAATATACATTTCTGTATATTTAGAATGTTCATATAATGTTAACTGCTAAACACAAATATGTTAAAAATAATAATAATAATAGCTCAATACTGTCCCGCAATTATCAAATAACAATCCGGCAAATCTAAATTACCTCATGTCCATGTCCTTGATCCTTCTATACATCACATAAGAAGGATTAGGATTTTATTTATTTTTGTTTCCAGATGGAATACTGTTCCCCCCCTCAGTTCGATGCCCTAGTCTCACAAGGGAGATTTTTACATATTTGTAAACCAGAGGAGGCCATTCTCCTTCAATTTGAGCACCGAATTTGTGCATGATATCATTTATATAATAATTTTTTTTATATATTTTTTTTCTTTGGCACTCCTTCCATTTACTATCTGTACATTGTGAACTCCTGTACTGCACTAAGGCCTAGTAAACAAAGCCTAAATGTGCTGACTGACTCACTAAATTGTCAAAGTGCGTTTCTACATTTCACTCACATCAGATTTGTCAGTACCAAAATGGAACCAAACTCCAAACTCACACAATGCTACCAGAACCAAATGTGTTAGCTGGGATGCTCTAACTAGCAAACCTTTTAAATTATTGTTAATTGTGAATAGCTTTTGCAGTGCATTAGTGAGGGAAATGGTTAGAAATATTGAAATAGAAAAATAATTTACTTTAGCTAGTAATGTTAAAGGGGAACTCCACTGAAAATCCATATTTTCTCAGGTTATTCTATAAGTAGAAACATATTCTGTGGAGTGGGTTTTTTGTGTCCAACTCATTCTATATATCAGAAATCAGAGATTGAGAAATATGCTGTGACATCACCGGGGTGCTAACTCATCATAACGAAAGAGCATTGAATGCACATTGCTCCATGACCCTATCCGAAGGATCCATCGGTTTGCAGTCATAAAAAGTGTATTTCACAACCAAGAACTGTCACTATTATTTTACATTATTATTTTAGTCGGGGGACTGCCGTGTGGGCTACAGCAGCATGCGCAGTTTTGCACACGGCAGTGCATGGAATAAAATAATCATGTAAAATAATAGCGACAGTTCTGGGTGGTGAAATACACTTTTTATGACTTTTTATGACATGAATGTTACAGGCTCTAGTCAACAGAGGCAATAAGAGGGGAGACTGAGTATAGTAGTGGTACAAAGTGTCTGATCTGGAGGGCCACAGACCAAGCTTTGCCAGGCCCTTTAAAATAAGCACCTCAGTACCTCAGTAGCAGCCTGGGAAAAAGGTAAAATTGGGTGTATGAAACATCATGTCATGAATGAAGAGTTCAGGTGGAGTGAAAGTCAGAAGACAATGCAAATCCACACATGCAATGCTGTATATCACTAGATTACAGGTGTGTGTATGTGAACAGCACCAATAACAGTTGGTGGAAAGCAGTACCGTCCCCAGAGATTAATTCTGATTGTTGTCCACAGAAGGGAAAGACAGGCAGGACTGAGATGTGTGCAGCACACTCCACAGCCTACACCTACTCTTACACTGATCAGTAGTAACCCATTGATACTCTCTCACATGCTCCATTACCTTGGAAG
The DNA here is from genome assembly GCF_036373705.1 of Amia ocellicauda. NCBI lineage: Eukaryota > Metazoa > Chordata > Actinopteri > Amiiformes > Amiidae > Amia > Amia ocellicauda. The sequence goes on from NC_089857.1 coordinate 23,465,132, forward strand.
ATCTCATCCATATGCAGACTTCCAAGGAGGGACTCTGGGGCATTTTTAAACAGGAACCCTAAAGATCAGAGAAAGCAACACTGAATAACAATTCAACACAGAGATATTAAGAGAATATGTCATCCTGGCTACTGGAATAGTTCCATGGAAAAATGACAATTCAATGGTTTTATCTCAGGATCTCCCGTTCACAATCTGAAAAGCTAATCACAGGAATTCATTGCAGATTGCTTCTCATACGAATCCATTCTGCCATCCCCCAAACTGAGAGGACCCACTGCCAGTAGTCTGTTCTGTTCTAGTTTATGATTATGGTTTCGAAACAATAGTTCACCAAATGCTGGCTGCACTCACTTAAGAATCAAAACCACAGAGTCTACAGTGACACAGTGTTATTTTAACCATGCTTCAATGTCCCTGTGAGCTATATTATAGACCTATATCCTGCCCAGGTTTTTGTCATCTCCTCACCTATAGAGATGGTGGTGCTGGTACTGGTGCTCGAGTAAATTTGTTGCTCAGGCAATCCATGATGCAGCTGAAGGACTGGCACAGGGCCTCAGGGAAATCAGACACCTAGAAAAACAGGGAGCCATCAGTTCCAAAGCTCAAAAACTACAGTGAGTCCGATTCTGGCACTCTAAGCATAACTGTAACTAAAGAGCCCTGCCCCAAACATGGTGTCTTTCCTACAAAACTTCAAAAACGTCTGCCTCAATCCCTGCATGATGCACAAGCCAAACTATTAAACTTGTGTAGTCTAGTACTCAGTGCTGTTTCATATACACATCTGTCGATCTATCAAGGCTTCTTTCTTGAATATAGCACAATGGAAACTGGAGTGACCACAGGGTCTCAGGAAGATCTGAAAATGAAATTCTACTGAAAGTAGACAAACTAGAGTGACAGTGAAATAGCAATGCACCACAATAAATCATAACCTCATTCAGCTCCTATGTTTGTCATAATCATGTCCTTGATTGACAATGATTGATAGTGTAATGGTAAATTCAGTTGAAGAAAGTGAGTGATGCAATGTAGAAGGATTCCACTTTGCACATAATGGCTATAATGGTCCTTAACAAGATGGCAGAGAGGTCATCCAGGAATGGGTGATAGACCAACTTCCATTTTTTCTTGTTTCTGGAGTTCAGCCTCATCAAGATGTTCAGTTTCAATACTGAACCAGTGTTGTCCAGAGACTGGAGGCAGGCCTGCACTCAAGACACAATCTGAGCTTCAGCACTCGGCACTGATTTAATGATACAGCTGCTCAATCTGACAGCAGAATGTCTCCTGAAAGCCAGAGCACATCGATTCTTGACACTGTCTCAAAGTGGTGGTCGGCCCCTCAAGACGATCACAGACAATCCAGAACAGCACAGTATTCACTCTTCAGTAGATACATGTAACATTTCAATAAGTCTCTTATACACAAGATAAAACGGATCCCCCTTTCTTATTCTAGTTGTGGACAGGAACATTTCAAATTCTACATTTGTAACTTCTCTTGTAGTCCCTTTTGGGTTGACCCAGCCCCCGTGGGGGTTACACAATGGCTAGGGCCACTGTGCTGCCCTTACCTGGGTCACCTCTGTCATATGTAATTGGAACTGTATGTTCCCCTTTGAGCTGCTGTAACACTGCGCACACACCCCTCTTCTGCTATGGGCTCCTGGTTGTGGTGCCCCTCTTTTTCTCGTTCGTCTTTGCATTCTGGCCAACTGGAGATCACTTTTAAATGCGATTATGATTGAACAATTGAGCAATGAGGATTTGCACACATGCAGTAGAGATTCACAGTTGTGGGAGTATGTGTTATCGACTGTGAACAAATGTTCTAATTTGACAAGACTTACCCAATTGATTTTTGAGTCATGTGTAGAAAGTTGTGTTTACTGTTGTGCAAAAATGTGCTTGGCATTTTTATTTAGTTTGAAAGCAACCATACATGACTGTAAATACTGTTCTGCTCATCTAGGTTATGGTGTTGGTCATGCAGACCAGTTTCATTCACATTGACTTAGCAATCGATTATCAATAATAATAATAATAATAATAATAATAATAATAATAGCGGTTTTTTTTATGTGGTGAGTATAATTTACAGATATCCACAATAAAGATAATATTGACTATACACTGATTATTAATAAAGTTCTATATCTTTCACAATTTTACCAATCTTATAAAACTAAATAATTATGCTTACTGCAATATCACCGATTGATTAGAACAGATGTACCCAAAGTGCAGCCCGGGGGCCAAATGCGCCCCTCGAGGATGTTAGGTGCGGCCCCCTAAAGCCAACCTTCAACCACCGCTTTTCTGACGGTTTTCTATATTCGTACACTTCATGACAATTTTCGGTTACAAATTGCACTTATAATATGGGGGAAAATAATAAAACAATTAAAGTAAAAAAATGTTCCCTGTTCACTACTGCGCCCCCCCCCCAATGCCATGCAACCTCGGTTAATTGGCCCTCTATCACCAGACATCGGTAACCCCTTGTTTAGAAGAAACAACAATTAACTTGGGATGTTAAACTACATTTTCACATGATGGCGCTCATTGATGTTGTCATTTGTAGGACAGATAGATATTATCTATCTATGCATTATAATTTCCATGATACATAATTGAACAATTTCTACATCTGTCTAGCTAGTACTACATTACATTACATTATATACACCCGCCGCTGCCATATCGTCCCAGTTGACGTGTCTCCGCCTTTACCGCACAGAGTTCTGGGACTTCAGCGCTAAACACTTCCGCATCAGTGCGCTGTTTAGTTCACTGCGCCAAAGCGAGCATGAAGGACAAACAGCGCGATTAGGCTCCTTCTCTCGCTGCGGAGGGCCTGGGACAGCCCTTAAGATGGCCGCCGCAGTACCCCCGCCCCGCAAGGGAAGGACGAGGGAGCGAGTGTGAGATTTGGGACGCAGCCCGTGTCTGCACTTTTTCTTAGAACGTGCGCATGCTCAGACTGTAGTCCTGCCGTAAACTGCCTGTGATTTTGAAACACGTTGCACGCTTTGCAGTGCGCGGAGTCGAGGCGCATATGGTTTAGCCTTGGTATGCACCGACACACTACCATCTAAATGTTTACTTGTAATAATAATCATCATGATTTATTATTATTTATTTGCAGACGCCCTTGTCCAGGGCGACTTACAAAATAAGTGACTATGTTCTTCACTGAAATGAGTGTTTGTGTAAATATTAATACTACAATTGTTTACCCTTTTGCTGGGAATATTCCCAAAATAGACGTGTAGGTCCGGACAGATGTTGTTATTTGATGCTTTAAAGGCAAGACATCTGGACTTCACCAACACGTTGCTTCAGAGGGCTCTTCATATTGCATGGCAGAGATGCTGGGATTTTCCCGCACAAGCAAATGCTTTGGTGATCTCCCGGGAATTCAAGTTGAAAGATGTAACTATGTATATATATATATATGTCGCATGACGAAAATCAAAACGGGAAAACTTAAGATGGTTTATATTTAGTTACATGACGTGTACTTGAAAACCATAATTCAAAACGGTTTATGTATTAAACATTTACGTAAACGTGTCTAGCGATTGCTGCTCTGTCGGCACAGGAGGCCCGCAGGTGCTGGCTGTCGGGCGCGTCTCCTCCTCCGCGCCGCTGTGCTCGCCCCCCGCCCGCACTCCGGTCACACGCTGCGGGCCGAGGAGACGTAATCACTAAGCGCACTAAGTTTTAATCTTGCTTTCATTTTTTTTTAATATATATTACTTTTGTTTTGGGGGTTTCACTTACGATAATGTACGTGATCTAATATACAAAATAGATAGCATTTTTAATGAAATAATTTGTATTTAAATATTGTACTCTACTCCGAGAAGATGGTTGTGCGACTGCTGTTCCGTGCTCTCATCATGGGACCCCCGGGCTCCGGGAAAGGCACGGTGTCGGATCGGATAACGAAAAGTTTTGGATTAATGCACCTTTCCAGTGGAGATGTTCTGAGGCACAACATTAAAGCCAAGACAGGTAAATGTGACGGCTATAGTCTGAGACAACGCAGGACGAAAGTAATTGCTCTGGTGCTCCGTGAGGGATTGACAGGATCTGCTCAGAAAGATGTAGCGCTAAACAACTTCGCTTGCATGTTTCGTCTCAGTTTCAAACTGCAGACTTAACACACTAGGCAAGAAAGCAGTCGATGTGTGTATGTGTACTAAGCCGTGTTTTTAAAGTTATTGTTATTTATTAATTTGCTTATACAGTTGTACTACTGCATGTGTTGTGCATTTTCGTAACATTTGTACGTGGCGTTGTCAGTGTTTGCAAACTTTTTCACTCCCGGCCCGGGTGTCGCGGAGCAGCAACTGCATGATGGCATTGAAATATACATGCATGCACTCGTACCAAGTAAAATGTAATGCATATGAATAGGAACACATGCATGCATGAAATACCAGAAAATCACCTGAACAGCTTATATAACAAAAGGTTGGTTTTAATAAATACATTTATTAACAGGATATTTTCATACTTTGTTTTACAAGAAAATAAAAGCACATACACATAATTAAACATTACCAAACACAGTTCCACATCCAAGGATGTTTACAGTATATTTCGTGTACACTTGTGTAAATTTTGAAGTTGTCAAATGTACTATGCCTTGAATTGCACTGTATTACTGCACTTTGTATTGCTCTTATATTTTGTATTTCTCCCTGGACAAGGGCGTCTGCTAATTAAATACATAATACTAATATAGTCACGAATTTGGGTGTGTTCGGTCCTTGCAATACATTCAGAGCAAACTCGCTACTTTATTGTCACCAAAAGGTATTTTCAAGCACCTTCTTCAATTACCCAATATGGGATAACAATTAAAGTATAAATAATTATACATTGATTGCCAATGATCAAAATGTATAGTGTTTTGTTGCAGCCTACCTGATAACATTGCAATGCATGCAGACCACTGATATGTGTGTGTGTGTGTGTAATATATATATATATATATATATATATATATATATATATATATATATATATATATATATATATTGACAGTCAATGACGGCAGAATCCCTGGAGTTGCAATATTCACCTACCAGGACGATACAATAAAGTGAAGATACAGTTAAATGTACTTGTGCTGTTGAAGGTAGTCCGTGCTGCAGTAGGCCCAAACTGATTAAACATCCACTCAAATCTGTACTGCTGCTTCGCCTTCATGTTGAATTAAAAACAAAATGGAAGAATGGAATTAAATGGAAAATTACTTTTGGTTAACATAACAGACTGTTTTCTGTCCTGGAGAGAGACAGTGTGTTCATAGCTCCACTATCAAATGATAGTTTTCGACACTTAATTTTTATTAATTGTATTAATTTATTAATTTTTATTCACAAATACTGTTGAAAAGTTAGTCATGATTTCAGGTGTGCATTACTGTTTCCTACAATGCTCTTTTGACAAATCTGTCCATGTGCATTCAAATGATAACATCTGAATACACATATTATTACTTAAGTACTTTATCTGTGACATTCTTCATGACATCTATGCTGGTTGTATTACTGTTATTTTTTTTAAAGATATTAGCAAAGCATAAACATGCCATTGAAGCCAAGTAAGGTGTATAGAATCAAATAGGCCTTAATTTAATTTTTTATTTTTACTGCACATCTTGCAATACTTTATTTAGCTAGCTAATAATAATCGATCTGTATAATAACTAGCTGATTTGGGAGTATTTGCGTAATGTGTATTTTTGCAAACAGTCCTATATTGGAAACTGCAAAGTGGTGTGTGTATTTAGGCCTAATATGGTAACAAATTGCGGGGCAGTGTGATGAGCTGGGCCGGGGGATCACGATAGCTGGTCCGTTCAGCGGGCTGGGGTCCCACTATTCTGACAGTTACAGTGTACATGCGGGGGTTCATTTTACAGGCAGGATCCTCTTACATGCTGGGGTGCATAGGGTTGCAGGGTCCAGATCCAGAATTAGGTTGTTAGCCAGCTTAGCCTCCGAAGTTAGTTTTGACAGCACAAACTGACAGATAATCACTCTTTTTCTCTTCACTCTCTTTGTTTGTTCTCATTTCATGAACGTAAGATGCTTAGGTGAGATCAGTTTATTTTTATAACGAGGGGTTGGCAGAATGACAGTTCCCACTCAAGGGGTCCTTCCCCTTGTGGGGGGGGCTCAGGGTTGCAGTTTTGCTGGCTATGTGTAATTCTAGCTGCGAAAAAGTGGAAGGTACAGGCGGGGAAGTAGAGCCCCCATACCACCTGACCCTAGACCATGTTGCAATATATAAATCATCATCATCATCAGTCTATATCAATCCACTGCTGGATGAAGGCCTCCTCCAAATTTTTCCACTTAGCTTCCCTTATCCATAAGCATAGCCTACAACTTTCCATGCTTACAGTTACAAAAACTGAGCCTGACACAAAGAAGCATGGAAAGATGTGTGTGTGTGTGTGTGTCTATATACAGTTAGGTCCATAAATATTTGGACAGTGAAAACAATTGTCATAATTTTGGCTCTGTACACCACCACAATGGATTTGAAAGGAAACAATCAAGATGTTCTTTAAGTGTAGACTTTCATCTTTAAATTACATCCAAATTGGGTGAACGGTGTAGGAATTACATCCTTTTTTGTATGTGGTCCCCCCAGTTTTAGGGTCTCAAAAGTATTTGGACAAACTAACATAATCATTAATTAAATTGTGAGTTTCAATACTTGGTGGCAAATCCTTTGCAGTCAATGACTGCCTGAAGTCTGGAACCCATAGACATCACCAGATGCTGGGTTTCTGCCCTGGTGATGCTCTGCCAGGCCTGCACTGCAGCTGTCTTTAGTTCCTGCTTGTTCTTGGGGCGTTTTGCACATCTTCATGGTTTCCTTTCAAATCCATTGTGGTGGCATACAGAGCCAGAAAGATGACAATTATGTCACTGTCCGAATATTTATGGGCCTAACTGTATTTTCAGATGGCTGAACGTGTGCTTGCATTTTATGCTTCAAACAATACAAGAAACACCTTGAATTCACCTTTGTAGAGGAATCAAAAGTCAGAATGTGGTTGCAATCACTTAGTACTGGATGCAGTTTTGAAAATTGATAAAGAAATACTAAAAATATATGTGGAACAGAAAATAAACAAAACTTTTTACTGAGTTACTTCTGTTTGCTGGATCTCAATGTTTGTTTGCACTGTCAGTAATTATTATACCCTGCCACAGAAAAAAATTGGTGCATTTCAGAGAACAGACATGTCAGGATAAAGAGTTTAAACATTGATGGGCCATTGATTTAAACACAAATAAAAATTGACAATCTAGTCTCACCATGTACTGTTTTCAGGAGTGAATGTTTATAGAAGAAGAACAGACATGTTTTTGAAAATTTCAATGTGTGATGATAATTCTGTATGGTTCTTTCTGTCTTTCCAGAAATAGGACTTCTTGTGAAATCCTGTATTGACCAGGGCCGGCTTGTACCTGATGATGTCATCTCACGGCTCGTCCTACAGGAACTGAAGAGTATAGAGAAAAGCAGCTGGCTGCTGGATGGTAAGGGATTGTGTACACTATGCATCTTATCTGCTTCAAATAAACTCTTCTCTTATGAGAGGTGTAGGCAGTGAAATAATGCTCATTCCTGCAAGTTTGACAGCATGTACTGCACAATACATTTTTAAAGTTACATTTACATTGCAGTGTAATTTCCTCAACAAGGCTTAAGATGAGTGTTAAATTATTATTAATAGTATAATTTTATATTTAAAAAAATATCAGGTGAAATAACAATTCTGTCATGTTATTGTTTATTTTTGTCAGTACATTTCTAACTGTTGGCAGTATCTATAATTTTAACAATATGGTGAGAGTTTTGTAAAATGACAGGTGGTGGAGGCGTAATAAGGAGACTATGTATATTTAGGAAGTTTCTAGTCTCTATCCTAAGTAATAGTTATTTTATTTTAAGTATTAAATCGGAAGTAGACTACAAGCTGTGTACGGTAAACAGTTAGTACAGGTAGTCACGTTATTATTGAACAGAGCAAATATGTTCTGCCTCAGCAGACAGAGTCTACAAAGAGTTCTTATCATAGAGATAAAAACAATATTTGTTACACATTTACTTGTATATAGGCCTATGTGGACGCCATATGTAGGAAACACCAGGCTTTTCAGTCTTTTCCCAATATACAGTCTTTATTGTAATAAGTCATAAAAACACAAAGGTCTCTTCATAGAGTTTCTTTAACTCAGGGGACAAAGGAAAACAACCAACATAAAAATAACAAATGGAGAGAACGAGGAGGTCTATCAAATAAGGGGTTCTCCGGGCAGGGTAGGATTGGGTCGTGGTTGCAGTCTTCCTTTTAGATCGAAGAGCTACTGCAAGAGTGAGAAGAGAGTGGTTAAATAGCCGAAGCACAGCTGTGATGACGTCACGCTGATTGCCTGCAGCTTGCCGAACGAGTCAGCTGAGGACACAGCTGCAGCAGAGCAGCGTGTGTCATCATCAGCCATGCAGTGACAGACAGCATCCTGTCACAGTCTAATATCAATATCTGCTGTTATTACCATATTCTTGTACTACAATCTTGATTATGTGTAAACATACACATGGACATCTGTTGCATTTAGGTGGATTTATATAATTATTTGAAGTTAATCAACCAGGGTTTACTCTTGTGTTGTTCCCATTTTGAATTTCACTGTTTATTTCAAGGTCAAGTTAAGGGAGGTAAAGCAGAGCCAAACCAAACTATGGTCCGCGACCCTCCAGAGGCAAGTTCCCCCCCAAAAAAACCTATCCTTTAACAATGTGGTCATGCACTCGGACAATAGACCGTCATCACCCCCCGCTCAAGACATCCATGAAAATACTGTCAGCAGCACCCCCCCCGCCACAATCTGGTTGGCAAATGGGTCCTGGGGGGAAAACAGTTTGGGAACCCCTGAGGTAAAGGACACTTTGTAACTTCCCCTTCTATAAACAGTTACACTTTGGCATAGCTGTTCCTTGAGTTAAACAGATTTTTGGTCATTTGTCAGGTGCATTTATCCAAAGCCACTTACACAGTTTACAAAACAACAATATAATCAATTAAACAGTGCCAGACTTGCAACAGTATATATATATAATACAGGTTGGTTATGTAAGATGAGACATTTTATCAGATTTCAGTCAATAAACTGAAAAGCTAAACAAATCAATGAGCAGAATGATAGGTATTACGCCAATCTGTGCATAGGAGGCATAGGAGAAGATCTACAAGTGAAATCTGCAATGCAGATTATAACCTTTTAATTGGAATGCTCAGTACATGCATTCACGTCTTGTTGTGGCACATTTAGGAAACGGTTCAATGCATTTCATTGCTGCCAGGCCGAACAAATGCGTGAACAGAGAAAAAAACAACAACAACAGAAATAAACTTTAAAGCAGAAATGCACATGCTCTGCCCCATGCTTGCTACAGCTAAACCCTCTGTTCGACAATCCGTTATCACACCCTGGGGTGATGGGGCAATCTAACGTGCATATATATATTTTTTAATGATTTTCGTGACTTTTTTTTTTTTATTTCCCCCCATTGACTTCCAGCAAACCAACTCCAGAGATAGCACCCCCATGATGTCATTGCAGATGTCTCTGATTTCTGGTAAATGGAATGAGCTGGACATGAAAAACTCACTCCACAGAATATGTTTCTACTTATAGAATAACCTGAGAAAATATGGATTTTCAGTGGAGTTCCCCTTTAAATGTACTTTTATTTAAATAAATATCCATCTGGAGCCAACCTGTTGTCCTGTTGAAAACATACTCTGATATGGAAATGCGCAGGATATGTTCCCAGTGTGTTGGATACTGCTGAGTGTACTAGCAGTTTAAAAAGGCTCTAGAAATGTAGTATTGTGTTTCAAAGTAACTGCATGATTTTCTTCATGATGTATGATTTATAAGTACATACCAAAACAAATAAACTAAAGACTACTGCGATGGTGGCTACCCAGATGCTGCTCATTAAAGGCTCACTCTCATGCCAGATATAAGAACATAAGAAAGTTTACAATCGAGAGGAGGCCATTCGACCCATTGTGCTTGTTTGGTGTCCATTAATAACTGAGTGATCCAAGGATCCTATCCAGTCTGATTTTAAATGTTCCCAAATTTTCAGCTTCAACCACATCGCTGGGGAGTTTGTTACAGATTGTGATGCCTCTCTGTGTGAAGAAGTGTCTCCTGTTTTCCATCTTGAATGTCTTAAAGCCCAATTTCCATTTGTCTCCCCGGGTGCGTGTGTCCCTGCTGATCTGGAAAACCTCTGGTTTGATGTGATCGATGCCTTTCATGATTTTGAAGACTTGACTCAAGTCCCCACGTAGTCTCCTCTGTTCCAGGGTGAAAAGGTTCAGTTCCCTCAGTCTCTCCGAGTAGGACATTCCCTTCAGACCTGGAATAAGTCTGGTTGCTCTCCTCTGAACTGCCTCTAGAGCAGCGATATCTTTCTTGAAGTGTGGAGCCCAGAACTGCACACAGTATCCAGATGAGCTCTAACTAGTGCATTGTACAGTCTGAACATTACTGCCCTTGTTCTCAATTCTACACTTTTGACAATATACCCTAACATTTTGTTTGCCTTTTTTATTGCTTCACCACATTGCTTGGATGGGGAAAGTGAGGAGTCCACATAGACTCCTAGGTCTTTCTCATGCGTTACTTCATCTAGTTCTATTCCTCCCGTAGTGTAATTATAGTTGACATTTTTGTTACCTGCATGTATTACCTTGCACTTGACCATTTCATCTGCCAGGTATCGGCCCACAAATGAATATTATCTAAGTCCCTTTGAATAACCTGTGCTGCCGAGATTGTATCTGCTGAGCCACCTATTTTAGTATCATCTGCAAATTTGACAAGTTTGCTAACTATCCCAGAGTCCAGATCATTAATATAGGTTAGAAAAAGCAAAGGCCCTAGTACTGATCCCTGTGGAACTCCACTAACAACCTCACTCCAGTTAGAAGCAACTCCTCTAATTGACACCCTCTGTTTCCTTACATCAACCAGTTCATAATCCATCTACTTACATTACCCTGAATGCCTACAGCTTCCAATTTGAGGATCAGTCTTTGGTGTGGAACCTTATCAAAAGCTTTTTGGACATCTAAGTGTATCATATCATATGCTTTCACATGATCTGCAGCTGTAGTTGCATGTTCAAAAAATTCTAATAAATTAGTAAGACATGATCTGCCGCATCTAAACCCATGTTGACTATCTCCAAAAATATGGTTTTCATTAAGATGCTCCTCTATTTCTGTCTAATCATTTTTTCCAACATTTTACAGGTGATGCAGGTGAGACTGATTGGTCTGTAATTTCCTGGCTCAGTTTTGTACTCTTTCTTGTGGATTGGTATGACATTTGCTGTCTTCCAGTCAGTTGGCACATCCCCTGTTCTAAGTGTCATTTGGAATAGTTTAGTTAGCAGCATATAAATAATTTCCCTAATTTCTTTAAGTACTGTTGGAAATAACATAAAAAGAGGGATTATTTAAAGGGATGGAGGCTTACGCATTAATGTTTTATACTACATTACATTAATGTTTATATATGAAAGTATATATATGTCAGCAACTATAGTTATAGTGGAGCTAATTTCCCAAACTGTGCACATTACAGGCTGTCACAGACCTTTGGCATTAAGAAATTGGAGTTTGTCCATGTAGTGCTGGTAATGCTTATAATCTCTTGCCACAAGAAGGAGTGTGTCGGCGCTGAGGGGAATATACCAAGGCTTCTTTTTCTCATCAGGTTTTCCTCGCACCGTCACGCAGGCAGAGTCTCTGGGAAAAGCCTATCACATAGACACTGTGGTCAACCTTAACGTGCCTTTTGAGATCATTAAGGATCGCCTTACCTCCCGGTGGATCCATCCGTCCAGTGGAAGAGTTTACAACACCAATTTCAACCCTCCCAAGATTCCTGTAAGTCAACCAATGGATGTTTCTGTAAACCTGTCATCCAGGTTTCATTTTAATTGAATATATAGATCAGGTTTTCCTGGACCTACAATGTCTTAGATCTGTTTGTAGTGTAAATGTGTGTCGAGGAGTGTTGATAGAAACATGCTTGCAGTCCGACCAAAACTGCTTCAGGTCTGACATTGCAGTGTAAACACATTTATAGTGAGCTTTGAGAAAAACAAGTGGATACTCTTAAAGCATCAGGTGGTCCCAAAAAGTGATCAATCAAGAGCATTTCCAATATGTGTTTCATTGTGTCAGATAATGATGTGGATATCTGGTGTACCACACAGGAACACCAGAAGGCTTAGCTTATTGGCTGACCAGTTGGTGTCAGCGGAATATACAGTACTGTACAAAAGTTTTAGGCAGGTGTGGAAAAAATGCTGTAAAGTAAGAATGCTTTCAAAAATAGACCTATTAATAGATTATATTGCTCAATTAACTAAATGCTAAGTGAGTGAACAGAAGAAAAATCTACATCAAATCAATATTTGGTGTGACCACCCTTTGCCTTCAAAACAGCATCAGTTCTTCTAGGTACACTTGCACACAGTTTTTGAAGGAACTCGGCAGGTAGGTTGGTCCAAACATCTTGGAGAACCAACCACAGTTCTTCTGTGGATTTAGGCAGCCTCAGCTGCTTCTTTCTCTTCATGTAATCCTAGAGAGACTCGATGATGTTGAGATCAGGGCTCTGTGGGGGCCATACCATCACTTCCAGGACTCTTCGTTCTTCTTTACGCTGAAGATAGTTCTTAATGACTGTCACTGTATGTTTGGGGTCGTTGTCCTGCTGCAGAATACATTTGGGGCCAATCACATGCCTCCCTGATGGTATTGCATGATGGATAAGTATCTGCCTGTACTTCTCAGCATTGAGGAGACCATTAATTCTGACCAAATCCCCAAATCCATTTGCAGAAATGCAGCCCCAAACTTGCAAGGAACCTCCACCATGCTTCACTGTTGCCTGCAGACTCTCATTCATGTACCGCTCTCCAGCCCTTTGGTAAACAAACTGCCTTTGACAGTAAACTGTCTTCAGCAACCTCACCTTGTTAGCTGAGTTTGGCTGTTCCTCACTCAGTTTTATTCCTCCTACACAGCTGTTTCTTTTTCAGTTAATGATTGTGTTTTAACCTACATATTGAATTGATGATCATTAGCACCTGTTTGGTATAACTGTAATCATACACCTGACTATATGCCTACAAAATTCCTGACTTTGTGCAAGTGTACCTAGAATAATTGATGCAAAGGGTGGTCACACCAAATATTGATTTGATTTAGATTTTTCTTCTGTTCACACACTTTGCATTTAGTTAATTGATAAATATAATCTATTATCATGTCTATTTTTGAAAGCATTCTTACTTTACAGCATTTTTTCACACCTGCCTAAAACTTTTGCACAGTACTGTACATCTGCTAGCATTTTCCAAGTTAAATCTCAGAAGTTGCATCTGATTAAATAAATAAGTATGGCTTAAAGACTGACTAAACTATTTTTTTCATCAATATAAATTCACCCTGTCTCCCCCATGACATGTGAATGGGTCATAGATTAGTATAAAATCTTTTTTTTTTTTTTTTTTTTTGTATATATGGACAAGGAGATTAATCTCATTTAAATTTTGATATTTCTTAATGTGTTGAGTTAATTATTAATTAGTTTTATGATAGTGTCATTGTTTATGTATGATAATGTACTATTTCTGAGATGCTGGGTGCAGGCTAGGTAGTGTTGTCCTTGTGGGATTTGTCATTATTGTTGTCATGTCATGTTATATAAGAAACCTGCCAGAATTTAGTGATCAGAGCTCTGTTAATTCTAACTTTGAATAAGAATGAAGAGATGCAAATGTGACACCTTTCTCATACCCCATGGATCACAGATAGGAGATGGGAGTGAACTGGAGCGGTTTGTTTGCTTAAAGACTATAAGAACAGACCTTTGCTCCCAATCTACCAGTAAAGTGGTGCAAACAACTAGCCTATTTGGCAGTGAACAAGAGAATCGTACTTAGGTAAACAGTCTAGGCATTATAGTAGCAGCAGGTTACTAAAATCCAATTCTATTAAAAAAACTAAAACGAAACAAAAAACGAGTGTTTCTGATATCAGGATGATGTACTGTTTGGCAGTACCTATACATCAAATATAAGTCTGCTGTATATTGTTTAAGGTAGATGCCAGCTGAGTTTCCAAACTTTGAATGACAGTATAACTATGAATGCAGCTAGTGCTGAATGGTAGTTTAATTGCACTACAAATATTTTACACTGCAGTGTTTTAGTTGACTTTGTCAGAGTATTTCCATGCAGGACGTTTCTGTGAGGAAGCCATCATTAGCCAAGGTAAGTTCTAGTTTAGCCAATCACAGACCAGAAATAACACATCCCACCCTCCCGTCAATCTTCATTACCACTACAGAGAGAACCAATCAGCAGTACAGGCTTTAAAATCAAATCCATATGTATTCGTCCTAATAGATGCACATGCAAATGGTCTTGCCTTTGCGCATTTTGTCTATTAGGATGAATACGTTCTACGTTTTTTTTCCCCAGAATGTTAGATTCACTTGTTGATAGTGGCCATCGTTGCATAAATATGAAACTATTCAGTCTCATCCCTAATAAGTGATTGTTTAATTCTAAAGTCATATTCAATTAAAAAATATATATTTTTCTGATGCTGTCAACTTATAACTACAGTAATTGTTGGTGCTGTTTATAACCACTATCATGATGTTGTCTTAATAAATAAAAACTGCTCATTTCCATCTTGTGAGGTTGCATTTTTAGGTTTGAAATCAAATAAACTAATACTTAAGCTTTTCTTAATGACAACAAAACATTTTTAAAAACATTTCTTCCACAATCATGTGCAGTTTAAAGTATGTACTTGAGACGTCCTGTTGCTGCCATTCATTTCTACTGCTGTGTGTGTGGCATTTGGGGAAACACTTTGCTCCAGTTGTAAACAAGATGAATGCAGCTTGCATGGGAAGTTCTTCCTCTGTGCGTGTCAGTAGTTTTCTTTTGCTTAGTGTTCAAATGCAATTTACCCTTATGTTTGGTGATTAAATACGTCTCTTTATGATAGAGCTTCAGGATTAATATTTGTTAGCTAATCTGATTTACTTGATTTAGTTTTGTTTGTTATACATGACGTACTCGTTCAAGTGCAGCGCTGCCTCTAACCATGACCATGAAGGTTATATTTCGGTCAATAATAAGAACAACTCTTTTCAGATGAACGTTTCCTTGTGTGTGCTTGATGTTTCCATGTTGACTTGGTTTCTATTTTAAGAACATTTTCAGGAGACCTTTTTCCTTTGAAACTGTATTAAGAGAGACTCTGAGTATAAGTCACGTGATGTTGACTTCTACAGAAGGCGTTATGGTTTGGAATATGGTATAGGCTGATGGACTGTGTCTCTTTGGTGTAAAAAGCAAGGAGCATCACAATCAAAATAGAAACGTAAAATATAAACACCACTATATTTCTTTTTTAGTATTAAGATCAGATTACATTTAATTGCATTTGTGCACTCTGGAGATAAATATTTAATTAAGTAAGAAATACAAAATTGAGGGATTCCAAACTTACCTTCCAGGAATTCCATGGTTGAATCTCATGACTTATATATTACACTTAAAACAACCAAGTGAAACATAACTTCAGTTTTTAGCGATTTAGTGGTTCATTTGTGAATGTGGTTCACACTTGCTGTGTTTGAGGCTGTGAAAACACAGCTTCTAGTTATCAACAATGTTCAGTTCAGTAAGTTTCATTCAGAGTCACACATTCCACAATATTTTGGAGAACTTTGATATTGTATATTAAAGATTAAATATTAGATGTGTACACGCATATATTGTAACAGGCTAGCTGTGGAGAAGAGGGAACGCAAAGGGAGCAATTTGTAAAACAATTGCCGTCGGGTGGAATCTAATGATTGGGATATGGGACAATCCAGAACTATGGATGAATGGTACAGTATGGCTAGTGCCATGTCTGTGGTAGTGGCTTCTCTGTCTACGGGTGCGAGACTGTAAAAGAGAGGAAGAGATTAAACGGAAAGCTTAGCTGGGGTGAGTGTGCTCATTGCAATCCCACCAAGCACCGGCAGCTATCTGCAATCAGCCGTTACGAAACACTGACATGACAGACAGCTGCCAGTGCCACAGGAATCGCAATCCAACACCCACCAGCAGCCATGACAAGACCAACCTCTCACATATGTATCTGGCTTCAAATATCAATTAAAGCTAGGTAAGCTTTTTTTTTTTTTTTTTTTTTAAATATGAATCTTAAAGCTAAATACAGTAGTTGGTAACTATCTTCTAAATGTCTTTAATTGGAATAGCCTATTTTAAGAATGCTAGGAGTTACTCGGATTGTAGTAAAATCTCACAGAATGCTCCAGCCTAGGTGGGCCTCAGACGGGTGCATTCTCCAATACTTTCACTTTCATTCATGAGATTTTTTTTTTTTTTTTGTAACTGCTTCATATATGTAAATATTTTGGCAGATCATAACTTTAACTTCAGCTTCTTGATAGTAATAGCATATGGGTAAAATTACAAAAAACTATTCATTGTGTGTTAATGTTTTCTTATTAAAAAACATGATTACTGAAAGGATCATTCTGTTTTAGTGCCTCCTCCTATGTTTTTTATGTTGAATGTATTTATAAATATTTCCCTATAGTGTTTAGCTTTTTGAAGAACATTTTTTTTATCGTATATGCTGGGAATTTTAGTTAAAACAATTTCTAATACAGAAATGTACTATTGTATGTTTTTTTCTGAATAGGGTCTCGATGACATCACTGGGGAGCCCTTGATTCAAAGGAATGATGACACACCAGAAACAGTCACCAAGAGACTAGAGGCATATGAAATGCAGACCCAGCCAGTGCTGGACTATTACAGGTACTCTGCCCTAGCTTATCCAAGGTGTGGCCAAATGTGGCAGTTGCCCCAGTCGCACAATCAGGATTGTCCCATGCTCCACGAGTCAGTCGCCCCAGTCACGCCACCTCGACCTGTCCGTCACCTTTTCGTCCCGTCAATTCGTTCACACCGGCTGCTCTTCACAACATCACATACTGAAAAACAGAAGAGCTCTCCTTTGGGTTACATTAAGTGTACAAAACATTAGGAACCACCTTCCTAATATTGCGTTGCATCACCCGTTTGCCCTCAGAATTGCCTCAGTTCATCAGGGCATGAACTGTACAACTGTACAAGGCATGATGCTGGCCCATGTTGACTCCAATGCTTCCCACAGTTGTATCAAGCTGGCTGGTTGTGGATCTGTACTCCGAACAGCTCATCCATCTTATCCCAGAGACGCTCAAGTGGATTGAGATCTGGTGAATGGGCAGGCTGAAAGAAATTAAATGAAACTCTGTTGGCAGCTATACTCCATTTGTGTCAAGGTACGACGAGTTGTGCATTTTTATACTGGACTGTCAGTTGAGTAACTGTAGCCCGTCTGTTGCTCTGCACAATTCATGTCAGACTAATTTTGCCTCTTTAATCAGTGAGCCTTTTTCAACCACTGGCCTGCTGTTGGATGTCCCTTAGATGGTGGACCATCCTTGATACACACTGGAAACTGTTGAGCGTGAAAAACCCAGCAGCGTTCTTGACACACTCAAACCAGCTTGTCTGGCACCTATTACCATTCAGTGTTCAAAGGCACTTCAATACTTTGTCTTGCCCATTTACACTCTGAATGGCAGTTGACACAATCCATGTCTCAATTGTGTCAAGGCTTAAAAATCCGTCTTTAACACGTCTCCTCTCCTTCAGCTACTCTGATTGAAGTGGATGTAACAGATTACATCAATAAGGGAACATAGTTTATAATTTGGCTAGGAGCCTTTCCTATCATGTGATTGCACAAGAAATTGCAGGGGGTGGTGCAATACGTAACACCTGACACCCGGGACAACAAAATGTGTGTCCAGAAAAACAAGTTTTTCCTATCATATTACAATCCACTAATGTCCACCAATCATGTAAATGTATGATCTCTGGCACCTTATGTGCTCATCCTCTTGCCCGTCACCCTGTCTCATGCCACTACATCACCAAGTTACAGTTTGAAATTAAACTCTGATAGCAAAGCAGTATTGGGTGTTATGTGGATTTTGACAAGCTGTGACACAACCTGCAAGCCCATGCACCACATTAGATAGGTTGCAATTTTATTTTGGTTGCTTGTTAAACTTGTCTGGAGTCGCATATGTTCTGAAGCCTCCAAAGTAGGTAGCGCAGTAAAAAAACTGTGTAAATATGAACCACACAAAATGCAATGACATTGCTTTTCAAACATTTTTAGATTGGATTGGCATTATAATGTGATGTTATGTATTTTTTGGTGCCACATATTCCAAAGGTGGGCAATACTGCTTCTGGCAGCTTGTTATAATATGTAAACTCCCTCCTCTCCATTTTTCAAATGTGGAAACCAGAGAGGGTGGCGACTAACCCATCTGTACTGCTCATTAAACAACCCGTATTGAGTTCCAAAATAGTTGCGACTCATGTTCAGAAAAGTTTTGTTTTAATGAGTTCATCTGAGATCTAGAGCAGTAGATGACAGCACTCTCTGTGAAGTGGCTCGAACAGTAAATGTATTTCGTTAACTTACCACATTGCTAAATGGGAATAACCTTTTCAATGGAGGAAAAGTTCAAAGGTAGCAAATTTTGGTTTTAATCTCAGCTCAGTTACTGTAACACCACCTTTACTAATTTTAGTGATAATCCTTATCCTTGCCCAAATCTTCATCGTAACAATGGCAAAAAACTGTACAATTGAGTATATTTTTAATTCTATACCTAGGTTTAACCCTATAACTAGCCTTGTGTTTACTAGTGTTTGTTTTCCTCTGCAGACAAAAGGGTGTCCTGGAGACCTTCACAGGAACAGAAACCAACAAGATTTGGCCACTTGTCCACACCTTCATGTCTGGTAAACTTTCAGGAGGCCATAAAGCTGCTGGGAAGGCATGAAAATAAGTCAAGATTAAGCCATATGAACATGCTAAAGGGAAAGCTATTTGAGGGGAAATCACTTCTAATACAAGGTTGTTATAACTCATGATGACTACCAGACGTATACTACATTTATTGATAAAGTAATCAAGCAGTCTATAATCCAAATGTGAATCACAGTGCTCTTAATTTTTTAATTACTCTGACGAATTCCATTGAGTAAACAATTTTTTGTACTACTTTGTAAGTTTGAGGAGTAGATGCGGTGTTAATTATGTCCTGCCTTAGTATGCACAATCATTTGAAAGGAACATGATTGTATAGATGCACATATTTGACAAATGATAATAGCACGAAAAATGAATTTTAGTGGAAGTTAAAAAATAGCTTGTTTCAGGAATTATGAAGTAATAAAAATTGCTCTAAATACAATTATTTGTATAAGTATGCAATAGTTCATTTTTCCATTATACAATGCCTTCTATTTAGCAGTCGTGTCTGTGTGTGATCTATTGTGCTTATGTAAGATATAAAGAGAATATATTTTTAATTGCAAGTATAACTGTTAGTTTAGCCAAACTTGCTCCTTTCATACATTCCAGCATACATATTAAAAACATGTACACATTACTGTAATGATTGCATTGGTTGAAGTGACTACATTCAAGAAAATATACTTAACAGCACTTTTAGTCTTATCAAAGCATTAGGTTTAGTTCTGCAAAAACTTTTATAGACATTTAACCTTAAAATACCAGTTTTAGATTACTAACACACATTCTGAATTTCCTTTTTGTATATGGATCTGCCACAGTATCAATGGGTCATTCTTTTATAGAAAAATTGTTGTATGCTCTAGTGGTGGGGCAGAGTTGGTGTAATAAAACAAGTTATTAAAATTGAACAAAGTTAAAATGTGTGATGTGTACTGACTATCTCATAATATTGAATTGAGTTCAGTTTTATAACCCAGTTTAATTGCAAAAAAAAATAATTTTGGGGGAATTATATTCATCTGTAATAATGTGACTCATTCAAGAAGTTGTTAAAGATGGCCAAAAATGCTGCTGCTTATTTGACATTACATACTGTAGCAAATTCAACCTGTATGTTCGATCTGATGTTGGTTATAGAAGGCAGAATTTAACTGAATGTGCAGAATAATAAAATAAAAAAGTCTAATAAGAGGTTGTTTACTTTAATAGGTGAAGTGCTCTGTGAAGGATCCTATAAATACAAACTGAATAATCCAAACATAGCTAGAAATGGTTGTGTAATTCATTGATTCCTATTGTTCTTGTTTAAAACAATATCAACTTCTTTGGGGGGGGAAAAAAAGAGACTTTAATATTTTTTAATCTATTAAATAATACTACAGCAACATTTTAATTTGCATCGAGCTTTATTATAGAACATACTTCGGACATATTCTAGGCTTAAAAGGCTAATTGTGATTTCAGCACTTCCCATTTCCAATGAAAGCCACATCTTGACATACATTTGGACATTGCAACACTGATCATATGCTGGCTGCAATCACTGAAGAAATGCACTTCAAGTTTTGTCCAGTGTGAAGACATTAGATTTTGGCAGAAGCAGAAATAAATATGGATGGTGGAGGTGTTTTTTTGTAACATCAGATTATGATCCTTTGGGAGACACGTTCGCATGCCAGCCAAACATTTCACATACTACTGTCACAGAATTGCAGAAAGTGTTTATTAAGTACACTGCTAAAAATTACTCAAACAGGCATGCACCTTTAACGGGAACCTGCATTGCCACCGACTGCTGTATGTGCTGGTACAAACAAAATTGAACTATTTAATTTCTGCATCAGTAGTCTCTAAACCATAGTTTTACCTGAGGTTTTTAGATATGTGTGGGGGGGAAATCACAATGGCATCTACCTTTTATTTTCTAAGACAACACTGAATAAAACAACTGCTGCAGAAAATGATCAATGGTTGAACAGCAGCGTTGGATGAAATAAGCATTCTCAGTATCACATTCCTTTATTTGTTTAATCAGTTTAGAAGAAGCCTAGTGTGTTTTGGGGTGTATCTGGGTATCACACTGCTTAGTGTGCATCTTTCCCGTAAGATCAAGTAGCTTCACGTTAGCCCAATCATCATAACTGACAGGTAGACTTCAGTCAGTCTCCGTGGCATGACCTAACAACTTAAAGTGAATGAACTTTCAAACTGGATGATGGATTATTTTTCCAAAGCATATCATAATGTTCCTATTAAACAGCTAAAGTTTGAACACCCCTTATTTTATGATTCATAATGTAATCTGTCAGCATTTGAAAAAGAAACCTAGGTACATATACCGAAAAGATAATGACAAAGACATCCATCATGAACTTTCATGCCAAAAGATGACCCACTTAATTCACATCTTGCTACACCAAGTACAATGAATATGGGAGACTATATTAGTGGAGCCTATTAGTGAAGTATTATTAGCCTTGAACAAAAACATATTTTTCACCCTGACAACTAGATTTGTTCTGTGATTGCTTATTTCCTTGATCTCCATACCTACACACATTTTTAAGGTAATTTGATCTTGCTTCAGTAACATTATAGAGTGGTAGCCAAGTGGTGGGGAAGGGTGAATAGGGTTCTCTCCTTAATATTTAACTGGATAATTATTGTCCCTTTTTCCAAAAAGTATTCAGAATTCTCCGAATACCTTTATCCTGTGTATATATCTTTGCCACATTCTGTCTTGTTACTTTTGGCCAAGTTTAGGGATTTCAATGCATAACTCTCAGCCACAGTCAGTAAGTAGCACAGCTTGGATCAGCTTTGACCTGGTGATATCAAAGTCATAGAGCTTATTCTGTATTGTAGACATTTTTTTTTTCAGTAATGAGGCACTTTGTCACTTTTTGAGTCACAGATTCCTTGCTTTAAAATAAAAAAATGTATGTCAAGATTGTTCATAAATATGCTGTAACTGGCTGCCATTAAGTCAATAGAAACAATGTCACATTGACTATGGCCACATACAGAAAGGAAAGCAAACTGTTTTAAAGTTAGAATTCCAGCTAGAAAAGTTGCATTAGTTTCCAACATGCTGGAGCTCTTTGTAAACCCTGACAGTAAGTCCACGAGTTTTTGCGTTTTAAGTCATACCTTGATCAGTATCAAGTGGAAATGTATATGTGAGGGTGGCCAATTTCATTACTTAATTGCTACACCAGTAAGTAGAGAATTGTTGAGAAACGCAGCTTGACCCATGCGTGTGTGTTACTGACCACACACAACCAATTACGGTAACTGCGGTCTCACCAGCCTACATTGCTCTCCAGATTTATACATACCCCTGAATAAATAGGAATAAAAAACAGCATACAGAAAGAATGATTAACAGATTGGATGCATCCTGCTGAAAAGAGGGGTCAAATTTAGTCGCAGCCTCGTAATTAGTACTTTGTAAATCCTCTGGCATGATTACACTGACAAGACGCCTCCTGTAGTGTTCTGTGATGTTCCGACACTTCAGAGGGTGGATTCTTAACAATTCCTCTTTGCAGAATTGCTCTAGTACTTTCGAACTCTTTGATCTCCATTTGTGAACTTTTTTTTTTAAGTCGTAGATATGGATGTATGCTTTGGACATTCCAGCATGACAATGATCCATTCTTAACCAAGCATGAGCTTCTTCTCAGAAGGAACCAGGATTTTGGCCAAAATGTATCGATATGTGTTGGAAGTTCATGATTCCCTCTATTTTAACAAAGACTCCAGTACACAATACATAATAGACCCCCCACCATATTTCTCGAAATAAAAACAAAAAACAAACATGAAAAAACAAGAAGTTGAACCTACCAGTTTTCACTACAGCATCTATTATCAAAAAGTTAAGGCTACTGGAACAGTCACCACCTTGCCAAGAAAAGGATGCATGAAAATATTACCACTATGTCCTGTAAAAATAAAAAGTGGCTCAGAAGCAAAAACTCCAATCTAAGGGCAACTGTTGGAGATCTCCAAGAGTCTGGACTCTTCAGGATGCACGTAAGAAGCATCTTCTGACAGCACAAAACAGAAAGGCGCTGTATACATTTGCCAAACTGCATATCTGAGACACTTGGGGCCATTTTAGGTTCAGATTAGAAAAGAAAAAAAAAGTTGTATGGGACACATTCATCAGCATTATGTTTGATGCCGAAAAGGTGAAGCTCATGTTGAGAAGAATGTCATCCCCTTTGTGAATTATGGAACTGGATTTTGGTGTTATTTTACATCTTCTGGTGCCCTTATTCAGATGAAGGGAAAAATGAATTCTCTGCTAAGAAGCTCAATTTTGGTCAACAATTGTAATTCCAGCATGATTATGATCCAATTCATGCATCAATGTCTAAAAATAAATGGTTAAGTGAAAACAAAAAATACTAAAAACTAAAACTAAAAAAAAGCAGGTCACGAGTAAAAACCAAATAATCCAACCGAGCTGGAAGTGATCAAAAATCCCTCCTGAGAAGTGCTAGAACCAAACACTACACTGTGTCATTATGGTCAATGGAGGGTGCACAAAATACTGATTGCAGGGATGTGAATCACTGTCATCATTGTGTTCTTTGAAAAACATGCCATTATTTCTAAAATGTACGATGTTGCTCTTGCAGCGTTGTTAGTATTAAAATTGTTCGTATGTTCAATTGAGCAAATACAATTATTGCACGCTTGCATGCCATCTGTTAAATCATTTTTTTGTTACACTTTATCAATAAATACGAAGGCCACTGTATATTATATCACACACTCAGACAACGTAAAATATGAAAGAAAGCACAGCCTTCAGAAGGAGTTGGAATCAGCTTACTGATAAGAATAATGAGCTTTGGTTGTTTAAAAATGAAAACTTTTTTTCAGGGTTTGTGAAGATACTGATGGAGAATGGAAGACTTAGTTAGCTATGTGACAAGCAGGTAACAACTCCTTAACCACTAATAGATGGCAACAACAGTGCGCAGAATGAGCAGCTCCACCTCCTCAAAATTAACAAAAACCAGCAACAAAAAAACTCAAAAATACAATTTCCTTTTAAATACCTTGAACAAATATAAAGTGCAGCACACATTCAGGCGCATACTGATTTTAATACAAAAATAGTCAGTCTCCTTTGAAACTCCTTGGATATTCCTAGGTAAGTAATCGTTTTTTGCTATGTGGTCTCCATCATTCGGGGTTCATCTGTATCTTCCTCTTTTGTCCCTTTAGTTTTGTTGATCCAAAGTCCAGCCTCCAAACAGCGTTTCACATAATATTCAGCAACCTGCAGATATTAAAATAAATTGATGTTTAGGTTTTGCATATTGTTTTGGGTTGTGGAAGATACTGGGCACAAATGAAACCAGGGCAAATACTTAAGTGAGAGAGAGACAGAGACCTTTTGTATGGGGTGTTGGGGAGTAATCAAACTTGAAATACATTTTATTATTAGTGTGATTTTGATATCCTTCACATTATATTCAGAATGTCAAAGACACCTATAAAATCACTTGTACTGGGTCTCTCAGTGGCCATTTCTTGAGATCACTGGCCTAGACTAACCCCTGACATAAAACACATGATTTATGCAAACTCGTTTAGGTTTGACTGGAGAAAGAAACCTAACCCTAACCCAACGGGTAGTTAGTCATTATTAGGCATTATTAAAAAAGCTTTTAAAAAGACACAGTGCCTTACCAAAAACATGGAGTGTTGTAAGATGCCATACCTGTGGGTTCATGTTACTGAGAACATTCTGCAGAATCTGCATGTCTTGCAGCTGGAACCCTCTCTTCAGCTCCTTCAACAAAACAAGAAAGATGCTTAGTGTCTGAATGTACCACTGTTTCACATAACACTCGTAGCAATGGATATCAGTAATGCTGCTGTACAAACAGTTAACTTCCACTTGCCTGGTAAGGACATGCACAAGTTCAATACATCAAATTCCCATCACTAAATCGGTTTAGTGTCAACAACAAATTTAAATCTACCTGGTTGTGTAATTGCTTTAACTTTGATCACAATGTAATTTAAGTTTAAGATAATCTATAATTTCATCTACAATGTGAAAAATGTTAAATCCTCTATTATACCCATCAGCCAGTCACCTTACAACACCTAGTCCTCATTATACATTTGAAAATAAAAATGAAATGTCCCATAATATAACAGCTGCAACAAGACGGGGAGGAAAAAAAAAAAAAAAAACGTACTGGTGGCAATGACTCCAGAACCTCTTTCGGGTCCAGACAGCATCCATTTGGAGGTTTCTGATGCTCCATGTCTGCAGAATTCTCCTTCTTGCACTTTCCTGTGTAGTCTCTCACTCGCTGCTTGAAAGCTTCAAGTTCAGTTCTAAAGACATCCACATAACCCTCTTGACCAGACTAAAATATTAGCAGACATAACAAATAATATTGACAGTTGACAAATAATACAAGTCAAAGTGCATTTTATTCATCTATTCATGCTCTAGAGTAGAACAACTGTTGTCAGAATTAAACACTCCACTGTGAAGATGCACACATATTTTAAGGCCTGTGTTAAAGCCTAATTTGGATTGCCTGTCAAGCTCTATGCATGATTGATACTGCTTCCCTCTACTGGTGGAACGGCTCCATTACAATTCAGTTGTTACAATAAATGTTTTCAATACAGAAAGGATTACACAATGTTATGCAAGGAAGTACTGAATTGGAAGATCATATACAATATAAAGACAGCAAATTATTTACAAATTTCTAACAGTACATTTATGTTTGTACTGATCCATTTATAGAAATATTAGAAGATTTAAAAGGCACAAATTAGCAACATTTGCAAAGTCGTATATAGTATTTCAGACTGTAAAGGAATCCAATTTGGACTGATTTGTGGGTAAACAGATATTGTCTACTACTGTGATTTAGCGGTGGGGTGTCTTCACTAACATACAATTTTAGTGATTTAGCAAACAATCAATGTGCTAAGATGTTGCATTTTGATAGAAATATGAAGACCATGGCTGAATTGTGTACAAAGCATATGGTCAGATGATGTAATGCTAAATCTACCAGTAAAGATCATAATAATCCCCAGATCTGTAGAAGGCTGGAAAGAAATGTAAAAAACACCATCTTTCATGTATCCAATGTACTATCCCTACTCCACTCATGACAGTTTACCCTTGCAATACACAGAACCAGGACCTTTAAATGCCCTCATACAGCAATTCAGCAAAGACTTGGAACCATTCAAATGTGAGCCTGATGTTTGCAAGACAGTAAACTCCCACAAAACTATCAATATAGTCCTGGATGGTTTTGTTTCATATAACATGTTAATACAATACTAAGTTATATTATTGTGTTAAGAATTTGGTTTACATTTTATTTTAATTGCAATGGGCTACATGAAAAGATGATAATATGTATTCTTAATGTTGCAGCCATCCTAAATTGTGGATTAGATGTCTGTTTAGTTTTAAAATGTATATTTGCATAGTTTAGTATTTATTGTGGCCTGTCACATTCACCTTGCTTTGTCTAAGGATTAGGGAGGGAAAAATAATCTAAGAGCAATAGCATTAATGCAATCTCTACTAAACAAAGCTCACAGTGCTGTGGAGGATTGAGCAAATTCAGCTCTAATAAATAATCATAAATAATCATGATAAATGCAGTGTTTGATCAAATAGAGTTTACACAAGCTAGACCACAGTTGATGTGTATAATAATAAATGCGAGTAATTCACATAAAGAAAATGTTAGAGGCTACAAATTGCTTTCTGTCTTGAATTACCCAAGCATTAAACTAAATATAAAATACATATATAGATGAAAAAACCATAGATGGAAAATACAACTACTAGCAGTAAAAGACATCATGGATAATTCCAAAAGGAGCTGTGTTTGCAGGTTTAGAAAAACATGTGAAATGTAAACGTGACATTAAACATGTGAAAAAAATTGAATGGTCTTGCTTAGCTGTATTATGTTATTTAAAAAAAGATTGTAAGTGAATCACATTTATCAAGCCTACCAGGAAAACACATCTAGTTTCAGAGGCTGATGCAATTATGTTCTTAAAGTGAGATTACTTTCCCTAAATTAAGTGTGTAGGGGGGAACAGATTAAGATGCTGCATGTTTCAGTGTTATGGTTTAAACATGTACAATATTTGTGACATTTTCTTACTTTTGCTTTTTGAAAAAACTTTCTAAAGCAGCCCCTAGGGTCCTCCTTATTGGTACTAGCCATCTCCAGGATGAACTGCATGGCAACAGCCTGATGAGCCACCTGCTCCATTAGAGCTTCTTTCTGTGGGACAGGTAGAGCGAGACAGATATTAAGAGGAAGCTCTAATGGCATAGAGCAAAGGGTTTGTAGAAATACACAGTGTGACCTGACAGAAATTAACAAACACAGTAATAATCTACCAATGAGAGTTAAGTAGAAGTAGTATTGGAACTTATATCATATACAGATCGCTGCTGTAATGATAAACCAAAAAAACCTGCAGTTTTCTTACCAAATTAAATGTGTAAAAACTACTGGACCTTCCATTTGTATAAATAGATATTCAAATCCAGTTGAGTTGTATTTTGATTAAAAAGAAGAACTGAACAACTTAAAAACATACTATCTTGGAGTTCTCTAACATAAATAAAATGTTTTAAACTGAGGAAAACAGGTATTAGTAGCTTTTCTGAAACATCTCAGGAGTTGTAGGGAAAAGACTGTAAAATGGTTAGTGGGATCTTGTCCATCCTAGATCTAGACTTAACAAGGCTCTCGCATTACCTCCTCTGCCTTTAGACGGAAACACCAAAAAATTAGGTAGTTGGCCGTGTCTTCACAGATGAGATGGGGGTGATCAGACAGGAACCTCTGGCTGTCGTCCCAGCGCCTTAGCATACCTAGCAAAACACACATCAGTCATGTATTCCATAGGACACTGCTCCTTGTTAATACCCCGAGAACTGGACTGTGTATTACACAGATCAACACAGAATGGCTAAAACACACGGATACAAAAATAATAAGTATATAACTTAATATGACAATCAATTTGCATTAGTAGTAGTTGATACTAGTCAAGGGATGTTTCTTTTTACAGCCTTGTTTGTATGGATTTGATTTTGATGTAATCTTGGAAAACCTTTGAAGACAACACATTCACACATTTTGATTATATTCAATACCTTGAAATGACTTCTATTAAAAACGACCAAGAGATAACTACAAAGAAATTGACAGAGAAAAAAATACTGCAGCTGAGAAAATAATGGACAAAAATCCTGTGTTTCATGGCAGGCGAAGTACTGTAAATTTAAGGTGCTTATGGCTGGTTACAGTTTTCAATAGTTCTGGGTTATGTTTAACACATACATAAAAATCATCTAAATATAACAAAGGTCAAGAACGGGAATTGTTACCCAAACAATTAGCCACAATGCTCTAATAAATGTAATCCATCAAAGCATTGTAACATGTAAACATACCCAAGGATCCTCCTAACAGAATATTGTGTGAATCCCTGAATCTGATGCTACACACAGAAGTGACAATTTTACACAAGAGAATACATTAATGCTGACATATGGAAGTTAAGGGAAGAGTTACAGATCGGTCAAATTACTATTTTCACTGCACACCTACCAAAATGTCTTAACTGATGCTCATATTTCTGGACAAAGGATTTACTTTTATCATCTTCTGGTTCTTGGTTTCCATTCTGAATATTGATAACACTCTGCATAACGGAAACACAAAACAAGGGTTAAAACAACAGTTTTAAACAGGGAAATTGACATATGTTGAACAAGTAAAACTGCAGTCCTTAAACTTTAATTGTATGCTGCACAAACTAACCAATTCACTAAGAACTCAACTATTTTGCAAGGAAGAATTAACACCATCCCACTGTGCAGAGCTGGTAGAAACCTATTCAAAAAGACTGACAGAAGTAATTGGTGCAAAAGGTGCTTCTACCACGTACTGCCTTAGGCGGGTGAATGCAATCATAACTTATGCAATCAGTACATTTCAATGTATATATTATGTTCTTTGCTGGTTTGGGGGCAATCAACCTCCTAAACATATAACAGTGTTACGTCTCATCATTAGTTGTTCATAATAATTACAAAAATAAAATAAAAATAAAAAAAACATATACCAAACTGATCTTTTTGTTTTTGGTCTAAATCAGTGGTGGCCAACCTGTGGCCAAGATTGCATCCACTTGCGGCCCACGAACCCCCCACACAAATACAAACTGTATAAAGTAAATAGTATTTATGACAACTGCTTATTATTTAGAATTAATGTCTTAATCACTTGATGTGTATTTACTGCATTATATTGCTTTTTAAATTAAAATGTAGCATTTGTGGCTTGTAATTGTGGTAAAAGGCC
Source organism: Amia ocellicauda (assembly GCF_036373705.1). Lineage (NCBI taxonomy): Eukaryota > Metazoa > Chordata > Actinopteri > Amiiformes > Amiidae > Amia > Amia ocellicauda. Next base: position 23,494,619 of record NC_089857.1, read on the forward strand.
ACAGTTATTAATTTACGTTGCCAAGCTTTAGGTTTGGCACAGACCCAACACAGCACATCTCCCAATTAAAGTCAAGCATGGTGGCAGCATCATGCTATGGGGATGCTTGTCCTCAGCAGGAACTGGAAAGCTTGTTAGGATTTAAGGAAAAATTGGTGGAGCGAAGTACAGACAAATACTAAAGGAAAATCTGTCTTAAAACTGGAGTGAAAATTCACTTTTCAGCAGGACTATGATCAAAAGGACAAGGCCAAAGCTACTCTGGATAAGAATAAGGAAGTGAATGTCCTTGAGTGGCCCAGTCAAAGTCCAGACTTGAATCCTATTTAGAATCTGTGGAACGACTTAAACTGCTATCCCCAACAAATCTGAATAAACTTGATCAAATATGCCAACAACAATGGACAAACATTTCACCAATCCAGTGTGCAAAGCTGGTAGAGACCTACCCAAAAAGCACCAAATATTGAAGGGTCTGAATACTTACGGAATCATAATATTTCATACTTTTTGGTGATATTTACTGTATCTTACTCTTAGAACTTTTCAGTTTTATCATTAAAGTTTTGAATAAAGTACACACACACACACAAAAAAAAAAAAAGTGTACACACATCATTTTGTAACTTCACAAAATGGGCCACCATAGGAAGGGTCTGAATACTTTTGCCAGGCACTATATACAAGTCTACAGACAACATTTTACCCAAACAAGTTAAATCACTGTTCTTATTTGCTTAATAATAATTCTAGTTGCTTGAAGAACACTTCCATCTTGTATAAGTAACTGCTTTTAAATGGTATTAACCTATGAAAACATCATTAATAATATGAAGAATAATTTGTTACATTTCATGAGACTCAGACTTATACGTTTAACAAAATTTAGATTAGTGAGTATTCGCTTTTTAGATACTTTGACAGCCATACGCGTCAAAACACTAAAGCAGATATGGAAGAGCACAGTACATCTGTGACAGCATCAGTGACTGAATAAGTAGCAATATGAAAAATACATTCACATTATTTTGAATGGGAAAAGAAACACCGATGACTTTTTTTTGTGCCTTTTCATTGTAACAACTTCGTCCTCTAATAACAGTTTGTTTGGTTAGAAATATAGCACATCTGCTAATAGTTATAATATATAGGCTTGACCTAGGTTAAAAAAATATAGCCGGGCATACAAATTTTGGGGGGGGACAATGAAACATTTTCTCAACATTGGGCCCCATCCCCATTCTAAACCTACACCTATGTTTGGAACACTAAATGTTCAGTTTATTTAAAGCCATACGTATTCTCTAATCACCAAATTTGATGCTTCACCTGAAGAAGGGAAAGAGAAAGAAAAAATATATAGATCACCTTCTAGGATATGTTTTCAGGTTAATGAATCTCTCATTGGCATGTTAGGAGTGCACTGCTGTTTTGGGAACCTCATACCTTATTGAACACATCTCTGCTAAAGGTGTTACAGTGCATAGGACTCCTTTTGTCCTCACAGCCCAGCATCTTCTCTTTATGCCTCCACTCCCTCTCAGTCTGCGACAGCTCGGAGGAGCTCGCCTGTGCCCGGGCACGCTCCTGTTCAGCTGACTCTGAGCTGTGCAGCTCCAGCCCCGACAGTCTGTCCTGCGCTTCGACTAGCTGCCAACTGCAGAATATGGAGTCCTTCACACATTGCTGCTGGCTTCGGCACAGTGATACCATGTTGTCAGAACTCACCTGGAACATACAAATACATTTATGGGCATACATTTGAATTTAAGGGATTGTGAAAAGCTTTCATGTCATACCCAACTAAGAATTCTAGACAGTACATTTCTTAAATTAAGGAGATCTAAAAAAAATTACTCTTATACCGAGTCAGTTTTAGTTTAAGATAATATTATACTGTCCATAAAGTTTGTTTTTGGTGCTATTGAGTCAAAAAAGTATCTCTACACTCCCATCCATCAATAGTTTTTGAAGGGGAGTATAGGTTTTAGATGTAAAATAAAACAAAATTAAAACAAAGAACTGAATTAAAAATGCAACCACAATTTACAAATCTTGTCATAACTGAGCTCAACAGTCTTAGTGCTTAGAGTTCTGTTGCTGAACATTATTCTTTGGCTAACCAACTGCTGGTGTGAGAACATGGAGAGAATTTTACCAGGAGGGATGAGCAACGCTATTTACAATAGGAAGCACATTTGTCACTGTTAATATTAATCAGGCTGAAGCCCCTTTCAATCTGCTGTTGACACAACTGTATTGATCTATTTTAGAAGTTATTTAGGTTTGTCTGCAACCCCTGATGTATTACTGTCCAGAAAAAGCTAAGTAATCATTTGACAACATTTCCCATCTGATTATTCCAGTATTACACAGTATTCACATGCGCTGCCTTCAAAGTGGTCATTATAGATGACTGAATTAGATTTCCCCTCTAAATGTGGATCTGTGATTTACACACTATTTTCCCAATGTATCCTGTTTTGCTCATTTGACAGAAATGAAAACAAGCTAAACTCCATCCTTTGTTTTTGATACAGTACTGACTCAACATTGGCGAACCATTTTTGCCACAATTACTAGTTTCTACATGGATTTTACAGCATGGTACACACACACGTTACCAGCTATAAGTGTGTAGGGTTTTCCCGTATTTTGTCATATGAATATTTCTGTTTTCCCTAGGATTTGACTTCAAATTTAAGCATGAAATACATGAAAAGCACTTTTATTTCAATTAGACCTTTAAGGATCAACATGTGGGCTGTGTTTTAAATTAAAATATGCACTACTAAATGTGTTGTTACATATATTGAAAAAAACTAAAACAAATGCAGCTAACTAATGGAGGAATTAAATCAAAATGTTGATGCACCTGCTAATCAAAAACTACAAATCTACACTTAAAAGCATATCCTCTAAGGCAACTGCCATTAAAATAATGTCACAGTATGTAGTATTAACAGGTAAATAAATCCTTTAATTTGAATCCTCCTCCCCCGACCCACCCAAGAGTTTGTGTTGTTTGGTTCAGTATTTAGAACAGCTTTTCTCAATCCCATTTGGGTTTTCCTTTCCTTTAAATGAGCTGACCAGTATCAAGACAAATATATAGCCTACCTCAAAATCACAGAAAATATGTGATCAATTTAATTTTCACGCTGAGGTCTTTTTACTCAAGAAGATCAAACACACTTGGAGCGCTCACCGATCAATGATTGATCTTGGTCGATAAAAAATATTTGGAATATAAGGAAGGGCGAAACTTCATTGTAGAATCTATTTATTTTTTTCCATCTATATATCAGGCCATGCAACATATTTGTTTGGACCATGCAAAGAAATACTATCAGTTTGGTTTTGAATCTTTTCATCTTCAATGGTGCTGACAAGGTCAACCCCATGGACTACACTCTCGGGAATAAAACAGACTCAAATTCATACCTGGAAAGAGGTGCATTTGAAACTTAAAATAGTCACTTCTTTTCACAGAGTTGGGTGTATCTGAAAAACTCCCCAGTCACATTAATTATGGTTTTATGTTCACTCAGCCAACTCTGTGCCTTTCCCATTATTATGGTGTAACCTGTCTATTTTTTCACCCTCCCTGAAGACTTCGGTCGGGTTTTCCAGCAACATACCCTGGATCCAAACAAACAATTTCCAGGCTGTCCAACTTAACATACACTGCAGCTAAGAACCACAACTACTTGTTGTGTTGACATTTTATTAATACTGTCATGTATACATAATTAATAAATATAATTGTACCTAAAGCTTTTTGAGATTAGATGTCTTCATTGCACTGTTTCAGGATGCAGAGCATCAGCAGGTGTTTCAAGTCTTAGGTTGCGCCCAGAAATGTTCTGTGGTCAGTTTGTTCATTCTGCTGGATGAGATGATCATTTTGTGTAGTTGTTATAGACACAGTTTACCGACCTAGCATTAATCCTGTCATGAATGTTTCACCCTTACTACCTGATTCGTGAAGAATGATCACTATCAAACCAACCTAATTATAATATATTGTATTCTGTTGAATATTTGTTTCCCCAAATATAATTTGTGAACAAAAACAATATATTTTACAGTGGAAAAATTGTTATCCGAGAAGTACTACTACTACTGCTAACAATAACATTAAATTATACTTATAGGCTACCTTAAAGGGTTAAAAAACAAAAACAACAAAAACAAAACTTCTGGGCTCAGAGAGGCCTTTCCTTTTCATGATTTAAAATGAAGAAGTATGATGAGCTCAGTTCAATATTTGCTCGAGTTTAGGTTTGTTTGGTTTCACAATGTGGGTGTGGAGCAATTCCTTAAATCTCTGCCTAAAAGGGTGTGAAGAAAAAAAAAACAGTACAGTCATCAATAATCCCAAATAAAATACTTTGCATGCATTTCTTGATACCTTATTATCAGAAATAAGTGTTATGCTGCTCGAACTACAGATTATTTGAACTTGGTAGGACTGAAGGGGTACTAGTACCACACGACACAAAACAAAGTTCAAATCGTTAAGAGTTAACAAACGCCACATGTTTGCATTAGTCGTAAAATACTCCGTGGTAAATCAAGGCATCGGGAATAGTTTTTTCCCTTGAGGCTGTGGTTTCCCAGATGAAGTATTCAATGCGCTGCACAGTACCTGCGGCTGCAATGTCGCGGATGGGAGGCTGTGGCTGCGATCACCAGGGCCGCTGCTCTCCTGCTCCGGGGACACAGCAGCGCCGCCGCCCTGCCAGTCCATCTCGCCCGCTTATCTACTGCTGCTGCTGCTTGATTTCGGACGATTCAACAATGAAACGAAAACAGGTCAGACAATGTTAGCGAATCGGGTCAATGAAACAGCACAGTCCCTCTTCAGAAGATGACATAAACGTGCACCTCCATGTTGCTGACTCATTACCCACGTGGCTGGCCGTGCAGGTCACATGACTCGTCTGTTTGAGTCATATGATACTGACCGGAAATAACTTTATATTATTATTATTATTATTATTATTATTACATATTTAGTTGTTTTCGCTCCCATTTCATAAAAGTTGTTAACGGGAATCAGTGGCTTTGTGTGGTCTATTCATAGTTACTAATATATATATGACGAAATGTAATAATATTTTAAATAGTAATATATATATATATATATATATATATATATATATATATATATATATATATATATATATATTTAAAGCTATTTAAAATATTATTACATTTCGTCATTCTTAATATTGTTAAAACGTATGTATAGTTTCTTAGACAAATATTCAATACCTTACCAAAACTGCTGGGGATTTGTTTCGTCGCATTTGATCCTCTTCCCCCTGCGTGTGTAGTTGCTGAGACCAGAGCCCCGACCCTCAGCGCTTTGAAATGTTTAAGAAAGAAAAGTGAAAAAGAGGCATCAATTGCAGATGATTTGGACTGAGATGTCAAAAATAATGTGATAGCTATACAACAGTCATATTTTGATTGGAAAGGTATTCAGTAGCATAAATTAATAATAAATACATGCACTCTTGTATTTTCTTTCGTGGATATTAATATACTTTCATGGAAATTTAGCTTTAATGCTTAGTTTTCTTCCTTCATTTTATTTAAAAATTGCCAACGAATACCTTTGGCCATTGGAACTTAATTTCTTAAATTAGCTGTCAGGTATACAGTGTATGTATCAGGTGGAGTGCATAGATATATATTTCATTAATATTTAAAGTGAACAATGAGAACTTGGGTTATACAATCCTCAATTATTCCCTTTAACGTTTTTTATAGTTTAAGCCATGGGACATTAAAACACTTAATAAATAAATTAAATAATGAAATACATTTTAAAAGATAAAGAGACTGGATGTACTTGAAGTCTAGCATTATCTGACAGAGCTGCGCTTTTTCTCTTTTATTTTTTTAATTCTTTGAGGTTGCCTGCTGATGACGTCACGTTGTACGTCAGGGCCTTACGGAAGTAGAGTGAAGATGGTGGCTGTTTTCTACCAGCAGGCACAGTGTGTTTGTTCGGCGAGGAGGAGATCGAAGAAGTAGATCCATCAGTTTCACAGCGCTGCGTTTTCTAGATTTGAATCTTTAAGGACGTATTTATATATCTGCAGTTTGCTAAAGGAATAACCCCGTGATCTCCCCGGAGAGGACGCTGGGCGAAAATGTCCCTGTTACAGTCGGCACTTGATTTCCTGGCGGGGCCCGGCTCGGCTGGAGCGGCCAGTCGGGACCAAAATGATTTTGTAGGACAAGCAGTGGAGCTCGGGGATATGAAGCTTTCAATCAAGCGAGTAATTGCCGAAGGTGAGATGCCCTTTGTGTCTATATCTCGTATACATGCGGATCAATATTATTATTAGTCGACGTAGGCAGGTAGCCCAGTCAGTGCCTGACAGTACCTGAGGCAGGTCTGGCCTGGCTGGCAGTGCTGAGCTGCACCTGCTCCGCTCGGCTGGGCACAACCGGGCAGATGCGTTTGGCAGTCTGTTTCCATTGTAGATGGACTAGTTTCAGGGGCACGGAAATACAAAGTTTGACATCATGAACGTTTTTTTTCCCTCACCGATTAAGGTTGTTGAGACAAATCGCTTTTCTTCTTAGTCTCATCACTGAATAAGTACATTCAACAGTTTGAATGTTGGATAGCGATATCCAATATGGACAGAATACATATTATTATGATTGCATGAGATGCAACGTGAATTAAAACAACATATATTTATTTATATTTCATAATGTAAACCAAAAAACGATTGCACCTGCCTGAACTGACAGATTTCTCTTGCTTCCTGTCGGTATTGCAATTATAAAAAGGAGTATCTTCTTGTCTACATTTTCTACCTTTAGTTTTTATATATTGTTTGTTAGTTTATGCGACACTGTTGGTGTCTGGAAGTTTATAACAAAACATAAACGGGTAAAGAGTTCTCAGAGAACCGGCCATTTCACCATGAACATTTGGGAAACGAGGGAGTTACAAATGTGCTGGTTGTCAAACAGTTGTGGCTACTTTGATTAGTTGTTGTTTTTCCTGCAATGAGTGCAAACAATGAATTATTGTCATGCCAAACCTGTCTTTAATTTTTCAAATTAAAATCGAATCAAATAGATAACGTAAATGGTTTGCATCACTATTTTTAACCAACAACATGACCTAGGAATTGTAATGTTTTACATCACTCAGTAATCATGGACACCTAGCTAGGGGAATGGTTAGCTTATAATTTACATTTACATTTTGTCTTAAAAACAACATTCTCATTTTTCAAATTATAGGTTTATTTGTTCTATTGGTTTGTGTTGACAGATTGACAGAGCTGCCTTCGTCTGACATTTTTGTGTTAATCCATGTCGGTTTCTTAAATAAATTGCAGAGATTTGAAAACAAATCATGCATTCTTTCAAATTTTCCATTTAAAGGACTCCTTTTAAACTACAATCATGTGACGAAGAGCACTACCCGTTTGATAATTAACTAGTCAATGTGTTGTTTTCACATTGTATTATTAGATTGAACTGATTTTATTAGTTATTTAGTGCACTGGTTCCCAAATATCATATTTTGTCCTGCATGCTATGACATTTATCTCAAATACACAAAAATCCATCAAAATATTCTTCAGGTATTCTGTTTTGATCTTGCATTTTTACTGGAATTTCTTTTCTTTGTAAGAGTGCATGTCTGTATATTGGTTCATAGTTCTGTACTGTGAGAAAATTTAGGAACCACTAATGTAGTGTATATTGGCCCCAAAAGGTCAACATGATTTATTTCAGGATCTTGTAGTATGTACATTTTATTGTTACACCTAGCATATCTCCCACTACTAGAAGGATTTGCCAGTGTTTAGAGTTCACACCATTGATTGTGCACACCTCAATGCTTTGTATGTTTTTTTTTAATATATATATATATAATTTTAAAAGCTTATATATTCTGATAATATTCTGTAATATTAACATTAAATTATTAATTTGGTTGTTTTGCTCTGTTCGTGTTCATTATCCAAATAGCAAGTATTAACTTAAAAAAAAAAAACTACCAATGACATTAATTTACATTTTAAAAGATGTATATATATTAATCAGATATATATTTATTTATTTTTCCCCAAGAGTGGAATAACACTGGCAATAAATAGGTAGCAATTTGAAACATCTGTTGTTTTACAAGATGCAGACTGCATGCATGTACAATAAGGTAACAGAAAAACCTTTAAAGAACCTTAAAAAATGTAAAACTGATTAAACACAAGGTAGCTGTTTTAAAAAAAAAAATGATGTATGCCTTCAATGTGGGGAAAAAAAATAGATACTTCTTCTGCCAAGGCACAAACTTAGTTAATGCTGTCATACCCATAAAAGATGGCCAGAGTAGTTTCATGCTGCAGACTAGTTACTATTGAAATAAGTTGCTCAGTTTTCTTTCTAGTTTACTGTTCTTTTCATCCTAGAGGTGTTCAATGGGTCAAGATGCAGGCCATACAGTGCTTTCAATACCATTCTCTTTGAACTGCTGATGCTGTTGAAATAATTCAATTCAGAGACTTCATAGTGCTAAAAAAACCGTCATGTATGTATGGTATTGGCTCCTGTGTTTTAGAGTTGTGTTTTATGATATTGGCTCCCTTGTTTTAGAGTTGTAAAATATTTTTTCTGAGACCTTTTTATTGACCCATAAGATGTCTGGGGGTGTTGGGGGTGGTGGATTCCAAAACATTGGGGAGGGGTGGATTTGTGACAAAATCAAATGTATATAAATATTTTCTAGGGAAAACAAATATGGGACTCTAATGGTTACTAATGTGAACTGTCCACCAAAACCCTTACGCTGTATCTGTTCCATTTAAAGCAGTGGTGAGCAACCTAAATTAATCAGTGAGCCGCAAGTCTGGGAGTCAAATAACTGCCTGCGCTGCAGTACCCCTTTTACCACAATTACAAGCCACAAATGCTACATTTTAATTTTATTTTTTAGCAAAAATTAAATTAATAGATATAGCCTATATTATATTAAGAGACAGTCTATGGTTATTCTATGCTATGCTCCCATGTCTCCTTTTTATGGATATAATGTTTTTATTGATTCACCCCTTTACCCCCTCTCTTCCACACACAACTTTAAGTGGCTGATATGATTTCTAAAAAACAAAGTGTTTGAAATTGCTTCCAGTTACATACATTCATTTTAATTGAACCCCCTTTTTAAAAATTATTTGGTGGTGAAATATCTACACCTAACCTTAATTATATTATTATTATATTAATGCTAAATGTCAACTACTTTCAGTTAAGTATTTACAGGTAGAATGTGTATACTGTATGTAAATGTATTCAAATGTGTTTTAACTGAGTTGCTTAACAGTACAGAAACACATTAACATTTTACAAAACTGCTGCAATTACAATAATGCTTTAAAATTTGAAAAATAAAGATAGCATTTTATAGGCCTACATACATTTTATGTATATACAATTGAACATAATTTGTTTCCAATGTATGAGGTGGAAAAATATAAATACTTTATGACTCAATTTCATTTATTTTTATATTTAGATTTATAAAAAGTTAGTTTTTATTTATTTGCAATTCACAGTTTTTCTGTTTCTAAAAAGCTAGTTGTCTCCCAGAGCTCGGTCATCTCCAATTAGACTGATCTGCTGTGTCTGCACTAGGATTCGTAATATCATGTCTTTATTCACTACTTATGAAAAGCGTCATAGAACATTTTAATATTATATAGAAGAATACTTTAAAAGCTTTTTAAACCTGGTATAGATCAAAGAATAATGCAAGTGGAATTGTATTTTCACCACTGATGTGAAATCAACAATTGTTTACCCTGTACATACTCTAGCTTCCACACACAATTGTTGCACACATTATTTTTTGAAATGCAGACATATAAATGTGATATGTGGACCAAGTCTTTACTGGTAACACCCATGGCTGCAGCTGCACAGCCAAAGATAAAGCTCTCGCGCACGTGGTAAGTCAATACTCAGAACTGTAAGACAGTTCTATGGTCATCCTGCACCTCATGTGGATACAGTGGTTTTGGCAAGATCAACAATTTGTAATATAATAAATAAAGGCATGTACATTCCATTTAACTAATTTTGTGTTTGGTTCTTTAGCTAAGAAATGTGCTTTTTAAAAATTGTTTATAGAACTGGTAAAGGTTGCCATTTTGTTAGCTGGAGCAACAGTCTGTAACATCAAAGAGGCTTCAAGGTTATGGAGGTCTCGATGACTAACGTGTGTATTCACTTTTTTGGACTTTGCACCGAGGTCTTAATTACTTAATATAACATTATATTTGCTTTGTTAGTTCAATTAAGGATTCAATTAAGCAATTAAGACCTTGGTTGGAACACAAACCAGCAGGGCAGGGGGTACTCCAGGACCTGTTGAAAACCACTGATATAAGGTATCTAAAGGAGTAAGATGCCCCACCAGTCTGTACTACTAGATATTTTCACCAATAGTTTTCATTTGTGGTAAGAACTAGGGTTTGGCGATATTTATTTAAAAAATGACATATAGCTGTTGATAGACATAAAAATATTGCGATTTATCGGATATATCAAATATCGGCTTGTGGGTGGGTGCAAGTTGTGCAGGTGCGTGCCCAGGGTGGGCATTAGCGTAGGTGCGCTGTGGCTGAGGGATTAAAGTACTGTGTGTATAAGCCTATATATTTAATATGACTATTTTCTGTATCTTTTAATTACATTACATGTGATTACGTGCAGTGAGAATCTATTTTTTTTTTTTTTCTTCTTCTAAAATATAAAGCTATGCTTAATACCCTGCATCTGAGATGGAAACTAAAACAATGTGCGCTGTGAGACATTGGACTAGGTGTCAGTCAGGTTGTTCACAGCTGTAGCATTAATACATTTGCTGGCACGGAACATTCACAAACAACAAAACTCAAAGCACAAGCTTGTTACCCTTGCAGCGCCTTTCCATCGCTCCCCCGAAGATGCGCTTCCCCACCGCCTGTGAGACGCAAAGTGTAAATAAAACAGAATATCATTGATGTGCATGTGATCTACGATAATATTGTGTATCGGTGTTATCCACACATGCCAGGCTATGGCATATATATTTAATCAAAAATTAATATAGGAAATCAAAAAAACAGGCCAGCATAATATTCGCATTAGCTCGAATTAAACATTTCCCTTTTGCTGGGAGCGAAAGGAAGTGGTTTCATATCGCTTTACCAAATCAATCAAATTTCAGCGTTAAATACGTTTTACATTTTTTTTTTTTTTAACAACTTCAAAGTTGTCAAGCTATCCCAAATTGATTTAAAAAAAAAAAAGGAAAGTTATAAAAACATCATATAATGAATCTGGTAGTTTGCAAAAAAACAACTAGATTTCATTTTTTTTTCCTTTATGATATATAATGAATTGCACACATGATAATAATTAGAAATATAACTGCAAGCAGCAATGTAGGGGACCAAGCATATGTGTAGGGATATGGCATATTTAACATACTTTTGGGTTCTGGCCATAGCGGGACTCAAATCTGGGTCTCCTGTGCCACAGTGCAGTGGCCTTAAAGTCTGTGTCGCCAAACAATTCTATGCCCCCTGAGAAGGGAATAATTAGTGCATAACTACATTGTAATTTGAGTCACCATTTATAATATGAGTGTGATATGTTATTCATGTATATATTACAATATATTTTTTGTACCCTGCAATAGACTACATTATCTAAAGCATTTTGTATTCTTACAATGAATACATAGACAATATAAAATTGTTAACTATTTCAATATTTGTAAAGATTACTATTAGTTAAATTTGTATTGGTAGTACAGCTCCCTCTCTTTTTCAGGTCCACATGAATGTATAACATAAATGTATTATAAATCCAAGCCTTAATATCAAGCTCCCCAGAGGCGCAGTGGGTAAAGGCAAGAAATGCAAGACTAAGAGATGTTCTTGTATCTTATATATGTCAACACCTGCATATGTCTGAGTCCGAATCCCCTTGCAAGCTTGGCGTGATGTTTGAGTTTCAGAGTATGTTGTCTGTACTTGAAGTCCCTGCAAGTTTGGGATGATGGTTGAGTTTCAGAGTATGTGATCTGTACTGGAAGTCCCTGCAAGTGGTGGCATTGTCTGTGATTGATTGAGCAAGTGCTCTGTCTCAAGAGCAGCTGTACATTCAGTGTGTAATTGGATTAGATGGTTTGAAAAAGTACATTTTAGTTTTAGAAATCTTTTATGAATTTAAATTTACAAATCTGAATATAGGTCATTACATGAAGTGTCATGCACCAAGTTTCACATCTGTCCCATTAGCAGTTTGGATGGAGAAGAGGCTTGAATATTGTCTAATAATTGTCACTTGATCCAATATTGGCACCACACCATATGATATGATATTTCCTGTGGAACAACCTGCTATAGCTATCTACCAAAGCATCAATTTTGCTGAGTTTGTTATGTTTTAATTTCATAGGCGTTTGAAATGTATGGACAGAAAATTAACACACGTATTTGGTCATAGCAGACATGTTGTTTAATGAGTCCACTTGCTTTTAACAAATCTGATAGAGGACCAAGCCAAGGTCATGTGTGCAAAATTTCACTTCAGTCTGTCTAACGGTTTCAGAGAAGTAGATCATTTAATATTTTTGACCAATCCAACATGGCTGCCAAACCATGTGACGGATCGACTTGTCTTGAACAAATCTGAATATAGGTCATAACATAAACGTATGCACCAAGTTTCAAGTCTGTCCAATTAGCAGTTTTGGAGAAGAAGTTGATTGAATGTTGTCTAATAATTGTCATTAATCCAATATTGGCACTGAACAACATGATGTATGACCTCTACTTCATATAGATGTCTACCAGCATACCAAGATTGGTCAGATTCTGGCTAGTAGTTCTCAATTTATGGCCATTTGCAATATATTGGCGGAATAATAATAATAACTAGAAGTTGCATGCAACTTTTAAGGCTTCTAAGCTGTATCAGTAGATTTCAGATTTTAGCAGGCATTTGTAGTTTAAATGCATGTTATTACATGTGTAATTTTCTATTTCAATCCAATGTAGTATACATTTGAGGTTTTCAATCCTTTGTCATTTATAGTGTGTATTTCAATGTCACTGGACTATAATAATATAATTTCTTGCCTGTATGCATCAATTATGTAAGGTACCACTGTATTTTTCACTTAATTTTAGCATATATGTGAAATTCTCATTATTGTGTCATTCAAGATGCGGAATACAATTTCCAAACTTGTCCACATGATAGAAGTAGAGGTCTATATAAGGAATGTCATGATGTGGCTGACATGTGAAGCTGTCCTTTTGATTGGTGTACAGCAGCCATGTTTTGTGTCCTATCAACTTTGCTTCATCAACTTTGACAGATCTTTGTACTAGTGTTAATCACCAAAAAAGGAAGTACATTAGGCTCTATAGTTCTGAAGATACTTGCTACCATATGTGACATCTTTTAATACAATTTGCCACCACATCGCATCACCAGTGGTGACGAAATTTACCACAATCAAGCATAACATTGCCATTTATTATTGTACCAAGTTTGGTGAGTTTTTTAATTTTGCTCATGGGTTTTCTTGGGGCAAAGTTCAGGCATTTGAAAATACGCATATTTAACATACACTGATCAGCCATAACATTATGACCTCTGACCAGGTGAAGTGAATAACACTGATAATCTCGTTATCATGGCACCTGTCAGTGGGTGGGATATATTAGGCAGCAAGTGAACATTTTGTCCTCAAAGGTGATGTGTTAGAAGCAGGAAAAATGGGCAAGCATAAGAATCTGAGCGACTTTGACAAGGGCCAAATTGTGATGCCTAGACAACTGGGTCAGAGCATCTCCAAAACTGCAGCTCTTGTGGGGTGTTCCCGGTCTGCAGTGGTCAGTACCTAACATAAGTGGTCCAAGGGAGGAAAAGCGGTGAACCGGCGACAGGGTCATGGGCGGCCAAGGCTCATTGATACATGTGGAGAGCGAAGGCTGGCCCGTGTGGTCTGATCCAACAGACGAGCTACTGTAGCTCAAATTGCTGAAAAAGTTAATGCTGGTTCTCATAGAAAGGTGTCAGAACACAGTGCATCGCAGTTTGTTGCATATGGGACTGCGTAGCCGCAGACCAGTCAAGGTGCCCATGCTGACCCCTGTCCACTGCCGAAAGCGCCTACAATGGGCACGTCAGCATCAGAACTGGACCACGGAGCAATGGAAGAAGGTGGCCTGGTCTGATGAATCACGAGTTCAAGGTGTTGACTTGGCCTCCAAATTCCCCAGATCTCAATCCAATCGAGCATCTGTGGGATGTGCTGGACAAACAAGTCCGATCCATGTAGGCCCCACCTCGCAACTTACAGGACTTGAAGGATCTGCTGCTAACGTCTTTGTTGCTTGGCCCACTAAAAATATTTTAATAGGCTAATAATTAATCTGTGCAAGATTTATATAATTTTGTTGCTAATGTAAAAAAATTGTTGCATTAAAAAGATAGAGCATACTTATAACTGTACACAAACTGTAAATAAATAGAACATATTAAAATAGTGAAAACCATATACCAGTTGTACTTTATTAAAATGCCTAAGCAAAGCAAATCAGTTAACAGATTATTTTAACATGGGCAATACAAACGCAATACATTGTAATAGTATGAAAGTACAGTAATTTCTTGACTAAGTATGAAGTAGAGAGTAGAATGAACATATTATTCTGGGGACCTTGGACACTTCGAGACAGAAGGGGATTTTAAATTTGTCCTTAAATTAACATGAAAGAAATTAGTGTAAATCTGGCAATACAGCTTTGCTAAGGTTAGTAATGGTGCTTTATTACCATGCACAGGACTATTCCTGCTGCTAGTGAAACTGCTAATCAGCGTTACTGAGTTGATCATTACAACATTAGTATTTTTTAATTATTAATTAACATAAGCAGCATTTTCAGCATTTTGCAAAATAATAAAATAAAACCGGTGCATACTTAAGGATACAAAAATGTTACAGTCCTTATATTGGACTCAATTTAAAGGGAAAGACATTGACATTTAAAGGCATGTTTAGAATCCAACTAAGTTATATGTTCACCTTAAGGAGAAGGTGTTGCCCTGTACCATCTGATAGTTTTGTCACAATGATTGAAGTGCTTATTTTCTGTTTTCCTTTTTGCTCAAACAGGTACAGTACCTGCATATCTGCGTGCATGTCTGTAGATATTGCTGATGTTTTAGAATACATACGATTTGTTATAACATTTTAATTTAAAAAATGAATATTAAGGAGGCATTTATGTAGGTGGTAGCAACTGAAGGGGCTCCATTGATGCTAGGATAAATGGATGAGTTAGTGGGACTTGGAAGCTGATGGAAGATTTCCAGAATATTGGACATTTCCCTTTTTTTTTTTTTTTTTAAGCTGTTGGCGTCTATCAAATTATTCATGGAGAGGACGGGGTATACCCAGAGCTTTCAGACTCTTAATGGGTTCTTGATTGTGCATTTCTTGCAGACATGCCGATACATTTGTACAAACTAAATGTGGACTTGCAGGGAAAATCAAAGATGCCGTCGGATTTAATATAGACTGTGTTTGCAAATTTGGAAAACTGCAAATGTTTTAAAGGCTAATGCAAAAGGGGGAACTGACACACTTTCAAGCAATGTGTCAACTTCAGTCAGGGTCAAAGAAACATGCAGCACCACCTGTTCTAAAGCGGAACACACCGAGATATGCAGGATTCGTTGTTGAACTGAAAACTAAATTCCATGACCTGCATCGCAAACTTCAGGAGAACAGTGGACTCAAATCTGTGCTGAAAGAGGGAATTCTTACATTCTGGAAGTGTGTACCAGAAGACAGAGATGCAAACATTTTTTTTCAACTTTAAAGTCCAAGCACTGATCCACTTTGACAGACTGTCATGTCAAAGAACCATGACCACAAACCCCATTTAAAGACTTTAGTTGAAATGAAAACTGCCAGAAATCCCACCGAGTCCAAATTTGTACATTTCAAGGCATGAAAGATGTTCATTGTTTTATAATAAACAAAATATTATTAGGATTACTGGTAATCTACATTTGATATTCATGTTGATGATTCTTTTAAGTGTAACACTAGTTTTATGATAAATAACTTATGATGATTATTCTTGATGTCATGAAACAATTGTTGGCTTATTTCATGAATACATTGGATAAAATGCAAAAGAAGCACTTTTACTTTTAAATACAGAAAATAATACTTTAATAAAAAATTCCAGAAACAATCGAACATGTGGCCTTTACAGTATAAATCTATAATGCAACTTGTTTTGTCTTTTGCCTGCATCCCTGCTGTTGTCAATTGCTACATCATTAAAAAAATTCTCCCTTTGCCCAGCAAAACAAATTGCCTCAGCAGTTGAATTTAAAATTTGCTTACAGTTAAGCCATCGACATTAACAAATCTTGGTGAACATCCATCCCAGTTTCAGCTTTCTTGCAGAGAGCAGGTATTCCTTTCACATTTCTATACTTTATTCCATTCATTTTCCCTATCCTGATAAGCGCCCCAGTCACTGCTAATGTGAAACATCCCCATTACATAATGTTGCCACCACCATGCTTCACAGTTGGGATGGTATTCTTTGGGTGATGCGCTTTGTTGGGTTTGTGCAAAATATAACATATTCCATTCAGACAAAAAATTCCAGTTTAGTTTTCATCAGACCACAAAACATTTTGTCACATGGCTACAGAATCTCCTGATTTAGTTATTTTTGCATACTTCAGTGTGGATTTAGGATGGACTTTCTTGGCCTATACCATAAAGGCCAGATTTGTGGAGATATTGTCACATGTACACTTTGACCAGTCTTGGCCATAAATGCCTCTAGCTCTGGCAAAGTTGCAATGGCCTCTTGGTAGCCTCTCCCTCCTGCTCGGTCTTCCAGTTTGAAGGGATGGCCTGGTTTAGGCAGGGTCTTTAGATTATTTTCAATACACCTTCCGATTCTTCATAATTGTCTTAAATGTGCTCCAAAGGATATTCAAGGCCTTTGATATATTTTTTACACATCCCCTAATCTGTGCATTTCAACAACTTTGAAATGCATTATCCATCATAGGGAACCTACAGGACCTTCTCAGTTTATCCTGATACAGTGAGGGGAAAAAAGTATTTGATCCCCTGCTGATTTTGTACGTTTGCCCACTGATAAAGAAATTATCAGTCTATCATTTTAATGGTAGGTGTATTTTAACAGTGAGAGACAGAATAACAACAAAAAAATCCAGAAAAACGCATTTCAAAAACGTTATAAATTGATTTGCATGTTAATGAGGGAAATAAGTATTTGACCCCTTCGACTTAGTACTTGGTGGCAAAACCCTTGTTGGCAATCATAGAGGTCAGACGTTTCTTGTAGTTGGCCACCAGGTTTGCACACATCTCAGGAGGGATTTTGTCCCACTCCTCTTTGCAGATCCTCTCCAAGTCATTAAGGTTTTGAGGCTGACGTTTGGCAACTCGAACCTTCAGCTCCCTCCACAGATTTTCTATGGGATTAAGGTCTGGAGACTGGCTAGGCCACTCCAGGACCTTAATGTTCTTCTTCTTGAGCCACTCCTTTGTTGCCTTGGCTGTGTGTTTTGGGTCATTGTCATGCTGGAATACCCATCCACGACCCATTTTCAATGCCCTGGCTGATGGAAGGAGGTTCTCACCCAAGATTTGACGCTACATGGCCCCGTCCATCGTCCCTTTGATGCGGTGCAGTTGTCCTGTCCCCTTAGCAGAAAAACATGCCCAAAGCATAATGTTTCCACCTCCATGTTTGACGGTGGGGATGGTGTTCTTGGTCATTCCTTCTCCTCCAAACACAGCGAGTTGAGTTGATGCCAAAGAGCTCGATTTTGGTCTCATCTGACCACAACACTTTCACCCAGTTCTCCTCTGAATCATTCAGATGTTCACTGGCAAACTTCAGACGGGCCTGTACATGTGCTTTCTTGAGCAGGGGGACATTGTGGGCGCTGCAGGATTTCAGTCCTTCACGGCGTAGTGTGTTACCAATTGTTTTCTTGGTGACCTATGGTCTCAGCTGCCTTGAGATCATTAACAAGATCCTCCCGTGTAGTTCTGGGCTGGTTCCTCGCCGTTCTCATGATCATTGAAACTCCACGAGGTGAGATCTTGCATGGAGCCCCAGACCGAGGGAGACTGACAGTTATTTTGTGTTTCTTCCATTTGCGAATAATCGTACCAACTGTTGTCACCTTCTCACCAAGCTGCTTGGCGATGGTCTTGTAGCCCATTCCAGCCTTGTGTAGGTCTACAATCTTGTCCCTGACATCCTTGGACAGCTCTTTGGTCTTGGCCATGGTGGAGAGTTTGGAATCTGATTGATTGATTGCTTCTGTGGACAGGTGTCTTTTATACAGGTAACGAGCTGAGATTAGGAGCACTCCCTTTAAGAGAGTGCTCCTAATCTCAGCTTGTTACCTGTATAAAAGACACCTGGGATCCAGAAATCTTGCTGATTGATAGGTGATCAAATACTTATTTCCCTCATTAACATGCAAATCAATGTATAACTTTTTTGAAATGCATTTTTCTGGATTTTTGTTGTTGTTATTCTGTCTCTCACTGTTAAAATACACCTACCATTAAAATTATAGACTGACCATTTCTTTGTCAGTGGGCAAATGTACAAAATCAGCAGGGGATCAAATACTTTTTTCCCTCACTGTATGTAGGGTAAGTGTACCTATTAAGCCCACCAATATCTGAGTTGAGACATTTTAAAGACATAATCACAGGTTACTGGAAGAGAAGTAATCAGAAAATGAAAGGGTAATCTCTCATGTGAAGTTATATTACTCTATATTTAAAAAATAAAAAATAGATATTAGTAAAAATGTAAAAAATCCTGACTGGGCTTAATGGGTACCTGATGTACCATTTAAGCCCATATATGTTCCAAATAAGCCCATTACATGATTTTTATCAATGCATCTATTTTAATTAATAAATGAAAAGTTCAAAAACATTTGAATACATTTCCCCCTGTTTAAAATCAATTCAAAGTAATTTTAAATGGGATTTTAAATGGGAATTAAAATCTCCTGGGGAGATATGGTGGGCGTGACTATCGAAAATTAGGATCCTTGGAAAGCTCATGTCTTTTTACATACACAATATGCACATTCGTTACATGGAGTAAGTGGGGTTAAAAAGAGCACACTGGGCTTAATAGGAACAACAGTAGAATTTGGTTAAAAAATATGTTGTATACAACTCTACCGATTTATGTATTTGGAAACAAATTGTTTGGGCTATAAATAAATACTGTAAAGTACAACATTATGCAACATTTAGTATTATCTTGATTTAATAAGTTAATCTTATTTTTATTTACATTCTACCCAGAAGCAATGTTTTTTGTGGTATGGTACCCTTTAAGCCCGCCTTGGAAAACTGAATTTTACAATTATACATATATACTAGTATTCAAGGTTAATTTAAGATAAATATAGTACAAAATGCATTGTAAATTGCAAGCCAGTGATACTGATGTATTATATTTGTGTTGCACATGACCTTAATTCCCTTGCATGTTGACTGTGACATGTGGTACTATCGTGAACTCTCTAAACCAATCTTTTGATTTAGCTGTATACTATTATTAATATCAATGTTCTCTGTTTTACTATGCATATTTAAGAACATAAATCTCTTAATTGTACATTAAGTATTTTAATTTACCCCAAAAGAAAATGAAAACATGTTAAAAAAGTGTTTTTCTGCAGGTCCCCTGCACAGCATAGTTATTTTTCTTCACTTTCAAAATGGCTACTAGGAAGTGACAGCACTTGATGAACCATATCTTAATCAATATACATCTGATTGGCTTAAAATAAAAAACTAGGATGGAAATAACAAATGCATGCATTAGTGGAGATATCAAGCAGCAGAACATATCATACTTTTTTTATTTGAAGTCAAACATGGTAGTGGGCTTAATGGGTACATGGGCTTAATAGGTACACTTACCCTAACTCAAAACAACACAGGTGTGTGATTTTGAAGGTGATTACTTACATCTGAGCTTATTTAGGATTGCTATTGGGCAGTTCCAATGTTATGGATGTAACATTTGCACACAAAATGCAACTTTGTTGCCTTATTTAAGGGCTCATGAGGAAGCAAGTTGTGGATCACAACAAAGTAGAAATTACTAGAAAACTGAGGCAAAAACTATTGCATAGAAACATGTAAAGTTCAGTTTAAAAACAAACAAAACATTCCGAATTGTAAGGATGTAAAACTCTGTGCTAACTCTGGAGCTGCTTTTCTGGAAATCAATGGGGAAATTCAGAAAATCATTAAAATGACCCCATCACCCTATTTTTTATGCACATTCGATGGCCCCATCACCCTATAATTTTATTCGAGCTACTGCCATGTAGGCTAGAACAGAGTGCTCCACTGTAGCCTACACGGCAGTCCCTCAAATAAAATAATCATGTAAAATAGCAACAGTTCTGTGTGGTGAAATAAAGTTTTTATGACTACAAACTGATGGTTCTTTTGGAAAAATAGGGTGATGGGCCATCGAACGTGCATAAAATCTTGTTTTTAGTGATTTTTGTGACTTTTCTGAATTTCGCCATTGACTTCCAGCAAAGCAGCTCGAGACCTCTTGTCTCAATCCCTGAATTCTGGTACATAGAATGAGCTGGACATGGTAAACACATGGTCTTCCCTTTTAAGATTGTGTGTATTTTCAGTTTTAATGAAAGTGTTTGGGTGATCTTAAAACAAATAATCGACAACATTTAAAATTATGCCTTAACCCCCCTATTAAAATGACTGGCAGGATCTGATGGTGTGATATAATACATCATGAGAATGTGCTACTATTAGTGATTTTTAATGTTTTTTCTTTTACATTATAAGGCATTATTTGAAATCACATCTCATCAAGCTTAGTATTACCTTAAGACATTGTCACATTCGTAATGTCACATCCATAATGCCGGTCACATCCATAATGCTAATTTGGTCGTTTTTTTATTAATAACTGGTAAACTTTTTTTCTTGTAACATAAGTTTAACAAAGTTAGCTTTGCAGAGAAAGTTGGGGGGGGGGGGGGGAATGTAGTATACAACTTTTAGAAAAACTTGTTTTTAGAAAATGTTATGAATGTGACATTTGCATTATTTAAAAACAGCATTATTTAAAAATTGCTTTAACATTGTTTCCTTTTATCAACAAAATGTAGTATTATCTTTCTATTACATACCCATTGAGTTCAAATTGGGCATATTTACAAAACTATGCATAAAACGGTTATCCCACAATTGAAACCTATAAATGTATGAAAATTTGACTTTTGTGAATGTTGCTTTTTTGTTTTCTACTGTTACTTTAAAAGGCACACAGTGAACCAAAACAATACAGCATGCACAAATATACTCCTTTTATTAAAAACTGATTGATATTATTTAGATACAGT
This sequence comes from Amia ocellicauda, assembly GCF_036373705.1. Classification (NCBI taxonomy): domain Eukaryota; kingdom Metazoa; phylum Chordata; class Actinopteri; order Amiiformes; family Amiidae; genus Amia; species Amia ocellicauda. Next base: position 23,516,168 of record NC_089857.1, read on the forward strand.
GCCTTGTGAAAGTATTCACCCTCCTTGGCATTTTTCCTATTTTGTTGCATTACAGCCGGTAATTTAAATGGATTTTTATTTGGATTTCATGTTATGGACATACACAAAATAGTCCAAATTGGTGAAGTGAATTGAAAAAATAAGTTCTAAATAAGATCTGGTGCAACCAATTACCTTCAGAAGTCACATAATTAGTTAAATAAAGTCCACCTGTGCAATCTAAGTGTCACATGATCCGTCACATGATCTCAGTATATAAACACCTGTTCTGAAAGGCCCCAAGTCTTCAAAACCACTGAGCAAGGGGCACCATGAAGACCAAGGAGCTCTCCAAACAGCTCAGGGACAAAGTTGTGGAGAAGTACAGATCAGGGATGGTTTATAAAAAAATATCTGAAACTTTGAACATGCCACGGAACACCATTAAATCCATTATTAAAAAATGGAATGAAAATGGCACCACAACAAACCTGCCAAGAGAGGGCCGCTCACCAAAACTCACAGACCCGGCAAGGAGGGCATTAATCAGAGAGGCAACAAAGACGCCAAAGATAACCCTGAAGGAGCTGCAAAGCCCCACAGTGGAGATTGGATTATCTGTCCATAGCACCACTTTAAGTCATACACTCCACAGAGCTGGGCTTTACGGAAGAGTGGCCAGAATAAAGCGGAACCCATCCAACTTGAAGGAGCTGCAGCAGTTTTGCCTTGAAGAATGGGCAAAAATCCCAGTGGCTTGATGTGCCAAGCTTATTGAGACATACCCCAAGAGACTTGAGCTGTAATTTCTGCACAAGGTGGCTCTACAAAATATTGACTTTGGGGGGTGAATAGTTATGCCCGCTCAAGTTTTCTGTTTTTTGTGTGTAATTTCTTGTTTGTTTCCACAATAAAAAATATTTTGCATCTTCAAAATGGTAGGCATGTTGTGTAAATCAAATCGTACAAACCCCCCAAAAATCAATTTTAATTCCAGGTTGTAAGGCAACAAAATAGGAAAAATGCCAAAGGGGCTGAATACTTTCGCAAGGCACTGTATAGGCATTTTTATTTTTTCATGGCCAGGCTCACTTTATTATGGATTTCCCTTATTACAAAGGGGGTGGATACTTAGTCAACCAAGTTATTTCAGTTACTTTGTCTGTCATTCCTTACCTGTTCTGTGTACTTCACTACACTTTTTTTTTTATTATGGTTTTACAAAACTTACCTAAACTTATGACATTATTATTTTTTTTTAAACAAAAATCTAAACGCCTGTTTTGTATGTTTTTTAAATTTAATGTTTTTTGTTTGTTTTTTTACTCTAGGTGGATTTGCCTTTGTGTATGAAGCACAGGATATTGGAACCAATAAAGATTATGCACTAAAGGTAACATTTTTATATTTGTTGGATTTCACGTTCACTTGACAGTGTCTCACCACTCAAAGATGATAAACATTTTGGAAATCTTTCCCCAATGATCGTTAATTCTGAAAGAGGTTGGAATATCTACACAAATTATACGTTCCTTATGAACAGATATGTTATATGAAGGATGACATTATAATGTTAGTATACATCCTGAAACACAACCCTAATATTTTAGACTCTAGAACTATTTTTCATTTGGGGAAAAAGGCATTTGAGGTTAAGAACACTTCATGATAATTAAGGTTTAATTTTCTTTTTATGGTTATTTGATTCTCAATGTACAAAGATTTTGCAGACCCTACACTTACCTGTAGGTTGGAATGTTGAAATCGGGTGCACATTGAGTCCTTTTCATGACTCGCATAACATTTAAAACAAAATATTATATCTAATATATTTGAGCCAGCAAACATACACACTTTTTGAATATCACATTTCCTATACCATCGGCGTCTTTGTTGCCATGGACTCCCCTGATGTATTCGTAGTTTTACACAAAGGATTATTAGACATGGACATGGACATGGATGTGTATGTTAAAAAATAATGGTAATGAACAGCATTTTTATATCTGAAAAATAAACTTGATCACCATAAAAGATCCTCGACTGCAATTGTAAAATCCTGTATCTGATAATGAGTTGTTTTATTTAATGACCATTGTGGAGAACACCAATTAAGCAACTCCTTTTGAGAAAGTTAACAGCATGTAAATTTGCAGGAACTCATTATTGTAATAATGAGATATAAAATAAGGATCAGATACACATAAACTGGTTAATCCGTTTTTGGTGTGATCATTCCAAAGTGGGAGCTGTGCTCTAATGACACTGGAAAGCCTAAGAAGAGTGAATCATTTACATTTTACAAAACCTATACGGTTCTGTATTACTTAGTATATTCTTTGCAACGTGCAAGCTATGTATGGTATGTTCCATTTCTATATGATGTAGCTGCATATCACCCACAACTTGCTGAAATCTGCCGTTTGAAAAATATATATATTAATGAAACTTATTTTTATTTGGGTCTATTTCCTACTAAGGTGCATTAATGAGCTGTCATGGAAAAACACATTGTGGCTAGGAGGGGCACAACATGGCCAACAGGACAACACTATATGCCCTGGGGGGGAGAGGGGGAGATAGATCTAGGAGTGTGCAAGGAGAACATCTGCTACCTGCACGAGTGTCTGGGCCTCACAGTAAAGAACCTCCGCTTTTGGATGCGATTACTGACCACACATTGGATTAGCCTATGTGTTCAGTTTTAGTCTGTTTTGGGTTAATAGACATGGTGTAATTGTTGATTTGTTAGGTGTCCAGACATAATAAAAATATTCAATGGTGTTCTGTCTGATTAGAAATGCCAATGACAAACCACAATGTGGGCTCAGATCACAGCCCATGAATTTGAACTGTCTAATCCCCACACACAAGGAAAACGTGAAGAGTTTGCAAACTTACGTTGACTAGGATTCAAGTTTTCAGGAGAGCTCGGAGGTTCCAAGTTTCAAGAGATTTAAGATAACCAACCAGTTCTGAAAAATTAATAAATTTAAAGAAGTTTGCTTAATTTGCTGTCAGTTGAACCTCATTTGCTGGTTGTACTAAACAGACCTGATCCCGCATCCAGGCACATAGCTTAATCTTGAGCCCAGCTGTGTTGTTTGTACTAAACAGATCAGTGCTAAAAGTCTGATCCTGCTTCTGACCAGGATCAGGACTCAATCCTGATTTTGAAAGGATAGAGGAAGTGAACGTTCTTTACATTATCCAAACTAGACAAAAAAAAGTTGTTTTATTTGAGTTTTTCTTTCACCTTTTCTGCAAGTTGTGAGTGAAATTATTGGCCGTGATAAATACACAGTCAGGTTATTCATAGTGTCTGTGGTAATTGTTTCTTTAATCGGTCATTTCATGTTTTTCTACCTACAAGGGAAGGAAGATTTCTATAAAAATAGAAGAAAAACAAAAACTGAGAAGTGATGGTTATTTTATAAATGTGTCCAAATTAATTAAAACATAACTTAAGCTTTTCAGTTGACTTGTTGACCCTTTTAACTGTATTAGCCAAATTTAGTTAATCAAATAGGCATTTTTGCATTTTGCAATGGTTCTCTGAACAGTTAATACTTATATATATATTTGTATATAAACATTTTCCCCAAATTAAGGTTTTTTAAGTTATGCAATATTTGCCTCCAGCAGGGGGAGCTTGCACTTGAATATCAAGTGCTTTGTCAAATGAACTTGTTTTCCTTTGCTTGTCATGCAGAGGCTTCTTTCAAATGAAGAGGAGAAGAACAAGGCTATAATCCAAGAGGTCTGCTTCATGGTATCCTTTCCAAAAAATATAAATCTTACAGGGTAAATCTGAAACAAATCTTTGCCGTTATTCTTTTGTGTGTCAAAGTAATTACACTGAACAATTACTGTCAGCATCAGAAACCACCTCAAACCTGAAATGTTACATTCTGTACATTGTATTGGTGAAGGGTGCAGTAGCTCCATATATCCCCTCATCATTTAGGGACTTCCTCTTGTACTATGAACTGGAAGAACAGTCGATGCAGTTTAATGGAAAACCAATATTTATGAATAAATGTCAACCATAAATACAGTATAGTTCAGGAAACTAGGCCTTCATGTAATACTTTTCACATCATTGTATTTTAAAACAGACATACAATGTTATTTACTCATGGTGGCCATGTTATATTATGCTTTAAAAAACCTTACAAGAACAACAGGCTTCAAGATGTGTTAATTAACAGCAATATAACACTAATACTACATATCATAAAAAAATATGATGTTAAACAACCTAATAGTTATTAGTCTAACTGCTACAATAAGAACAATGCAGTCTGCTTATCCTGGTGAGGGTTGTGTTAGAAGCATACTGAGTAGAGATGTGCAGACATGCCTCTGTCCTGTGACACTTTCCAAATCCTAAGTGCTCACATGCCAGCTGAGAGATGTAGTCCCTCCTCTGTTTCCCTGTCTGTCTGCCTCTGGGGCTTTGCCTAGTGAGACAAGTGCCCGAACCACCTCACCTGGCTCCTCTTAATAAGTATTAAAGAAGGATAATATGCAACTATTATGTAGGGCATCTAGAGTAATGTTGTAACCAATTTGAAAGCAGTTGCAGGGTTATATATTTATTTCAGGTCTTTTGAGGGAGCAACTAACATTGATTGACATTCTGCAGTTCTCGCCTCGCTCTGTCCAGTATGAATAAGGTTGGAATCAAATTGAGAAAAAAAACATCACTTACATTTCAGTGGAATCACCATGTGTATAGCATGGCAGCTTTTCTGTAGTTTAGTTAAATAGATCCTTTGTTTTTCTTTAACCTGGAATTTAGGAGATAATGTAAGCATAAGTGTATTAACTGTAAAAACTGCAGTTATTTTGTTTTGGCACCCATGCAAGTTCATAAGCAAGACAAATTGCACAATATGCACATTTTATAGACAATGAATGGAGGCAAATAAGTTAGTATTAGTAATATCTAAAACATCCTTTAAAATATTTTGGAAAAATTGGATCCAAGATATTTCCTTCACTGATTGCCTTCAGAAAAAACTTTCAGGACATCCCAATATTGTGCAGTTCTGCTCCGCGGCTTCCATTGGAAAAGAGGAGTCGGACACTGGCCAGGCAGAGTTCCTCATCCTCACTGAACTCTGCAGAGGTATGATCAAGCTTATGTAGTCTACAGGTACACCACCAGCCTGGTGACTTACAGGGCCACCAAGCTGTCAATTCCTAAACTAAATCACTGCAGGAAATACTAACAAGCTGTGTTTGACATCGGTTTCTTTTCAGTGTTACATTGTGTTGACAATTGTTTCTCAACACAATGTAACATTTGTACATTGTTTTTATTATTTCTCTTATTATTCCCCATTTACATACTGAACCTTTTTTTAATTTTATGTTCATAATAGTTTAACTCTTAAGCAGTTCAAGAAGTATTAATGTTATATATTACAAACTGTAATATCTGCCCCTACATTGATTTTTTTTGTCACTCTTCATGCTGAGTCATAGCATACAACACATTGCAATGTGTGTCACACTACCATTGTGTACTTTAAGACTAAAAAAATATTGATTAAGGATTGTTTAACAACATGTGTATTGTATTTCATTATGGCACGACAAAAGAGCTACAACCTGTAATGCAATACCCCAATTTTTTGTTTATTTCAACATATGTATTGGTTTGAATTTTGGCACTATGGATAGTGCATAAACCAAATTCATGTTTTAATCAATCTAGCATTGATAAATAGTTGTTTTGTACTGTATGCAGCATGTTAACCACTAGATAGTTTGAACGTGTGACATTACTTCTCTATATGATAAAACGTACACATACAGTTGATTTTATAAGTTAATGTTACATAATATAAGGTGATCAGGTGAAAGATCCTGGGATTTAAATTCATTGTAATTAGTAGTTGGGGAAAAAAAAATGCATCACTTTTTGTTTTTATTGCATTTTGTATGTTAATAAATATTTTGTATTAATTTGTTGTTTGGGCCTACCTGTAAATAAACTGGCCTTTTATAATAAATGTTCTTTCCTACAGAGTTTGGGTGGTTTTGTGCAGTAATTGATAAATAAAACCCCCTCGATGTGAGGCTATGAGAAACTGAAGTATGTAGTCTGCAGAAACTTTCCTTCATGGTTATCTTTCAAGTTAGAAGCACTGCCCAAGGGGGAGGGATTTTCAGTGCGCATCGCTGGAACATATTGAAGACATTTGTCTATCAAAGCTGCCATTGGCCCTTATGCCCGTCACTCAAACAGGACCCTTCGACTTCATGTTTGTATAAAATGTGACGTCTGCACAAAGACTTCCTCTTTTTGCCCTTCGCCTTGGTTCGTCAAGACACGTAAGAGAGCCTTCTATGTTTGTCCCAACCAGAAATCTGTGTTTTTCGGTTGGCTGGCATTACATTCTGTGATTTACTTCCGCTGATTTGCTACAGTTGTGTGTTGTGCTATTTTAATTTTATTTAAATTAGCCACGCTGTTTTGTTCTGTCCGAGCCTCGGCTCAGCTCGGCTTTCACACGACTACTAGTAATTTAATTTCATTATTATTATTCAGGTTTGTTCACTGTGTTGGTTTTTGTCCACAGGACTTTTTCCTCCACAGTGAGAATGCACGCAGCAGCAGTAATAGCCGAGGCCGGCCGCCTAGCCTAAGCCTCGGTCTGTCTTATGAGACCTCGCCCACGAGAGGGGCTCCTCGACTAGCTTGCGCCCGCACTACGGCCCACGTCTGCGGCTCTAGGAGGTCTTACTGTTCAAGTTAACTGGATTGAGCTCTTCAGCTGGTGGTTTTTCTACCGTTAGCCCATCTGTCAGGCCAGTGACTGCTGGGGCTTCTGTCCCACCGCTGGCCGTGACAATTAGGGGGCAGAGAGAGAAGCCCGCGTAGAGGTGTCCCCGGGCCCCCTCCCCTTCCTCATAATCGGTCTCATCACCACCGAGACGCTGGTGCAGGGGCCCGAACTCTGCGGACAGGGGGCAAGATGCTGCCATCCTGGCTCACAACAACAGGATGGACCAGATCTGCGCCCTACTTACTGTGCAGGTGGCCCGAGCTGGTGGAGGCCCTGGATTGAAGGCCCTCGGGGGCCCCAAAGCCTACTGGGGAGTTGGTAGAACCAGGCCAAATGCCAGGAACCGCTGCAAGAGGATGGGCAGCTTTGGGACTCCTGGATGCTCCAAATTATAACAGTTGGCTACTCCCTACAGTTCCAGACCTTTCCCCCCACTTTAGAGGCATGGTGTGGATGCAAGTGAGGGACCCGTTGCAGTGTGCATTGCTTCACATCGAAATCGCCACTCTCTTAGAGAAACATGATCTGCAAAGTGCCCTCTCCGGGGCAGCACGAGGAATTCTATCCTTGTGCCCAATAAAGATGGTGGTTTCCGCCCCATATTGGGTCTGAGGTACCTGAATCGCCGCCTCAAGATGTTGTGTTTCAAGATGCTCATGCTGCACACCATGTCTCAGGCTATTAAGCCTGGAGACTGGTTCACCTTGGTGGATTTGAAAGATGCCTACTTTTACATCCCCATTGCACAGGCACACAGGAAATGTCTCCGCTTCGCCTTCGAAGGCCAAGTGTTCAAGTTCGCTGATCTCCCATTGGGCCTGTCTCAAGCTCTAGCTAGCAATTTCTCCAAGTGCATGGACGAAGTGTTGGGCCCCTTGCATTGCCAGGGGGTCCGCGTCCTCAATTATCTAGATGACTGGCTGTTCTGTTTTGAACTCCAAGGAGCACTCCAGGTTCAGAGCCACACGAGGCTGATCCTCGACCGCCTCTCTGAGTTGGGCCTTCGGGTCAACAGAGAGGAGAGCTGTCTTGTGCCAATTCAGCAGGCGCAGTCCCCTATGGTTCTCTGTTCGGGATCAGTCGGGGACCCTGGGGATCGATGCACTAGCCCACATGTGGCCGCGCTGTCACTTCTACGCATTCCCACCGTTCCCTCTTCTCCCAGTGGTTCTGGAGAAGATCAGGCAGGAACGAGTGACAGTTCTGCTGTTAGCACCTCGCTGGCCTGTGGTTTGCGGACCTGGTTTCCCTCTTGGTCGGAGAGCCTTGGCAGCTTCCCCTGTGGGCGGACTTGTTGTCTCGGGTGCAGGGCACACTGTGACAACCCTAACCCAGCGTGACTGTGGTCTTCGGGTCTGGGGAGCCCGGATGTGGCCCTAAGGTGCCCCTCTGGCTTCCTTCATAGAGTTGATACGACTCCTAGTAGGTACGCCTCGGGGCAATCTCTATTACCAGCTTGCTGCCTCCTCCCTTGCGACAGTTTGGTTATACTGTAACCCCTCCCCCTTGAGCAGTGTTTCTAACTCGAAAGATAACAATAGGTTACGTATGCATTTGTGGTTATCTGAGAATTGAAGCACTGCCCAAGGGTTGCAAGGTCACGCGAGAGTTCTAGGCCCCGGCAAAAAGAGGAATTCTTTGTTCAGACATCACCTTTTATAAAAACAGGAAGTGGAAGGGTCCTATTTGAGTGACGGCCACAATGGACAATGGCAGCTTTGATAGACAAATGTCTTCGATACATTCCAGGGATGTGCGCAGAACACCCCTCCCCCTTGGGCAACAACTAGTGTTCTTGTGGGCTAAGTCTGCTTTTCAACAACTTGTCTTCTGCTAATTACTGACTGTTTGCTGTTGCTGAAATAGCTTATTTAGCTAATGAAGTCTACAGTTTGACTTAACTGGCCACTTGCTGCATGACTGCCTAGACACTTTCACAGTAGTCTCTTGATAACCTCTCTAATTTGTTTGAATACAAGAAAGAAAAAGTCGCATGGAAACTGATTTAATTATTTACACTTTACACTTCATCCTCTGATTTAAAACTTACTGAGACTGTTGCAACCTGTGGCATGTTATAAATGTATTCTTTTGTGAACACTTCTGTAAAAGTGTTTCCTTCAACTGGTGTCATCACAAGTATAATGCCAGTAGTACCAAACCAGTCAAGACTAGGGCATACAGTGTCATGTTACAAACTCTGGCATATACTTGTTCAGCCTATACTCTTGGTTTAAATCATGAAAACAAATCAACTTCTGAAAATGACTCATTCAACCTGTTTTCTCTGTAACAGGCCAGTTAGTGGACTTCATCAAGAAGGTGGAGATGAAAGGCCCAATGTCATGTGACACAGTGTTAAAAGTTTTTTACCAGACATGTAGAGCTGTACAACACATGCACAAGCAGAAACCACCTATAATTCACAGAGACCTCAAGGTAAGTGAACCTCTTGCAGTTGTGTCTTGTTGTATGCAGAGCCATCACAACAGTTTCTTAAGTACTTTGTTTGCTGTAACAGATTCTCTTACTTTAATAAGGTGACAGTAGAGATTTGATTACTGGTATAGAGTTTAATCTCTGAGATAAATACAAAAATAAGCTCTTTTTCTAAGAAGTCCTCTTGCCGTGTATGTTTTTAAAAAAAATACTCACACACAGCAATCTAAGATACGGAACTGGAAATGGGGCTGGGAGCTATTGTATGGCCGGGAACTTAAGTATCCTACCTGATTCTCCCGAGTTTTGGGCCAAATGTGAACACACATCATTATTTCATGAGTTAAAAACACTGCATGTAAAACCCCCAATGTCATATCTAAGAAAAATGGGCATATCTCTACCTCTGAGAGACATCCATTTTATTTTATTTTATTTTATTTTATTTTGTTTAGGTTTCAGGGCATTATCTGTGTTAATGTAGTCAATTCTAATTTACTAGAAGGTTTGTAATTTTTATTTATGTTTAATGCTGCTTTTGAACCTGATTTAAATTAGTTGATTTCCTTCCTGCATTCCAGATTGAGAATTTGCTCATCAGTCACCAGGGAACCGTTAAACTCTGTGATTTTGGCAGTTCCACCACTATTGCACACTATCCAGACTACAGCTGGTCTGCCCAGAAGAGGTCCATGGTAGAGGACGAGGTATGTTTGTTTTCCTCCCAATTATTATTATATTTTTTATTTAAGTATGTAGGCATAACCATTTGACGATTTTGGCCATTTTAAATCAATAGTCTAATAGTGTAAATTGTTGCCAATATTGGTCGATACCAATAGCTGGCTGATCTATAGGTACATCCCTACTGTAAATATAAACAAATGCACAATACACCATTTCAGTTCTATTTCACTTAAAACAACGTTTATGCTCCCATCGTTTCACCTTTCATGGTTTAACATAATTGTTGTATGTATCAAAACAGTGCAGCTTTTAATTAATTTTGAGGACTTATTTTAACAGGTGTATGTAAATTACCTCTGGAGGTAAAGTAACAATTTATAGGAAAATCTGATGAGCAATATTACATTAATGTTTATGTAGATGTTGGTAAATAGCCCATATGTAATAGTATTTTAATGTTAAAATATTTGTGTCAAAGAAGACTAGTACAGTAGTAAAAATATTTCTTGTCAGAACAATTTTCAGTATTTGAAGGTAGTAGTGTAAATATTAAACTTTACCTTGCTTTTGTTTTATTATAGATAACCAGAAACACTACCCCAGCATATAGGACTCCTGAAATGATAGACCTTTATTCAAACTACCCTATCAATGAAAAGCAAGATATCTGGGTAAGTAAGGAACACTGGCGGACAATTTGGACAGTTTGATCTGTTTGAATACATTCCAAATATTTCTTAATCAACATTTTGAAATTGATCTTGCGATTCTGTTTTTGAGCATTGTAATGAAGACTTACTGCAATTACTAAAATAATGCATTTCATTCATAACAATGTAGATTAAGAGTACATTGGTAGGAAAGGGAAAAGGTTTCATTTAAAATTATTTTACATGTGTCGTCCCTCTAATTTATGCTTTGTATTTAGGACAATGAAAGGATTTGACATGTTCAATGTTGAATTGATAAAATTGGGTGTAGTTACTGTAACAAGATGTGACACTGACACACAAGGGTTCAGGGATAGCCATCAAGTGTTTTATTTAGAACGAGAATGACACACTGCTGTCGGAATTGATGGGTAGGCATTTCCGCCGGCTGTGCTTTGACAATGCTGACCTGTCACAGTTACATTACCAGAGAAAGGATTATGGAAAATTAATGTTGTGAAGATAGGATTATTCAATGCCTAATATACAGTATATTTGAGTAATAATACTAAAATGTAATGAATTAGAATGATAGTCAACAAGATAAGATTGTGTACCTTAAAAGACTGATCATTTGGATGGCGAAAACATACTTTTCATTTGACAAAATAAGAGGTCAGAGCTTCTATACAAAGCCATTGCATGATTTGGTATATATAACAGATTTTTGTAATTTGTAGAACAACAGACACAAACATGCCATGATAGAGCACTAGGATTGCATCAGTGTTCTGCCTGATAGCATGTATCAGAAATACAAAATGAGCAACACTCTCTGCAGTGTGTCCTCACATACCTGTCATCCATTTGAATTGACCTTTTTCTTTATTTAATCAGTTGGTAACTAACAAATGTAATGTAATTAATTTTGTTTGACAGGCACTGGGTTGTATTCTGTTCCTTCTATGCTTCAAGCAACACCCATTTGAAGAAGGAGCAAAACTTCAAATAGTCAACGGAAAATATTCCATCCCCCAGAGTGACACCAAATACTTAGTCTTTCATAACCTAATTCGTGAGTATCATCCTCCGTTTGCTTTTATTAACTTATTAATTTATTAACTTTATTACATTTATTATGCTATTATTTGCCTGTCAGTCAAAACATCCAATTTACCATACCATAACATATACCGTTTCCTGTGGTATACTTGAGTGTGGTTTTATTCTAAAAACAAAACCGTAAATGCCTAGCTAGACATTGAAAAGTGACTAAACTTTTATAACAGTGAAACAAAACGCCACTGCACTACAACTAAGCTGCATTAAAAACAATTCAAATTAAAACCAGCAACTGTGAAGCTATACAAGAAGTGGGTGTGCACACAATTATAATCTTTGGATAAAAATGTACTTCCAAATTATAATAATACAGACTTGTATACCACAAATGCAGTCAATAAATAAATGCCTGATTTACAATGCTGCTTTGTAAAGCAGAGAAAAACCCAGGAGGCAAAATACATTAGAAACAACGTTGTTTCAATGTCATGTTTCAATGTTGAATATACATTGAAAATATATTGGATTTGCAAATGGAATTGACGTTGAATTTTCAACAGTGAATCAACGTTGATGATTCAATGTTGGATCAACTTGGAATAATCTACGTTGATTCAATGTTAGATAGGCAACGTTGAAATTTCATTGAAAATTTGTTGTATTTGCAAATGGAATCGACGTAGAATCATCAACAATCACAGAAAGAGAGAGAGAGTGATTATAGAGTTAATCTGGGGGGAGCAGAAATGAAAACAACTAAAATACACTTTCTTGGTGTTAACTATACAAAAACAGTAGAGGAAAAAACACTGTACAGCTTCAGGATGAACCTAGAATGAAAACTCCAAACATAATTTCTTTGGCTGAAATTACTTTGTTTTCATGTGTTAGAAGAAAGACAGTACCCTGCACATATTTTATAGAAAATAACACAAAACGTGTCATAGTACTATTAACACATTATTTGTGTAGAATTTCTACACATTACTTCTAAGAGTGTATATTAAACCACCTGAAAAACAGATTTTAAAAATGCTACCAATCTTTTTAAAACTAGTTCCATACAAGTAATGGTTAGAGAGCACTTTTATACACACCCACAGTTTTTCCAATATGTTTTATACAGGTCTCCAGTTGAATTAAAGTTGAACTAAAAAAAAACAAAAACAAATTTTTCAAACGGTCACTGATAAAATATTTTAATTGTAGTTACTATTTTGATAATACATTTGATTAATGCACACATAATACAATTTTGTTATCCTGCACTGAAATATTTTGCTGATAAATTATTTGAGTTAAAGTAGCCGTTAATTACTTATTTTAATTAACGAACACTCAGAAATATTTTTCCTTTAGAGGAATGTGCTTAAATTCTAATTATATACCTTCATAAATTTCTACAGTATATAGCAGTTAAACATTCAAGCACCAAAGACCCTTTCAGTAGCCTACACAATATATATACACTCACCTAAAGGATTATTAGGAACACCTGTTCAATTTCTCATTAATGCAATTATCTAACCAACCAATCACATGGCAGTTGCTTCAATGCATTTAGGGGTGTGGTCCTGGTCAAGACAATCTCCTGAACTCCAAACTGAATGTCTGAATGGGAAAGAAAGGTGATTTAAGCAATTTTGAGCGTGGCATGGTTGTTGGTGCCAGACGGGCCGGTCTGAGTATTTCACAATCTACTCAGTTACTGGGATTTTCACGCACAACCATTTCTAGGGTTTACAAAGAATGGTGTGAAAAGGGAAAAACATCCAGTATGCGGCAGTCCTGTGGGCGAAAATGCCTTGTTGATGCTAGAGGTCAGAGGAGAATGGGCCGACTGATTCAAGCTGATAGAAGAGCAACTTTGACTGAAATAACCACTCGTTACAACCGAGGTATGCAGCAAAGCATTTGTGAAGCCACAACACGTACAACCTTGAGGCGGATGGGCTACAACAGCAGAAGACCCCACCGGGTACCACTCATCTCCACTACAAATAGGAAAAAGAGGCTACAATTTGCACAAGCTCACCAAAATTGGACAGTTGAAGACTGGAAAAATGTTGCCTGGTCTGATGAGTCTCGATTTCTGTTGAGACATTCAGATGGTAGCATCAGAATTTGGCGTAAACAGAATGAGAACATGGATCCATCATACCTTGTTACCACTGTGCAGGCTGGTGGTGGTGGTGTAATGGTGTGGGGGATGTTTTCTTGGCACACTTTAGGCCCCTTAGTGCCAATTGGGCATTGTTTAAATGCCACGGCCTACCTGAGCATTGTTTCTGACCATGTCCATCCCTTTATGACCACCATGTACCCATCCTCTGATGGCTACTTCCAGCAGGATAATGCACCATGTCACAAAGGTCGAATCATTTCAAATTGGTTTCTTGAACATGACAATGAGTTCACTGTACTAAACTGGCCCCCACAGTCACCAGATCTCAACCCAATAGAGCATCTTTGGGATGTGGTGGAACGGGAGCTTCGTGCCCTGGATGTGCATCCCACAAATCTCCATCAACTGCAAGATGCTATCCTATCAATATGGGCCAACATTTCTAAAGAATGCTTTCAGCACCTTGTTGAATCAATGCCACGTAGAATTAAGGCAGTTCTGAAGGCGAAAGGGGGTCAAACACAGTATTAGTATGGTGTTCCTAATAATCCTTTAGGTGAGTGTATATATATATATATATATATATATATATATATATATATATATATATATATATATATATAATCTTACTTGAGAAACCCTTCCTCCACACAGCCAGCTTCAGTTAAAATGGAGGTTCTCCCCAGGCTGTGTTCAAGTTTAGAGGCTTTCCCGCTTTCATCCAATTGGCTGATTACTTTCCGACTGTATCTGATTTGTCAGCTAAGCGGTTTGTCATAGAATAGCATTATATATATATATATATATATATATATATATATATGTGTACATATACATATACACATACACATACATATATGTTTTATTTATTAAGGTGAATTTTGCTTATTTTTTACCATGTGACTCAAAATACACCCATGAAAAAAGTACGGACTGGGGAAATACATTTGTTTGAGAGGATATTGTGTTTGTTATCTGGGGGTCTGTTTGATTGTTTTGACTGTCACGACGTCTATTCAACCTGAAAGCATCGTATATTTCGACGTTGATGAATCGTTGCCAAAACCACGTTGAATAGTAGTTGAATAACGTTGAAATGACGTCGAGTGCCTGCTGGGAAAGCAATCATTCTGACAGGTCATTACTACCTATTTAAACCATTTAACAAGCAAACCAGCATACATTTATTACGAATTGACTATGAAAAGGTAGACAAAAATATTATTTCATAAATAGTCTAACCTTACCTTACCTTAGTGTTACCATAGTTTTCTTCTATATCCTCAGTGATACAGTGTGCACACAAACCAGTATAGTGAGCATGCAAATAGAATGTAAGACAAAATAGTGAACCAATATGGTACTTGTGCAAAACAAGCTTACCGGTATAGTATGAACAAAATCTGATGTTATGCATGGTGGAAAGTGGAAACTGCTGAGGCATGCCATACGGTTCATATTGACAGTGCCACAAGCACATGCTTTTTTCATCCAGTGAGTCAAACAGGGCAGGGGAAGTGTAAAAGTACACTAATTTTTCCAGCAGTTTTGAGGTGTTGAGCAACTGCATCACAACACTGTGCCCAATTCTGACATCTGCGTCATACAAATATGCTTCCCCAGTGTACACATCCTTGGCCTACTTGTAGTTTGTGAGAGCATCGGTCAGGACAAAATTTGTATTTGAATAAAGGGCTGGGACCTGGCTGGGACCTCTCAATTCACAGGCTGTTGTTAGCAAAACATTTTCAGGGCATGACTTTAGAAAAAATTAGGGGTCATTAATTGTGCATTACTTTTCCAGTAATCGGTTAACAGTGGTTTTGCAACCAGACCCATTGAAATTTGAATTGCAAGGACTTATTCCATTCCCTTGCGATTCATAGGTTTCCACTCATGCAAGTGTGATTGGGGGGCTAAATTACCATGAGCATGAACTTGCTTGGTGTGCCTTTTGCTTTCTGCAACAATTAATTAAATTACATCTTGGGAAAACATACACATAATCATATGGACCAGCAATACTCTTTTTGGCCCGGATCATGACAAATTGAAATCAGAGGGTCTTCCATTGCTACACCCTGATTTGCATCGCCAAGCCTCAAAAGATCTTAATCTGCAAAACCCTCAAACTCATCTTTTAACTTGTAAAATCATGATATATCCCCTCAAACTATAATACAACCGAGATGTCAGTGCTTTAACTCATATTTTATGCAGGATTTTTTTCATGCATAGGAACATATGTTTGATTGGATAGAAAAAGGTAATCATCATCTGAACATAAAGCATGTCCTCCACATGTTCAAAAGTCTGCTGGGGCTGCTGCTGCATAATTTGCCTTTGATGCACATGTTGTTTTACATACATGTTTAAGGCAGGCATCGGTGTACCCCAAGTAGATGACAAATAATGGTTTTGTTTCTTCTGATTCAGGGTCAATGTTAAAGATTAACCCTGACGAGAGGTTGTCCATCACTGAACTCGTCAATCAGCTGCAGGAGATTTCTGCTGCCAGGAATGTCAATCCCAAGTCTCCCGTTACAGAGGTACAAGTCAGCCTGTTTTCTCTTCTTTATCTTCTCTTCTGTTGCTAGCTAGTTAGCAGATTCCCTTACCCAGGGTGACTTACAGTTGACATAAACTACACTTCAAAAGATCTACATCATACTGTGATTGTATTTTACATGTATTGCCATTTACAGACGTAATCTCCTTTGGATTATTTACAGTGGCCATGATTGTGATGAAAGTAATTATTTTTACATTTTAAAAGTTACTAAAATGATGGAATAGAACATAAAAATCTGATACTTTACATACAGTATACACTCATTAACACATGAGTACATATACACCAAACATTTTGGTGAGTGTGCTAGTTCCTCTTTAAGGAACCACAGTTGTAAATTTTACCCATTTATGTTTGTTCATTAATTCTCAGATACAATATTATGCAAATATACTATTTCTTAAATACATTTTATTATTATTATTATTAAAATAAGGAAAAATCCATTATTCTTACCTAGTTCTGCTTGTTAATTCTATCAGGTTTCCAGGAAATTGTAACAAGCATTATTACTTTTTCCACTATCATTGTGAAGAACATCAACCTGCTTGAGAGGCTTAGGCCCTATATAAAATCTATAGTTCATGTCACAGAAATATCTCTGTATTTTTCTCATTTAGATGTGAAAGTTTTCTTGTAAAGCTCTCATTATTGAAAGGTTAGATTTTTCCTGTAATAAACACAGCCTTGTTTTGTGGTGTAGTGCTCTTCATCTACATTTCCAAAAAAACAACTATGTACACCCCCAAATGCAAATTCAACATTCCCACATTTCTGGGATATTTGAAACCTTGTTCATAGCTATTTTTTTTCTCTCCCACACAGCAGAATAATTCTCATTTCTTCTAGGATACTCTGAAATCTGTGACTTAGTGCCTTGTTATCAATGTAATTGTGACTGAAGGCTTTACTGAAAGACATTGAGCTGGCTTTTTGTATTTTATTCACTACAGCAGGCCATTTTACTGTGCAGGGCAGTACTGTTTTTGCTATGTGTATCACCAGAATTAGGGGTATGATCCAGGTCAATCTGGTCTTCAAGAGTAGACTAATGAGCTTACCTGGAGAGAAAGAAGGCATGTTTTAGTAAGGAAGACAGCTGGGCCTAAAGCCAGATTAAAGAGGGCTTGTTGTCAGTGCTATAGTGTATAGTGCTACACTGAAGCAGCACTGCAAATGAAGAGAGTGTAGTGATGTAAAAAAAGAAAGACGTTTTTTGTTTTTCTCTTCTGCTCATTTGGAATTTTTCATCCATGAGTCTCCTAAGCACCTGCTTTTGGAAGCCTGTTTATGATGGCTATGAATCGTTGCAGCTCCTGGAGCAGAACGGAGGCTACGGGAATAATGCCATTGCCCGGACTTTAGCTGCAGCCCCACCCCAGGGATCACGGCCTCCTGCACAGATCAACAACATTCATAATGCAGGTACGAGGTGACAGTTTTTTTTTTATTTTATTTTTTTATATGCTTTCAGTAGTTTATGCAGCTTATCTAGTCTTATATACCTAAATGATTTCTGTGATTGTTTCCTATGCTTTATATATAATCTTTTACTTTCTAAATTGGATATTGTATTTGTCTGCTTATATTTATTACTATGATACTTTGATCCAAGGCAGGTCCTATTCAATAAGCAAATGTATAACTTACATTGTACAAAACTTACAGTGCTATAACCAAGAATTTAGACTATACTATATTATTCAGATTATTAGGTGCAGTTCAAAATACAGTACAAGTTGCAGCTAATAGAAGAGTACAGCAAAAGCATAATCCATTAAAAGGGAACACGCACAACTCCTACAATTATGGTTTTGTGTCTTTATATGTTGCTAAAGTGTATAACTAAAATGTATAGCACTTTTCCGCTACATATAAGCAAGTTTTAAAACGTATAAAATTAATTAATGAATTCAATAAAATAAAAGGTTGTTCACAAGGAACATTGGTGTGTGATTTAGTGTCATGAATGTGAAATGCATTCAATTTTACAATTTGATTTTAAGCATTGTTAGTTAACCCTTCTTTCATGGATAGAAAAAACCTGGCTATATGAAGAGCCATCTTTCATCTACAAATGTAAAAAAAAAAAAAAAAGTTTACTTGCATGTTAAATTGGAAAATAACTTTTCAGTTTTAATCCAAAATGAATTCAAAGACATTCCACTTCTTTTGCATATGGTATGCATCTGTCAATTTTTTTTATTTAAAGTGTAAAGCAAACCCTGGAATGCTAGTTGGGTGCTAGCTGAATAAAACATGGTTACTTTATTCATTAATTCTGGTTAAGAAATCGTGTTTTATAATGAATAAATACTGTCCATGCAGATTTCTCTACATTTATATTTTTAGGTGGCCTTGCACCCATGATGCTGGACAAAATCTTGTTTTTGTTATGATTATTAGGTGGCCTAATACTGAAGGTACTAGACATCTATTGTTTTCATACTGATTATTATTATTATTATTATTGATTTTATTTTATTAGGCTTCCAAGCAGGAAGTGCTGTTAGGATTATTATTATTATTATTTTTTTCTTCCACCAAGCCTGTTAGTGTCCCTAGAACACTGAACCAGACATGGCTTGTCACATGTTATGTCTGCCATATTGCATTTTTCAGCAAAGCTTTGACATTCTATAATCATCTTCTCCGAACCGGTACATATGAACAGAGTATATTATTGCCTTATGTTGTAGTTTTATGGTTGTTTAACATAAGTCAGTTGGTTGTAAGATTTGGTGGTCATGATGAGTCATTCGATAAAAAAAGGCAAGTTGCTCTACTTAAAATCATGGCGAATCTACAACTGGAACCTGCAATGAGCAAGTGAAGCAGATAGTGTATGTGGCCTAGTGGCCATATTGCATTATAAGCTTCTACAAGCCAGTATAATCAAACAGAGTAGAGATTGATTAAGTTGTATCTGCTTTAGGAGCTGTAAAACTGTCAAAATATTCTTCATCAGACTTGCTTAAAAACACACTCTGAATCTTTGTTTTTACAAATACAAAAACATCTGTTACTTTTAAAATCAATTTTATTAGTTAATATTAACACCAATACTCTCTGATATTGTTCAGGATTTTATGGTAAACTAATCCAATATAAACTAATGTAGAGCAAATGTAAGGGTGGAATCTTCAGCCAGTCATCAGCTGTTTGGTTCTCACATAGCCCAACTCTGTGTGCCAATTATCAGCCTAGTAGTACTCTAAGGGTTAAATAACACAAGAAAATATTAACACTGTGTGCTGTTCGATAAGTGTCTCAAAGCCAAGGGCAACAGTTGGAGGTCTCCAAGAGAGTCTAACATCTAAAAAGAACCATTCAAGGTTGGATGCATGAATGTGGTGTTGCAAGGAAGAAGCCCCATTTTACAACACAAAAACAAGTGGTACAAATTTACTGAATTGCATCTTAAACAGTTATTGTGCTTTACAATGTTATGTTTTGTGCTAATGTTGTAAAACTATAATCCCCTCTGAATCCTGCTGGTTCTCTTGGTTGGGCAAAGTCCAGGCTGTGTTGAATGTGGTGTGTTCATATCTTTGAAAAATATGTGTACCTATTAGTTTCTATAAGCATTAAGCCAAATCTGTGGTAAATTTAAAACATAATCTCATGGATGAGCACAACTCCCTACTCTTGCTGGCCCGATGGTTGTCTCCTCCTTCTCTGTCACCCCCTCCTCAGACTCTGATTAATCCAATTCTATATCCTAATTTGCATCTTTTCCCTACAAGATCTGCATCGGCAAATATCTCAAACTCATCACTGTTGCTCTATGTTGGCTCTACTTCACTTCTGCCATTTCTCATTTGACTACTACAACTCTCATGTTTTAACTTTTAAGAGTATATCTCATATTTAACTTGTATTTATGTGAACCACATTTTTGTATGTATAGCAACGTGTGTTTGATTGTATATAAAAGGTGGTAACCATTATGCGTTTCTGTTGAGGTCACCCAAGGCAGTGTAGGACACTCGGAGTTGGGGCGACTATAGTCACACAGGACAGGGAATGAGTTAACAGGTTTCAGTTCTAACCATTAACACTTTTCTTTAGTTGCACATTTTAATATCTAATGTATGCCCTCCTCAAACAAATAATATGTGAAATAGAGCAAGCCTAAATATATCTGATTGTTTTTCGGGAAATTTTAAACCATATCTCAAAACTACACAAGAAATCTATTTTCTGATCCATTTCTGCTGACTGTTAGCTTTCTGCTACTCAGCAGTGAAGAATTAGTGGAACCCTCTTCTAAGTCAAGGGCAGTGATGGCACCATAACAGGCTCATAACAATGAGTCTTGTTAAATATACTCAGCATTGAAAGTGATGCATCAGATTACACTGAAAACAAACAAAATATTAGTTTCTATGTAAAATAGGAGGCTGTCCTCAGCCTCGAAGCATAGTATTTATAAATGTGATATCAGGACTGATTTCTCATAACTTATATCCTATGAGGCCAAATGATTCAAGCACTGGATCTGATTTGAATAAAACCATTTTATTTAAAAATCTAAAAAGATGTTGCTAATATATGTACGTGTTACTTTTAAGTGAATAACTTTTCTGTAGGATCTTCAGTCTACACTGAATATTTTATTTTTTAGTAGTGATAGATGCATATGGACATAAAATAAATGTAAAAAGCCCTAATGTTAAAAGTATTTGTTTCTCATAGGTATTTATGCTTCCGAGTCTGACCAGTCCATGAGTGGGGGGTTCTTTGATATCCTTAAAGGAGGAACAGAAAGATTTTTGACAAACATCAAAGACACCTCATCTAAAGTGATTCAGTCTGTGGCCAGGTAAGTTAACTTGGGAGATTTGTTCATTGGAGAATGAGTGAAATACAGGGAAACTGTACTTTAATAAACAAAATACACGCATTGTTAATTAAACAGACCCAGATATTGTGAACTTCCTGAGAGTTTTGTGTGTCCTTAACCAAACGATACAGATGTATTTGTTTAGCACAACGTGCTAATGTACTGGTCTAAGTGTACATGATTTAATTTACTACACCTAATATGCATGTCTGCATATTAGCTTCTTAACAGGCTTTTTTAAAAATGCATGTGACTATACTGAAAATAGAAACTAATGGAAAATGGAGACCTATCTCTTAAAACATGGGAAATAATGAATTACTCCTTGTCTACATTTATCTCTTATGGGAAATTGCTAAAGGGAGATTCAAGTGCCTGTAAAATCAGTTGGGTACTTGCAGATCAACACTAACACTGTTTCCTGCACAGACAATTTCCTGACGAGCCAGGTTTGACTAGTATTCCATTTTCTTTTTTATCCAAATCCAAACAGCCCAACACTAAAATTTCATAATACCCTCCCATTGGAAAAGTATTTCCGTTCTACTGTGAATTATTTATTTTTCAAAGAAGAGTGCAATAGCCATTCCGAGTACTACGTCTTTGAATAGTTTATCTACCAGAATATTAAGCGTTGCGGAAACAGGCAGTTAAACTAGTTGCATTAACTGTTGACACAATCCCATTTTATGGTTAATGTTTTAGTAGCACCTGTATAATTAAATGAAGAGAAGGTGAAAGTCTCTTTGGCTAGCACAAAGCTTAATTAATCATTCTACCATAGTCTTTTCCATCTGATGATTGACCTCACAACTCTTAGTTTTGAATAAAAGTTATAAGAAAATCTGTATTTTTACAAAATGTTTTAGTTTTTTTTATTCTGCTTTGTTTAGTCACTGTGATACAGTTTGAAAATAGCCTTATTAAAAAAATAATAATTTACCCTTTAAAAGCTATTGCAGAATTCATGATTTTCTGTTTGCAGAAATAGGAACATTTTTCCACTGAATTTGGAAATATTGGCCTCATTTGTCATAGGTGACTAATTGCACTGCCTTTATAAGCTAATCAAATAATGGCAATGTTTAGCAACGAGTAAAACTTAAAGATCCTTGCTTTTTTTACATACATTTGGAATTCACGGAAATTAAATTCCAGTCATACTTCTGAATTTCCTTTATTTTCCTTGTGGAGAACACATGCCTTTTTTAAAGTTTTGCTGTTCTTGTGAACGTTTTATTAGCCTTCATTGTATCATGTGTAGGACCCTGCGTTTTACATGACCAACTTTCTTAGGCTGCACTTCATTCCTCCCTGCTCATGGCGGTTATGTAGTCTTCTTAATTAATTAATCTCCAGATTCCTTTAATCATCTCAATTAGTCAATCTGTCAATGCACAATGGCATGTTGATTAAGCGGCAGCAGCTATCGTCATTTATTTAGTCATTCATCCCTTTGTTACTAATACGTCTTATTCAATACTATTTCTAAGAAATGTGTAAATAATTGAAATGTTTGTTTACTAGTAGAAACATAATATGTCAACAAAAGAGTAAAACAAATAAATAGCAATGATTCCTTGAAGAATGTATATAAATTACTGAAATCATAATCACGCTGGTTACATGATCAAGTAATATACCATAAAACTTCCAATACTCGCCAGGTCTGAAATAGCAGAAGGTCTCCGATAGTCGCCGTGTTGATCTGCATAATCATGTAAACAAAAGCCGGACTCTAATAAATGCCGGGTTACTTGACAGTGTTTTATAAATAAAGAAAAAGGAAATCGATAGTTTCTAAACATGCATTAACGCAAAAAAAAAAAAACTTCCACAACATATTAAAGTAAACTTATTTTTAGTTTTTGCATCTTTCTTGTTTTCAGTAAATATACCGTATATTAAAAAAAAAAAAAGGCCATCACGTAATTTGATTTGTAATCCCCATAACAGCCCTTGACAATAATATGTGGGCAAATAATTTACCTAAAGCAGATAGTTTAAACATTGCCCAAGAAGAAAACTAGCAATCCAACAAGAAGACTGTACTTTACCCATGAAGTTGTCACCAAGATGGTGGGGCACTTGGTATTCTGCTGCTGAATATCATTCCCAATGTATCCCATTTTATGCATACTTCTTGGAAAAGGAAATGGACATGCACAAATCACCAAACACTAGTGTTAAAGGACCTTACAAGACTTACATTTTAAATGTCAACTCCCTGATGGCAAGCGATTGTTGGATTTGATTTAGTGGTTTGAAAGTGAGAGTTCATCAAACCTACAAAAAAAGTTGCAGAATGAATCAATACATTAAGCACTAGCACAAGAGGTACACAGCACAGATTCCTGCAATAAACAAAATGTAAAAACCTTCCGTGATGTTTCTAAAGTTTGTATTCTGGATCTGGAAGCCCTCCAATTATGTTATATTACAGGATTTGATGCTGACTGTAAATACCTTCCATATGCAAAAGAAAACGGCAGTTGAAATACTAATTTTTTATTAAAGTAGAGGAATTGTTTTCAAATGTAACATGAAAAGCTAAAATATATGTCAGTTGGTACTAATTCTTTTGATGCTGAAATACGTGTTTATAAGTACGACCAAGGTTTTACAGAACAGCATGTCTATGAAAGAAGACCGGGTTAACAACTAACAATCCTTAAATGTATTAGCATAAATTAATGCATGGGACACTTTCTTTCATTAAACTGTAAGTTTCACTAGCGAACAACCTTGCCTTTTTATGTTATCTTTGTAATATATGCATACAGCATTGATGTTATATTTCTATATTTTATATACATTATTTTATTATCATTTTATAAATCGTTCTGGGAATCAGTGCATTTTCTTTTCCAACAGTTATTTTGTTTTTACTCGGTAATTAGATGTTAATGTTAATAGATTGACTAATTGAGATGAATAAAGGAATCAGAAGATTATTAATCAATTAGTGGTTTAATTAACCAGACTAATGACATCCTTTTGCTGGGAGGAATGAAGTGCATCCAAAGTAAGTTGGCCGCTTAAGACACAGGGCCCTAAATGTATAATAATTTATTTTATTTTTTACCTGTTTTGCCTGTTTTTCCACACCATTCTCTCCTGCACCACTGCTAATGGTGTATAACTACATCTGATAGCAACCCCAGGTAAATATTTAAAGGCCCTATGTGCGTGTGTCAGTGTGCCTACTGTCAGATTAACAAGCTTGGTCTGTCTATAATCATACCTTGTTAGTCTCTGTTTTTCTTTTATGATCTAACATTGTAGATGGATATTTAGACTAATCCATGTGTAAAAAGTTTCTCTGTGTTGATGCAGTAGAAATTAGTAATGTTAGAAAACCAGGATCCATAGAGACATTTCTCTGGGGATATGTATTTCTCTTAATGTACAGGGAAATATTGTTTCTCCTAACTACTAACTATACCCATTTTTGTCGATTTTCTGCTATTCAAATATTTGATCTGTGACATCAGTGTGAGTTATATACCATGTTCATTGATGAACAAGCCCCATATCTATAGGTTTCTATGCCTCTAGACTACTATTGTCACCACAAGTTGTGTTACTGGGTCAGTTACATTGATCCAGATTCTTGGAAACCCAGTTAAAGCAAACATTTTAAAATCAAATGATTAAATGGATGTTAAATATTAAAAAAGCCAAATAAGTTAATATATTTCTGAAATACAGTATGTTTTTAATATCTTTATAAAACATTATTGTAAAGAAATTTAAACCAGATTTTTATCCTGTTAGTTGTATCACTTTGAATTAACACCGCACCTGAAATCAACTGTTCTTCCACTGAGTTTGAAGTGTGTTCCAGTGTTTCTCAGCCTGTGGAGGAAACAGAAATCAAGATTAACTAACTGTTTTAAAATTGAAAGAACTCAAATTCACAGATTACGTGCAATGCACTCTGGGAATGTATATTACTACAGTCTGTTGGGCTTGTTTGAAAGATACAATGTTGACATTGCATGAAGCAACACAATCAGTTCCAGGAACTGATATCAGTTCCACCCTACAATGGTTGAAAACTTTGCTGACATTAACATGACTTGATCAGGCAAATTGTACTAGAAGTGAACCTCATTTATGGGAACACAGACATTTCCAAAAAGGAGTGTGAACTGAAATAGTTTGTGCAACTATTTCATTGAGCAATGCCTCCCCATCAAATTAATTATTTGAATGTATTTGTGAGTGTAGTTTTTTAGTACAGTATTTTAGTTTTCCTGAATTTAAAGTGCTTTGTAATTGCAGCAGTTTTGTAAAATGTTCGTTGGTTTCTTTAGTATAAAGCAACTATAGTTTAATCTGTTTGTAAATAAATAAAACAATTTAAAATACAAATGTACATACATTGTACATGTTCTTCTTATCTGTAAATACATAGTTAACAATAGCATTACACTTAGGAGTACACTTTTAAGCTATATTTTCATACAAATATTTATATAAAGTTATATAAAGTTATATAAATAATACCACTAATAAAACCAATAACAATGAATCTCCAGACAAGCAGACACCACACCTCAAAGGAATTAATAGGGTTATCTACTACAATATGCTCAAATCAGGTCAGAAACTGACACCTCCAAGGGCCTCTTGCAATTCATTAAATAGAAATGTATATACTATCAGAGATAAAAGCATTTATTGTAAATAGTAGTCAAATTTTGATGGTCCTTAGCAGTTCCTAACTTTTCCTTCTCAATACTGCATTTGAAATGCCATCAGAGTATACAGTGGGGGAAAAAAGTATTTGATCCCCGGCTGATTTTGTACGTTTGCCCACTGACAAAGAAATGATCAGTCTATAATTTTAATGGTAGGTGTATTTTAACAGTGAGAGACAGAATAACAACAAATGTTGCATGTTAATGAGGGAAATAAGTATTTGATCCCCTATCAATCAGCAAGATTTCTGGCTCCCAGGTGTCTTTTATACAGGTAACGAGCTGAGATTAGGATTACTCTCTTAAAGGGAGTGCTCCTAATCTCAGCTCGTTACCTGTATAAAAGACACCTGTCCAGAGAAGCAATCAATCAATCAGATTCCAAACTCTCCAACACGGCCAAGACCAAAGAGCTGTCCAAGGATGTCAGGGACAAGATTGTAGACCTACACAAGGCTGGAATGGGCTACAAGACCATCGCCAAGCAGCTTGGTGAGAAGGTGACAACAGTTGGTGCGATAATTCGCAAATGGAAGAAATACAAAATAACTGTCAGTCTCCCTCGGTCTGGGGCTCCATGCAAGATCTCACCTCGTGGAGTTTCAATGATCATGAGAATGGTGAGGAATCAGCCCAGAACTACACGGGAGGATCTTGTTAATGATCTCAAGGCAGCTGGGACCATAGTCACCAAGAAAACAATTGGTAACACACTACGCCGTGAAGGACTGAAATCCTGCAGCGCCCGCAAGGTCCCCCTGCTCAAGAAAGCACATGTACAGGCCCGTCTGAAGTTTGCCAATGAACATCTGAATGATTCAGAGGGGAACTGGGTGAAAGTGTTGTGGTCAGATGAGACCAAAATCGAGCTCTTTGGCATCAACTCAACTCGCTGTGTTTGGAGGAGGAGGAATGACCCCAAGAACACCATCCCCACCGTCAAACATGGAGGTGGAAACATGCTTTGGGCGTGTTTTTCTGCTAAGGGGACAGGACAACTGCACCGCATCAAAGGGACGATGGACGGGGCCATGTACCGTCAAATCTTGGGTGAGAACCTCCTTCCCTCAGCCAGGGCATTGAAAATGGGTCGTGGATGGGTATTCCAGCATGACAATGACCCAAAACACACAGCCAAGGCAACAAAGGAGTGGCTCAAGAAGAAGCACATTAAGGTCCTGGACTGGCCTAGCCAGTCTCCAGACCATAATCCCATAGAAAATCTGTGGAGGGAGCTGAAGGTTCGAGTTGCCAAACGTCAGCCTCGAAACCTTAATCACTCGGAGAGGATCTGCAAAGAGGAGTGGGACAAAATCCCTCCTGAGATGTGTGCAAACCTGGTGGACAACTACAAGAAACGTCTGACCTCTGTGATTGCCAACAAGGGTTTTGCCACCAAGTACTAAGTCGAAGGGGTCAAATACTTATTTCCCTCATTAACATGCACATCAATTTATAACTTTTTTGAAATGCGTTTTTTCTGGATTTTTTTGTTGTTATTCTGTCTCTCACTGTTAAAATACACCAACCATTAAAATGATAGACTGATCATTTCTTTGTCAGTGGGCAAACGTACAAAATCAGCAGGGGATCAAATACTTTTTTCCCTCACTGTACATGGCTATGCTTTGGTGGTGTCAGGACTGTACATACATACATTATGTGAGAGAGCTTTTACACAGCTTATTCAAACAGTTCTGCTTTATTTGGGATACTGTCATTGTGTAAATGGGAACATTCTCAGTCCCTACTTTTTTTTTTTTTTTTTTTTTTTTTAAATTTACTCGTGTAGGTAGGATTGTATTAACATCTGTGCTATTTGTGTTAAATACTATAACGCTCAATCACAATCATGACTGCTGTAAATAACCCAATGGAGAGCTCTTCAATCTCTGCCTATAGTTTACAAAAATAAGATGGTAGTCCATGTATGTACTTTGTTTAAAATCATGTTTTGCTATTGGGAGGACATACTATTTTAAACTTGTTTTATTTTGTAGGACAAAGATGTAAAGTTAAACTAAAAAATTACTCTGTTTTTCAGCTATGCAAAGGGAGATCTGGACATTTCCTATGTCACTTCAAGAATAGCAGGTGAAGTTTTCAAGATTAAGAAGTATATCCAGGCTTAAATGATGGGCTACCCATTTACATTTTGTCTCCAACCACAAAATGCTTTAGTATGTTTTTTTGTTGCATTACTGTGTATGTTAATGTGGTTTATACTTTCAATTTCAAGTGTTTAAAAACATGTTATCATATTTTTAATTTTATATTTATTAAAATAATGGGAAAAACATATTCAGCAAAAAGTACTTATAACTATGAATTGGGCTGTTATTTATGAAGGCTTTGCTCCTTTTAATGTGTGTTCATTGTTTTGATCCTGCTGCCTTGTTTTCTGCTGCAGTGATGTCCTTCCCTGCTGAAGGAGTGGAGTCTGCCATTAAAAACAACATTGAAGATGTGAGGCTCTTCCTGGACTCTCGACATGCAGGCCATTATGCTGTTTACAACCTGTCTAAGAGATCGTACAGGCCATCTAGGTTTCACAACAGGGTAAGCTGAGATAGACCAGTAAGGAAAGAAATAGTAAATGATTCCTTATATAATGTCAAATGACAGTGGTAACAGTTTTAAGTGTCACTTTATGCTCCTAAGCTGCCATTGTAAAATTTATTCATTACGTCTAAATGTCTGTCCATATCTTAAGTACTTATTTGGTCTCGTTGTTATTTTGTAATCATCCTGTTATTTTCCTTTAAGGTTTCTGAATGTGGTTGGCAAGCAAGACGGGCTCCCACCTTGAAAAACCTCTACAGCATCTGCAAGAACATGCACCTGTGGCTCAAACAAGACCAGAGGAACATTTGTATTGTCCACTGCCTTGTGAGTGTGTTTATATCAACAAAGACATTAAACAAGCAGTAGTTTGATATTTAACACCAGTCCTAATAGTTGTCTTTTTCAGCTTACACTTCTGTGATAGTGATTATTGTTGATGATTTTGTGTGGTATCTTTGTTTTTTGCAAGAGATCTAATGTGCAGATTTAACATATAAGTACTTTATGTTGGGTTAAGTACCGTTTTTCCTGAGTGCAATAAAAACTAGATAATGCCTAGATGCAGCGGATGAATAACCCTTATGGTTTTATTTCATTTTTTCAACACTTTTCTCTCACTCTTAATATTATTGTTATTGCATTGGCTTTGGGGCGCTTGGCATTCCCAGTTGTTCACCCATGATGCACTTGTGTTTTTCAGGATGGCAGGGCTGCCTCTGCGGTTGCTGTTTGCTCTTTCCTGTGTTTCTGTCGTCTGTTCACCACAGCAGAGGCCGCTGTCTACATGTTCAGCATGAAGCGCTGTCCCCCAGGCATCTGGCCCTCTCACAAAAGGTAAACCAACAGTCATCTTAGCTCTTCATTGAGATTTATTATCAGTCTAAATCAGGTTCCCAAACTTTTTGGGTCCCAGGTCGTGCCCCTATACAATTGGGTCAGAGGTCGTGCCCCCCGTTCTTACACGTTCATATTTATATTACCATTTATATTTTTTAAAACACTAATGCTTAACAAAGATGAATACCTTTTTATACATGCATGCATTTTACTTTTCACACTTTTATTTGGCCATTTACATTGAAATCTCTTTATGCATAAACCTATTAAATACTGCTCAATCAAATGAATGAGACGGTTGAGCCTGAATCAGCATAGTTACTGATGATACAGTAAAGCCCTATTTCCATTTTGTGTGCGTGATTTTTTTTTTTAATTATTATTATTCTATAGATACACCACTCTTCATTTTGTTTGTTATTCTAGTCACCCATACATTTCATAAATCCAAAGCTGATTTTAAATACATTATTATTGATGTTGAGCATGCAGAATAAAAAATAAATACACAAATATGTAGGCCTAATTTATGTGTTTTCCTAAAATTCTAGTCTCCAAAAGGTGGGGGCAATTTATACAAGGGTTGGACCTACAGTGAGAGAAAAAAGTATTTGATCCCCTGCTGATTTGGTACGTTTGCCCACTGACAAAGAAATGATCAGTCTATAATTTTAATGGTAGGTGTATTTTAACAGTGAGAGACAGAATAACAACAAAAAAATCCAGAAAAACGCATTTCAAAAAAGTTATAAATTGATTTGCATGTTAATGAGGGAAATAAGTATTTGATCCCTTCGACTTAGTACTTGGTGGCAAAACCCTTGTTGGCAATCACAGAGGTCAGACGTTTCTTGTAGTTGGCCACCAGGTTTGCACACATCTCAGGACGGATTTTGTCCCACTCCTCTTTGCAGATCCTCTCCGAGTGATTAAGGTTTCGAGGCTGACGTTTGGCAACTTGAACCTTCAGCTCCCTCCACAGATTGTCTATGGGATTAAGGTCTGGAGACTGGCTAGGCCACTCCAGGACCTTAATGTGCTTCTTCTTGAGCCACTCCTTTGTTGCCTTGGCTGTGTGTTTTGGGTCATTGTCATGCTGGAATACCCATCCACGACCCATTTTCAATGCCCTGGCTGAGGGAAGGAGGTTCTCACCCAAGATTTGACGGTACATGGCCCCGTCCATCGTCCCTTTGATGCGGTGCAGTTGTCCTGTCCCCTTAGCAGAAAAACACCCCCAAAGCATAATGTTTCCACCTCCATGTTTGACGGTGGGGATGGTGTTCTTGGGGTCATTCCTCCTCCTCCAAACACGGCGAGTTGAGTTGATGCCAAAGAGCTCGATTTTGGTCTCATCTGACCACAACACTTTCACCCAGTTCTCCTCTGAATCATTCAGATGTTCATTGGCAAACTTCAGGCAGGCCTGTACATGTGCTTTCTTGAGCAGGGGGACCTTGCGGGCGCTGCAGGATTTCAGTCCTTCACGGCGTAGTGTGTTACCAATTGTTTTCTTGCTGACTATGGTCCCAGCTGCCTTGAGTTCATTAACGAGATCCTCCCATGTAGTTCTGGGCTGATTCCTCACCGTTCTCATGATCATTGAAACTCCACGAGGTGAGATCTTGCATGGAGCCCCAGATCGAGGGAGACTGACAGTTATTTTGTGTTTCTTCCATTTGTGAATAATCGCACCAACTGTTGTCACCTTCTCACCAAGCTGCTTGGCAATGGTCTTGTAGCCCATTCCAGCCTTGTGTAGGTCTACAATCTTTTCCCTGACATCCTTGGACAGCTCTTTGGTCTTGGCCATGGTGGAGAGTTTGGAATCTGATTGATTGATTGTTTCTGTGGACAGGTGTCTTTTATACAGGAAACGAGCTGAGATTAGGAGCACTCCCTTTAAGAGAGTGCTCCTAATCTCAGCTCGTTACCTGTATAAATGACACCTGGGAGCCAGAAATCTTGCTGATTGATAGGGGATCAAATACTTATTTCCCTCATTAACATGCAAATCAATTTATAACTTTTTTGAAATGCGTTTTTCTGGATTTTTTTGTTGTTATTCTGTCTCTCACTATTAAAATACACCTACCATTAAAATTATAGACTGATCATTTCTTTGTCAGTTGGCAAATGTACAAAATCAGCAGGGCATCAAATACTTTTTTCCCTCACTGTATATGCAGATTGTTATGGTAAATGAGTCTTGAAGAATTGAGATGTGCCAACTTAAGTTCTGGTACTTTGTACCAGTGAGAACTGGCCCATCTCAAGCACTGCACACAATCTGCACAATACACGGCATGATCTTTAAAAGTAATATTACAAGGGTGCTTTTATTCAATCCACAAATACACTATTGTATTGTATTCACCCCCAGATGGTGAAGTTGAGTCTGAAAAACATAAAAATGTTTTGTATTTTTCCCACAAAATAAAATACAGATTTCTTGTCTGCTTTTGTAATCCTGTAGATATATAGAGTATATGTGTGATATGATGGCCGAGGAACCTATCATCCCTCACAGTAAGCCTATCCTGATCAAATCCATCAACATGACACCAGTGCCCCTGTTTAACAAGCAGCGCAATGGCTGCCGGCCCTTCTGTGAGGTGTACGTGGGTGATGACCGTGTGGCCAGCACCTCTCAGGAATATGACAGAATGAAGTAGGTGCTTCTCTTCATTTCAATGAATTTATATTACGGTGTTTCCTACATTTTTTTAACTGAATGTTTGAACCACTTTCTTTCTCACTTCTCACTTTCTCAAAATTTTGTCTTTTTGTGATTTTGTTAGTATTGGTTTTTGGAGATTGACTAACCAGTAATGCCCCAGCTGTTGTGTAGTAGTATAAATGTAATGCCTTCACTTAATTTTTGAAGGTAGTACACTGAATATATTTTTATTATTTTTTGTTTTATATAATTGCTTTTCCCAATTGGAGTCCACAGGCAGAAGAATTTTTAAAGACACAGATATGCAAAAGTGAAACACCTTAAACAACATTTTCTGTTTCCTTATATCCATATATATGTTTTTTTTTGTATCTTAAATCATTTAGGGGGCACATGGTTTTGAAACCAGTTTTTCTCAAAACAGCCACTTTTTAATGTTATTTTTAGTCAGTTAAGGTATTTTGTTGATTTGTGCCTCTTTTTCATGGGAACCTACAGTATATGCCTTCAGACACCACAGGTTTGAACACCCCATATAACAATTTTCTATTTGCAGGGATTTTAAGACAGAAGATGGTCGAGCTGAAATTCCTCTTGGCGTTACTGTTCAGGGAGATGTCCTTATCGTGATCTATCATTCCAGATCCACTTTGGGAGGCAGGCTGCAAGCTAAGGTATGGAGCACATCATGTGCACAGTAATGACATTTAAAAAGGAAAATTGCTGGATTTCTAAATGTAGTAAATGGCTTTAATTTTTGCCTGTCAAGCAGAGGAAAAGCAGAAGTAATTTGTTAATATTTAACATTTGTTTTAATACCTTCTTATATTTATATTTGTATAATATTAATATATTTCTATATTTATGTATATATACTTTAGATGGCTTCAATGAAGATGTTCCAGATTCAGTTTCACACAGGGTTTGTTCCCAGAAATGCAACCACAGTCAAATTTGCAAAGTAAGTGTCCCACTCTCAACCCTAAATTATTGGTCGGATAGTAAATTTAAACTTCTCAAAGCTTCTTATTTCAACAATAATCATTCATTCCAAATTAATCAAAATCATCTAGCATTTCTTATAACAATTAAAAACAAAAATAAAAAGGGTATTTAAACCATTACATTTTCTTCTACTATGAAATATGTAGGATAAACAAACTGAATCCACCAGTCCAAACACCTTTACTCTTAAAATCAATTTCAGTTTAGTTTTTTCAATTAATCCTCACAATTATGTAAACAGTGGATGACATATGTCAGTAGTCTACATTCCTAGCAGTTTTATTTCTTAAACTGTTTCCACATTTTTATATATGAGTTTGAAAAATTGTTGTCAGTGTGTCTCAAAGTCAGTCTGGTCAAAACACTTCATTTGCAATGTTGGTTAAATCTAATTGATATTCATATCAGTATGTATGCTTTTTGTTTGTTACTGAGTGATGCATGTCTAATTTTCCTCTGTGCCACCCTGCAGATATGATCTGGATGCGTGCGATATCCAGGAGAAGTACCCAGACCTCTTTCAAGTCAATTTAGAAGTGGAGGTTGAGTCCAGGGACCGACCGAGCAACAGGACTCCGCCCTGGGAAAACTTCCCCACCAAGGGCCTCAATCCCAAGATCCTCTTTTCCTGTCGGGAGGAGCAACAGGAAATTCTTACAAAGTTTGGTGAGTGTCCTTAGAAATATCTTAAACTCTTGAATCTAATTCCAGGCAGATTTGCCTCTGAAAATTAAATGTAAATATTCACAGATACGTTCTCTAACAGATTTCCTAACACTAAGTGTTAACTAACACTAACTGTACCAATACTGTGTCTAGCACATTGCAGTCAGCTGACCATTAAAATATAAATCAACCATACTACTGCACTGTAAATATACCCAGGGTATTATATTCACAACTAGACTATTACCAACAAAAAATGTACATGAATTACGTTTCAAACAACTCCACAAAAATGAGCAAGTTCAATGTTTATAGCTTTATTAACACACAAAGCAACAATTAGCACAGGCAAACAGTACTACACTGTATTGCATTCAATATTTTAGCAACACTTCGTACCAGTAAAAATAACTAAACATAAGATTTAGGCAAATGTAAAGACTCTAATTCAAACAACGAAGAATTAATTGTTATGCATGTAAGTCGAAGTCCGAAAAAATTGTATGACTCCTCACTGCTGGCAATCAAACACTATGAATGGAAAGCAACCTGTTTCTTTTAACAATAGAAAATACTGCAGATTAGGTCCACAGCATTGCAGTCCAACCTTTCCATCTAAACCAGATTCCCCATTGTTAAGGACAAAGTAAAACAAATGTCCCAGGACCTTAGCCAATGAAAGGCTAAGGCCGTATTTGTAGTACCACTCTCTCAACCTTTTCAGTGGCCTTTCCACGGCTTTACGATCTGCAACACACTACAGTCTCACCATTTAACTTATTGTTTCTCCATGATCGAGTTGTTCTATGAGTTTTATGTTTAAGGTTCTTCACTAAATATATGCTAAAAATGTGTTCTAATAAAAATGAACTATACAACTAAACCATCCTACCACACTTTCCTTGACTAGAACAAACTCACAACTTTTCTCTAACTCTAACTACCAAGTTGTAGTATACTAAAAAGTATAACCTATAACTAAATATTTAAAGAAAGACATTATCACTTCCCTAATTAAACACTTATGGCTGTATAACAAATAAAGGGACAACATCCATATTTATGATATTTCCTGTGATGACTTCAGGTTTAAGAACAGTCTTTGAATTTCCTTCATTTAGCCACATTTTGAAGGAATTTACAGCCAAATGACTTGTGTGATATCTAAATCTCATTAGCAAAGGCATTTCATGTTTTTTTTTTTCTTCACTTAAATTATTTTCAAGTTATTTACCAGGCATTTGCCAAGGCAACTTGTATGATTTCAAAAGTCACTAAAATGCAATGTTCTAGATATTCAAAATATTATAAGGGTAACAACATCGTTATAACAATTAATGTACACATTACAGTGAATATAATAAAGATATAAGAGTAGATTAGAATACTAAAAGTGTAATCAAACAGATGAGGCATAGAAAGGTGGTAAAGTGTAGTGGTGTAGTTTTAATGTCTACGGGCAAATCATTCCATCATT
This sequence comes from Amia ocellicauda, assembly GCF_036373705.1. Taxonomy (NCBI): domain Eukaryota; kingdom Metazoa; phylum Chordata; class Actinopteri; order Amiiformes; family Amiidae; genus Amia; species Amia ocellicauda. The sequence continues at coordinate 23,551,264 of NC_089857.1, forward strand.
TTGGGTCTGGAGAGAAGGGAGGCTGTGCTCAGGCATTCGGGTCCTTTAGGGAAATTTATGGCTGACCCACTTGTAAGAGATGAACAGAGAGGGTATATAGGGAGAGAAGAGACTGAAGGTAAGGAGTAGTATGGTGAAGACAGCTGTGTGTAAGGAGTATCATGGTAGCGAATAGAGAGTTTTGCCACAAAGATGCGTACATTTAGAATACGCAAAGGAGTGATGGTATCCAGTACCTGGAGGTGGGATAGGTTTTTTATTTTGGTTTGGTCTTTTAACAATACTTTATACTTTAAAGACAATGATAAATACATCTCAAAACCTTATGAATAGAAAATAAATAGACCAACACTCATATCAAAACTTTATAGAAGAATCCCTACTAATTGCTATGAATACATATATAAAAAGCAAATTGATATATTCTGTTGCCTATAATAATTTTTCTATTCCAGCATTGAAACTATTAATTTCACAGGTTTAATATGCAATAATAACAATGCAATAATAATTTGATGGATTCCAGTGGCAGCTTGTATTCAGATTTCTTTGGTTTAAAAAATAAAAATAAATCCCAAACGGCAGATGCTTCTCATGACATTGGTAATATGTTATATTTCCACACTTAGCTGTCGAGATAAATGCAAGCTCAGTCTCTGAATAAGTCAATTGAGCAGATTTGGTAGTTTGGTAATATATTAAAAATATATAAACGGAACCTCCTTTAGCAAGTACATTGTAAAGGTTTTATCAGTTTTTTTTTTTTTTTTAACGTATCATTTGGGCGTTGTTTTTCTCCACTGGACTTCGTAACGGGTAAATATTTCATTCCTCCAGCACTAAGAGGCTTCTGTTAAACCAATATATTGAACAGTCATTGCATTACAGTACTTTAATCATCTCAATAAATAAATTACACACACTCCCATGTAGGTTAGCAGAACAGTGTACATGGCTACTGATGCTTTTTTAATCATGTCTGTTGTATGCAATAGTATTGCAAACTTTTATACTTTTTTAATAGTTTTAAATACTGAAATCCAAAAATCAGTGCAGTAATAAAAAATCTGTACAGTATTTGTGTGCTTTACAATGTGAAGATGATTGAGTGATCCAATGCTTATTCTTTCTAGACCAAACATGGCCTGTCCATGTATCGGTTTTAAGGTTGAGTTGCATAAGTATCATTCATTTAGTTTGTCATCTTCTTGTAACCATAGCTTCTATTACCAGAATGTTGTTTGTATTTGGGTTTATTACACTGGTTTATGGAATATGTCATTTTTTAATCTCGCATCTTGCTGTGCTGACTTCAGTTGGAGTTTGGTGATGGAGTCTCTTTGGAGAATGGGTATTGTAGCTGTCTGTGCTGTGTTCTTGGAGCTACTTTATTTCAAGCACAGACACATTTTACGATGCATTTGCCAAGCATTATGTTGGCATTTAATCAACTAAGAAATAGTTTGTCTACTTGTGCTTTTACATTATTTTAACAATAGGTCCACCCTAACTTGAATGTATCTACGCCTGCAAGGAGACTCAGTGACTTCACAGATGTCCCAGACCACATGACCATAGATTTTTTTAGATTGCTTGAAAATGTATGCATGGCAGATTCTACAAAATGGAGCAGTACATTATTATACATTTTGACATATGATTATCTTGTCTTAGACATGATATGTAAGACTAACAAAACATTTATGCAATAATCTGTGAATTAACTAGATATTTTATTGTGAAAAGAGTTGATTTTCCTTTAAACAATACAATAATTTAAAATCTCCTTGAGGTAATGGGTGTGTGAGAAACTACTTCCCATTTCAGCACTTAGAAAAACAATCTTATAATTTATGGTTCAAATAAATCATAATCCAGTAAACTTAACAAAAGCCTGTGCTGCTCTGACGTTTCTCTTTAAAATCACCATTGGATGACATTATTGGATAAATCTTTACTCGTTAATATCAAATTGGTTGTGGGGCCAGAGTTTCTTGTCTCAACTTCATTACATGTGACTGGCTTGTAGTCATTACAGTATTGCTCTTGAATTATATCTCAGCTTATTACAGCACAAATCAAAATACCTTGCAAATCATTAGATCGTTTTTTAACCAAGACAGATTACCATTCTGTTTAGTTATATTGACTACTGCTTGTTAGTTAGCAGTGTGCATCATTAAGATGATATGATATATTGAATAAACTTCCTGTCTGTCTGACATTTATAAAATCTCACTCTTGCATATGGGACTCCATTTCATTTAGAATAAATTGTATTTTAGTATGAGCAGGACAACATTAATTTTAAATTGCTCCAAATTGATATTAGTAGTTTATGTGAACAAAAATCAATGTTACGTTTGCCAAAAAAAAAAAGAAGTTTTGAAAGAAAGGCACAGGAATTGCCATAGTTTGTTTGAATTCAATTTAATCTTGAATTGAAATCCAACATAAAAGCTGCATGTTGTCTCAGCTAATGATCAGCTTTACAGTAATTTTAAGAGACGACCACTGCTCAAAGACCTTTGCGAATGACCACTAAGTGACTGCAGATGGCAAAGTGGTATGAGAATATGTCCAGTACATGTCTGCTGTCTCTCAGGTAAACCGGAGCTTCCCAGACAGCCTGGATCCACAGCCTTTTATGATGCAGAAGCAGCCAGGTCAGACCAACCCCAGGATGACTCCACTACAGAACCCGAGTCACCTCAAAGTACAGACACTAATGCAAATAACTTCTTCCAGACACTGGATTGGGATGGTGAGTCAAATTACTTTTATGAAGGGCCAGGTTGCATTTATTTTTTCTCCCACATCCCACTACCTGCAGTAGACTCACTGGGACCATCCCAGGTCTCTTAAGGATGGCAGGTTTTCTTAGGTTTCATCAGGTCTTGGTGGTGTCATACACCTTCCATGGGATATTGAAGGCCTTTGATATTTTTATACCCATTACCTGATCTTTGTCCTGGATTTCTTTTGAAAGCTCCTTGGTGCACATGGTTGAGTCTTATTTTTGACATGAACTACCCTGCAAACGGAACCTACAGGAACTGCAGATTTATTTCTGAAATCATGTAAATGACTACAATTTAACACTGATGGAGGACACTTAAATTGAAGTGAAGTAATGGTTAGGACCCTGAATGGAGGGTTGTGGATTCAATCCCAGATGGAAGACACTGTTGTTGTATGCTTGAGCAAAGTACTTTACCTAGATTGCTCCAGTAAAAACCCAGCTGTATAATTGGGTAATTGTATGTAAAAAAATGTGCTACACTGTTCTTGTTTAATCTAGAAATTTAACGGGTACGTTGGATGACATTTGCCACGTTTTGGCAAATTTTGTGTGTGTGTTTTTGTTATAGATCTATAGATTATAAAAGTTACAGAATAGCAAAAAATAAAAGTTTTTTCAAATTGTCTAGGTTTTTTTGCACTCAAATAACTAAAAGCCATAATTTGCTAGGCTGGTTGAACTCGTTAATGAGAAGTTGCCATTTCTGAAACCAATAAAATCGATCAAGTAATCACATTTCATTGCACATGCCTGGTTAATTATTTATTTAACTGAACATATGCCTGTGAAGTGCACACTAGGGTCAGAATGTTGCCCTTGACACTTATGAATGAGCTGAGAAGTGTGATCACACCTTGAATTGTAGTAAAGCTATGTAATTTGCAATCCAAGACTATTTTCTCAGTGGTGGTTTTTGTAGTGGAAGCTCTCTCCATTGAATTGCAGTACTTGGTAGTCTGTAACTTACTTTAAATAACAACAAAAAACCTTGCACAGCAGTACAACTCGTATAGTCCAAAAGTGGTGCTTTTCATGCAAAGACTGCAATGTCCAGAATGCTTGCCAAAACCGCAATATTTGTTTTTTTCAGTGCATCAAGAAATTAGTCTGTATCATCGATAGAGTGGAGCTATAATAACAAAGATTTGCATAAGAGGACTCAGAAGTAATACCGATAACACATCAACTTAATATCCCCGATTATTAAATATTTTATTTGGAAAAGGTGGTTTCTCCTTTGGCACGTATGTGGAATTATGCAACAAGTTGGTTCACTTAAATGCATGTTAGTTAATTTTATGTCTGTGAAACTCGAAGCCATGGGAGGACACAATACAGCTCAAAAGTAGCATTTTAATGCAGGTTTATTTATGTTGGATTTTAGTGATGTTTCCAAACTAAAATGTTTGTGAGTGTACTCTGACTAACCTGTAATTACAAAAATAACAAAAATAAACTGCTGTTAAAATTTGACTTTTAAAAGTATCTCCAGGAGGCCACATAAAACTGCAATTGAATATCAGCGATGGTATTCATATATATCTATTAATCTCTCTCTTATCTCTATGCATCTTTCTTCCTACCTAAATGCTGTCATGACCATTAGAAAAATAGGTATGACAAGAAATTTGATACTTTTGCAAAAACATTAAATATTTCAGTATATTTGGAATGCTACACTGTTGTTATTGGTTTATTGACCTGTAATTTGGTTTATTTACCCTAAATTGTATTATTGGTTTATTATTGACCTATTTTTGGTTAAAAACTAGGCTATATTACACAGAGAAAGGGCATGGTTAAAAACTGCTTATTTAAATAAAATAACAATAATATTCTAAACTATTCTGGGGCATAATTTTTTTGTATAGAGATGTGCACATAGAGTGCAATACATTGCAGCATACATTTTAGAGAATAAATGTTAGAAAACATTGGGTACATTGCTTTTTAAAATTGCAGTGCTTCGTATATTTATAAAAAATGGCTTCATAATCAGATTGGCTGCTCTGTAGTGTAGTGGGTTTGTTGTTCATTTACAACTCCAGTGATTGGACAAGGTGATCTGTATGCATCATTTTGGAATGAATAAGCAATATCTGTTATCTTCTTGACTCAATGTTGCAGGATACATCAGATTGAAGGATGCAACTCAGATTCATTCATTCTTGACTACTTTGTTACAAAGTTTGTAAAACACATTTCTCACTTACTAATGTACTGTTTAGGTTTCTGTAACAGCTGTTATATGAATGCATCGCCAGCTTACATTGGAGAGTTTGCTACTGCTGAAAACTGAACTAGGCAGATTTCACTGTTGATTAGGATCATATTTGATCTGTTTTGCAAATGAGTACAGTGATAGAGAAGTGTGAGGGTTTCAGACTGCTGATTTGTGTTTCAGATGGGAGAGGGCGGCAGGACAGTCCTGATGGACAGACCAGCCACGGCGTGACTGAAGACCAAGATGATATGAGTGATCCTTCTGAGGAAGAGTTCCCCCCTTTCCCTAGAGATGGGGTGGGTTCCAGGGGTGAAGAGGATGAAGCCTCATCTCAAGAGAACAGTGACCATCTCTTTGAAGCAGACTTCAATAGGCTTCCCCAGGATAGCTTATCAGAAGACAGTGTGGACCTGCTAGGACTCAACACAGACTCCCAGTCTGAAGGGCCAACTACCACCGTCCCTCCTGTTGGGGGAATGAAGACCTCTTCCAGCAATGCTGACCTCCTAAATGACCTTTTTGCCCCCACAAATGTGCAAGGGAGTACTGAGGACCTGATTGGAAGTGGTGTGGAGGAAGATTTATTCTTTACCGCAACTCCCAATAACACCCAGGGCCCATCATCTATAGCTACAGCACCACAGTCCTCTAAAAGTAAGTCATGTTATTTTTCTGTGTCTCCGCTGTCATGAGAGCACTACAACCAGTTAATTTTAACAAAAAACATGCACAAAGTCCTAGCACTCACAAATACATTTAGCTGACCACAGTTTAATTATGTCCACTGCTATATAAAATAATTTCAGACTGACCACTAACTTACAGATATCTGGTCATTTTGTCTTTTTGAAAAAGTGAAATGTATCCAGATATTGAATCAAGAACAAACTAATGTTTTGAATACAAATATTTATTTGGAGTCTGTCCTTTTTAAACATGTTTGTTGTCAGTGATCTGTAGAGATGCTTTCTGATCAGAGTTCTTTGTGCTGACTTGTATACTTTAATACAGCACTAATTGTTTGCTTTAGGTTGAGTTCATAATCCTCCCCTTACAAGGACAGAAAGTATTGTGAAAAAGTAATTAGGAGAATGCACGGTTTTACTTTTCAAAATACTTAAAATTGATCACCTTGCTGCTGTCTGTCTCCTTCTCACAGCCAGTGACCCCTTTGATCCATTTCTGATGGGCTCTGTAGGGACTTCCTCTTCTACGGCACAGCAGTCAGGCCCTGATCTCTTCAGTGGTTTTCTGAGTCCTGACGAAACAGCCAGCAACATCAGCAACCTGGCCCCTCCACCCTCCTCAAGCTCAGACTTCTTCAACCTCAGTATGTCACCCTTAACAGATAAATAACTTGGCTAAATCTTGGCAATATGGCAATGCCTCACATAATCTAGATTCAGATGTGACTTTTCTGTCAATGCAATGCAATCTCTCCAGTATTGTCCTCAGATTTCCAGTTTGAAAACCTGAAATGCTTAAGTACATTTATGCAGTTCTACCTAGACAGATGCATGTACTTCAGTATCAATAAGTCTAATAAAGCTGTATAAAGCATCCTTTATAATAATTATTTCAGTCCACCACAGGTGAAATCAACCTGCACTGAACATGACTGCTTAAAATATAAATGCATCACCTAAAAGTCCTTTAGTTACACTTTTCTGTAATTCTTCTAAAGCTCTTAGTGATGTGAATACTGCTAACACTACAGCATTGTTCCTTTTTTCTTTTCTTTGGCAGATAATTTGTCATCCAATACCTCTAAGATACCATCTTCTGCCAGTCAACCCGACCTCCTGAGTGGCTGGGATGCCTGGACATCTAACTCCAATAGCAGTAGTGCTATGCCTCCTCCCAGTAGCAGACCCACATTCACAGGTACAGTTGGCAGAAAGATAAAGATAAAGATGAAGATTAAATTATCTTGATAGGTGTCAAATGGGTCACACACACACACACACACACACACACACACACAAACAACAACAACAACAACAACAAAAATGCTAACCAGGTCAGTGTAAGACCTGGTACATTGCCATTGCAGGCATTGTGATACCAGTGCTTCTTCTCTGACCAGGAAAGTGTATACAGTTAGTTAATTCTGTTTAGATAGATAATCAGTGAATTAAAATTGTTAAAATCTCATTACATTAATGACATTTTGAATTTGTTGTACTTCGGTAGGGTTTATAATTATTAATATTTATTTTTTGGGCTACTATGGCACATTTTATTTGGTAAAAAATAACAAACAAGATGTGGGAAATAAACAATAAATCATGGATTAGGACCCACATAATGTAGAATTAAGAACAATACATCCTGTTATTGTTTTTGGCTCTACCTAACACTAGGCTTACCTCATTTCCAGCTCCTTCATCCAATGTTTCTTCTGGCCCGTCCATCGCTCAGACCAAGTCCCAGAGCTTTGACCCCTTTGCAGACATTGGGAATATTGGCTCTGCTCTTCCAGGTAACAGACACTATACATTCTTAATTATTACTGTCAGCAATCAAATTTTTAATAAGTAACATGTACTATCAGTCAGTGGGCAGAGATCCAGTAAACTCAGGCTAAACATAAAAGTCAGAAATGTTATTATATTTAGCACTAGTAACTTATAATGCACATCATTGAATGAATTTAAATAGAATGGTATGTTCTTCCATGATGTTGCTCAGGGCCTGGATGACCTTTGGTAATATTACAGGCAATATCTGGAGGCTATACAAGATGCATAAGAAGAGGTTAAAACTGGGCTAATTCATGATTATATATATATAATACATTATTACAGGTTCTTCAAGTGGTGGGTTTCAAGCTTCCGGCTTTAACCAGAAGACTGCCCAGCAACCTAAGGGTGGGAGTCAGTGGCAGTCGGGACGACCTGCAGGAAAGCCATGGACAAATCCGACGACACCCAAACCCCAGCCTGCCAAACAGGCACCGCAAGCCAAGCCTAACTACAACCTCAATTTCAGTGTGATTGGGGGGAGAGAGGATAGAGGAATTAGGGGGCCTGGATTTGGTGAGAAATCGCTAAAGATACAAAGTATTTTCATAATCATACTTGTTTTACTAAAACTTTAAATATGCAATTATTCTCAAATTGAGTTTACATGTAAACCATATGTTTAGCTTTTTCTCTCTATCAAGGAGCATGGTTGAACTGACATTTAAATACAAGGTTCTGGACATGTGGCCAAAGTATTCATAATTTTTTCAATTAATTTGAATTTAAAAAGGGAAATACATTTACAATGTAAATGTATTATTTAGAATTCAGTTTTTACAAAAGTTGGGACCTCATTTTGTTCTTCTGAAACAGAGATAGTTATTGAAAGAGATTGCATATGTATTTATGTATAAATTGAAGTTAAACTATCTTTCCTTATTAGTTCAAATTTATAAAATATAATTACAGTTAAGTCTAGGGGTATCATATTTTTCACCATTCTCATAGGAAAATACATCTAACTCAGTTAAATGTGTTACATTTATAATTGTTTTCACAGGACCAAAGCCTAAAGTGAAGGAGGATGATTTTGAGGACCTCTTGTCCAAACAGGGTTTTGCTGCAAAAATGGATAGGAAAGGACCAAAGACTATTGCGGAGATGAGGAAACAAGAGATGTCTAGAGATATGGACCCTCAAAAACTTCAGGTGTGTGTCATTTCCACAAGATCACAGGGTTTCCCAGAGCTGTATTCATGGCAGGTGGAACTTCTCTATTTCAGGGAATTAGGATTATTTTCATAACCTGATGTTCCCTTTAGATTGCGAGATGTTCCATTACATAGTATGGGTAGATATACAGTTGTCACCAGAGATACTTACAGCAGAATGAGGAGAGGATGAGGCCTAGGGTGCTAGGGCAGTTGCCTTATGTCTTACAGACTAAGGCCCTTCAGCTCTACTTTGGACAGGTGGGTCTTCTCCATGGTGCAGAGTGGCTATGACCTGCAGTTCCGGCTCAGCCCTCCTCACTTCAGCAGGGTGGTTTTCACCAGAAAAAGAGATGAAGGTTCTGCTAGAGAAGCAGGCAATTTAAATTATTCCCAAGGATTGTGTGTTACCTGAACAAACAGGGCCTCCGTTCAAGTACCCTTGACCATCTAGCTTGGAAACTTATGCATTGGGCATAGATGCTAACTCAAGAATATAGTCAGAATAACTGGGCCTGTCTGAGGGTGATGTTCACACTCTGGTTAATGTCAGAGCGACCTCCACACTCTCAATATGGGATGTGGTGGGAAATCTTTCAGGACTAGTGCTTGGCTCATTGTCTGAAAGCAGTTTCCTGCAGTTTTTACAGGACCTTTTTGACAGGTCGCCTTCCAGTTTCAAAGTTTTTGAATGCTCTGTTCTGTGTGTATGTTGGCCTATTATGTTGATCAGACAAATACCTGGTTTTGTTCTGTGCAGCTTTTTGTTTATTATGCTGCACGTCACCAGGGTCAGCCCCTATCTAAGTAGCATCTGTCTTCCTGGGTCGGAGCCATTAGGGGGGCCTATTTGGCAGTGTTGCATCCTCTCCTTAAATCTGAAGCACCTGGGCTTCCTTGCCATTGGGAGATGTGACTTCACAGGCAGCAGATGCTGACCTAGAGGATGGAGTGTCTTGCTTTGTCCTTAAGGCCACAATACACTATGAAATTTCTATGAAATCCGATTTCATGAAATCCGAATGCAGCCCAGGATTTCCTCGAAATTTCATTGAAAAAAACAGATTTTATGCAATTTCAAGCTATAGAGCAGAGTCCTATTTTCATGAAATTGCCCTGGACAAGTATCCAATCAGAGAGCAAGAAGGAGTCACATGACAACATCTACGACGTCACTGGGAAGCTTGAACAGCAGATAGGAAGTTGGACAGGAGAGGAGAGCCAGAGAAGCACCAGTTTACACAGTGTTTACGGCTACTGTCTCGTACACATAAAACTGTGGTAAATTGGCAAAAGCCATTTATTAAATATTAAATAAACATTAAATACATATTTTCCTTTCAGTCTCGTATTTCTTCCATTTAGTTTTCCTCAAATCATAGTTGTGTATCATTATTATTATTATTATTATTATTATTATTATTATTATTATATCTTGGCAGACGCCCTTATCCAGGGGGACTTACAACATAAGTGCAAAACAAAGTGCAAAAATACAGTTCAATAAAGGCATCAATCATTACAAATTCAATTTACATAAAATATAGCAATTCAAAATATAATACATTTTACAACTTCTAATTTACAATTTACACAGGCAAGTACAGTAAGTGAGGTCCTACATCCTGGACAGTAAAAGCTAAGTGCTGTCAAGATGTAGGGTCACAGTCAGGGGCTATGGGAAAGGGAGGAAGGAGGAAACAAATTAAAAACGCAAGAAGCATAATAACAATCTGTCAATCTGAAAAAAATAGTTTTAGTAAAAGTGTACAGTGTTGTTTTTGTTTGTTTTTGTTTTGTATAAATACATGCACACATGAAACAATGCAAGACTATCAGTGTTAGATATCTAAAAAATATTAAAGTACAAGTTTTGAGCAAATATGTTGGACAAATATATTTCTGCAAAGTACAATACTGAAACTAGTATTGCTTTCATTAATTTCTGCAACAAATACTGAATGTAAACTTGCATAGACTTCAGTGAAGCTGTCTTATTTTTGCCACAATGTACAGCATGGCTGAAGCTGTCATAATGAAATATGCCTATACAGAAAGTATTTACATTTCTCTATCTTCTTTCTTGCTTTTCTCTTTCAAAACTCAAAACTTCATCACGCAGTCTCGCTCCCAAACACCCTTTATATAGCGTGCGATTGCATCCCCATTTCATCTGATTTAATCTGATTTCACCCAATGAAATCGTGCAATTTCGCATAGTCAGATTTAATGAAATCCAACGAAATCGAACACATTCATATTTCATGGAAATTTCATAGTGTATTGTGGCCTTCAGAGTATCTCCGATAGCTCTGGTTTACCTACCCATACTGCAAAATGGAAAATCTCACAATTGAAAGGGAATGATAGGTTATTAACATGAATATATTACAAGTTTCTTGTTTTTACAGTGACCAAAAAGTACAGCATCTCCAAAAACGGGTATATCAGCTATGCAATAAAGTAAAAGATATATTTTAACTGGAGTTTCGCAAAGGTAATGTTTGTTTCTCCTTGTGCAGATCCTGGACTGGATTGAAGGAAAGGAGCGGAACATCCGAGCCCTGCTGTCCACCCTGCACACTGTGCTGTGGGAAGGGGAGACACGGTGGAAGTCAGTGGGCATGGCCGATTTAGTGACACCAGATCAAGTCAAAAAGTATTACAGAAAAGCAGTGCTGGTGGTCCATCCAGACAAGGTAAAATATGTTTTGTGACATTCACACAAAGTATGTAAATTTAATTTAACATGGTAAAGTTGCCCATTTTTGTTTCTTTACAAATATCACTATCGTCTGTCCACACTGACAGCCCTTGTTAAATGATGCCTATAAATGTACACACCCATTTAAAAAAAAAAAAAGACTGGGCCAAACCGGGCTTAAGCATTTGCAAATTACAATTGTGAAAGTGTCCTTTGCCTTGTGTATTATTCAAAAAGTCTCTTAATACAGAACCAATGTATATTACTAATGCACTCTAAAATGCATATGACATGGGAAGTGAAATGTTCTATAAACACTGTTCTGTCTTTTGTATTATATACATTTTTTTTATGATTTAAATCCAGGTTTCAGATTAAATTGCTTTTAATCAGTTGCCACTGTGAAGCTAACCAACTTTAAAAATTGTTCTCACTTTCAGGCCACTGGGCAGCCGTATGAGCAGTATGCCAAAATGATCTTCATGGAGCTCAAGGATGCCTGGTCAGAGTTTGAAAATCAAGGGTCAAAAGCACTTTTCTGAGACAGGAGACCGTGGTCTAAAGTGTTCCTGTGTCTGTGTGTTAAGAGCGTTACCTTTTTACAGCCCGTAGAAAGGCTCTGATATTTTCAGTTTTCCAGGAAGGAAACTGCATCATTGCATATTTTTTGTCAGAATTCATGAGACAATCACTGCATTCAAGATCACTGTAGCAACTGGCTCCATCAACCTGAATGTCTGAAAAACAGCTTGTACTGAAACTGCAGTATTTAACACACCTAGGACAAACATCTTGTTTTACACTTATCTTACATTATATTGGAATTTGGTGGTTTCTCAAGAATGCCTAACATACCCTTAAAATGTTTTACATAATATTTGTATCCCAAAGTTTATGGTGAAGAGGTGTAATATGTGTGTGTCCATTACTGTTGCAGAGAAAGAAAAATAAGAGAAATTGTCACCAGGATACTTTTTGCTATATGAAGCTGAGCAAAATGCAGATTTTCTTCCCTCTCAGAGTTGTGTGATAGTTTTCCATTACCAAACAATAATGTAAATATTCTGTTGATGATGTGGTCTGTTAAGATCTTATAACTACTGAGCCACAAAATCATATACAAAGATGTTAGGAATTTTGACCCATTAGTTTGTTTTTTTGGCTTGTAATATATCAAGTCTCTCTCGTCAGATGGTTATGCATTATTTAAAATTTCACACTCCTTCCAATGAAAGTATCATGGAGCACCAGAATGATCCTTTGATCTCTAAAGCAGGTGTGATATCCTGTAAACAAACAATTCCCTTTTTTCCATTTGCCTTTTTTAAAATATATAAATTCATGGACCAATTTAGCTTGAGGTTTTATTTTGTATTTTGTTGAAATGTACTAGACATTTTAAGATAAATAGATAAATATATGGGTTGAATGTCTATAAGTAAAAGTGCTCATCAGCCAGTCATTCCAAAGCAAATATTAACACGAATGTGGTTGCTCAGATATTTATAGGTTACAGCATGACAGAAACAAATTCATATTTCTCCCACCAATTAAATTATGAAATCAAGGTATTTTCTTGTTAAAATGAAACATTGTGAGGTATTATGGTTTGGGTACTGTTTCTGGGAACATATACCAGCAGTATATTATTGAGGAGTGATCAGGCCTTTGAAGGGCAGAGTGTGGCTCTGGCTGTGTTAAATATGTTGTTTTTCCAAGTTAGTAATACTCACTAATGATAGATATAACTAAAAGCAAACAAGAAATTAGATGTATAAATGTACAAAACAGTTATTTGGGTAACAACAAAAAAAGAGGTATACAAATGTGCCTAGTCTCCACTGATTCCAATTCTATATACTGGAATCTTTTTGGGTGTCACTGCTCGGGCAGTCACCTCTTCCATGGTCACATTATCCTTTTCATCTTAGCTTTACAATACCACTTAACAAAGTTTTGAGGAAATATAGCATCAGAACACCTAATGTTAAGAAACTTGAGGTTAATGTTTAGTACAAAACCTACTTTATATGATAGTGTTATATCGTGTTTGGATTTCATTCTGAACTATGCCGTTATACCTCACATAGATTGTTCTTTTAATAATAATAATTTTCCCATTTAGCATTACTAATATGTCACTACCATTGATCATTAGATGATTCTAACCACACTTCTTATTTCATCAGTGTGTGACTGTGTGTTCTTCGTTCTATTACATTTTAATTGTTAACATAATCCATGTACCTACTGTCCAAGCTACTAACAGGTCTGTAATTCTGCCACTGTCTGCACCTTCACACACTTTACAGAGCTCTATGACCTTGGAGCTTTTGGCAAAATACATTTAATAAAAAAAAAAAATACAAAAAAAATGTGCCCTTGTATCATGAGCCATAAACACTTATAAAATCAAGCAGCCGTCTTCACACTTGACTGTGATGTTGCTGTTTATTTATTTATTTTATTTATTTCATGTTTATTAACTAGAACATCATGATGTTACAACAGCGGTGGGAGGAGAAACACTCAATAAATATAAGAAGAATTTGACTTCTGCTTGCTGTCACTTGTGATTCTGAGTTCTTGTTAGAAAATCACACTGTGTTTGAGGCCAGGCCTATAGATACCCGTTAGTCATGTGATCCCTATAGCTTTTGGTTTTCTGTTCTAGATCAATTTGAAATAGTTGTAATCAGGAGCCTTCTGTCACCTACGGTTTCAGTTAAAAAAATGAAATAAAAACACGTTTGCCTTGGCCATAGGTTTCAGTACCCTTAGCTCTACCTAGAATCCAGAATTTATAGCAGTCAGTACTGTGCACAGCTTTTTTGAGGGGGAGGGGCTCAATCCAAAATAAGGGCACCCTGTGTTGGCGAGGTGTGGTCCGGAGGGAGGGGGCGTGCTAACAAAGTGCGTTCTGGGGAGGGGGGGAGTGCTTGGGATAAAGGGCACTTTTTTTAGTTTAAGGGAAAAAGGGCATGGGCTCAAGCACCACCTGGGGTCTATCTGTGCACGTGCCTGATAGCAGTGGTCCTCTGCCCAGGTCCTGGAGACCCCTATTGTTAAGGTGTTCATTCGAGAGACGAAATGTCACTTGAATCTACATTAAAGAATAAAGTAATTGCTTCAGATGGTAAATTGAGTGCTCGGGCGGAATTAACAATAAACTATGTTTTACCGCTCCAGGACCAGTTTTGGGGGCAGTTTTGTGGGAAATAATAAACAACATACCTTCATGATATGCAAAGTTGTAATAATACCTTAGATAACCACTTGCCTACCATAAACATTACCAAATTCATGTATATAGAAATATATGTGGTAAGTATATGTGACATTTTTTTAAAATAATGTATGGAACTTAAATATAAACTTTATATGAAGTATATATTGTTTAGGGTTATGAATGCTTCCCAGAAACAGGTTCACATCTATTTTAGTTTTTCATAATAAGGAAATAAGGACAAGTAATTATCTATTCACTAGGGGGACAAAATTGACTGTTTTCAGTGACTGTATCAACATTTCACGTTGTAGTTTCTACTGAAAAACTTAAGACTGTAATTATTTAAAGCCTTAAAATACTAAACATACCTTCAGCTGTTATTTGAATAACAGTCAAAGCTAGAGGCTTGTAGAATGTACTGTCAGCAAGCATGCGCCCAGGGCAGTGCACGCCAGAAAACACTGTACCAGTTACTCATTTAATCAAATCATTAGGTTAATATATAAAAGGTAATTTCTATACAGGAGTACAAAAAATCAAGTGTTGAATCTGTTTTAGCAACTTGTAAATCCCTAGCTACATTGTAATAGGTTAGGCCATATTTTTTAGTTTGTATTCAGTTCAATGGGCGAACTATATCAGGATGTATATGTAGGCCAAAAATGCTTTATTTGATTATTTAAGCATGCACATTTACAAACTTGCTAATTACAGTTAAAAATACCCCATTATGCATATCCATCAGCAGAGCCTTATTGTTTTTGTTTAATGATTTTGTATTTTCATTTTAAAAGTTAGGGTATTTAAACAATCAGTGTACATGATGTGTAAGAGTTGGATTACAAATTGGCATTACATCTTGAAGATTGGATTTCTGCAATCTGGTATCAATATCTATATAAAGATTTCTTCTTTATGAAGTAAATGATCAATGGGATGTTTCTGCCTCACACATCCAAACTAAAAGTTGATATTTTGGTGCGACGATAATGTGATAACTCAATGTACTTACTATATATTTTATAATGACTTTCACCTCTTGGTGATTTTTTTCATTATGAAGGGACTAAAACAAACCTCAGTCTTACTTTGGTCACCTCTTCTAAAGGTGTAAAATACAGTTTTTAATTTAAAAGATTGGTTTAGAAGGTGGTCATTGTCTATAAATACGTGTGTGTGTATATACTGGTATATGATTTAAACTATAATTCATAATATGGAAGATTCTCTGCCAATCTTGTATGACATTTATGACCAATAAAATGCAATCATAAAATACACTAGTTTCCATGTTTGTAAGATTTGTATGCCTGGTTTCTATACCATTTATTTAACTGAAAGCATTGAATGTAATTTGATCATACAATTCAGTGAATTAATTCATTGCGTGTCACTGTACAAAGCAAACTTATTTGAGAGTAGGTAAGTTACACAATAAATGTTTGGAGCCCATGGTGTTGTATTTGTAATTGTTACATATTTGGTTTTAACAATGTTAATAATTTACACATTAACCACAGGTCAACATGTACAGTAGCCTATAGATTATTGCATACCCTTGCTGAAAGGTTCAATGAGGGTATGAGTAACCCTGGAGGGTGCTGTATATACCAATATCTGATTATTACTTAAAGCAGTTGAAGCCCTGACAGACAAAGTGAAGGTGGGAAAAATATATATATATATATTTTAACAAAATTAAACCACAACTGAGAATGAGAATGGAGAAACAATACAAATGTTCAACTGAAATAACTCTGAAAGTACTGACAAACAAGCAGACTGCCACATGTTGAAGTCGCCCATTCAACATACTGTGGACTGTGGCTGGACTCTGGACTCTGGACTCTTATGCACACGCAGAACAAGCCTTTGATACATGGTTGATGATGAATTCTACTTCCTATAGAACTGGAATACTCTTACTCATACTTCAGTCTTTATTAATTTGAAATCACACTTTAAAACGATACTATTTATCTATCGAGAGAGAGGTTTTCAAATAACTTGTATTAATCAGTTTACACACAGTTTACACAAACGAGTATATTAAAACACTGTGATTATATACTGCATTATTCACTTTCTACTTCTATGTTACACTCTGTGCACCAGTACAACGTTTTGTGAGTGTGGGTACCAAATGTGGAGTCTGCCATGGATACACCTGAGGTAGTATTGCTCCCACTTAGCAAAATTAATATTTGTAATATTTAACATTGGAAGCTGGTATCACAGATAATATATTACTAGCATGGTAATGCACAGTATTTAAATGTGTTTATTACTAGTAAGAAGTATATTTGAGATAGAGAAAATGAGCGATTCATCGATTTAAAACAAAAGATTTCCATTAAAGAAGACATTCACTACTCAATGCCCTCTGAGAAGTTAATGTACCTATTAAATGGCTACAGGAAGGGAGGGGCTTCAGTATATATACGATATGTTATTACAATGTACCAATTGTCAATATACATTCGCACACATTATCAGCTGTAGATGCTTTAACAGAGTAACGCATATTGAACAGACCCCAGGCATGCGCCAAATGCACCACTTGTTCCGATAAAGCCTGTACGGCCACCAGCCAACACAATACCTTGTTGACCACAAAGGCCTCCACTTGGCCTCCATCAACTCAACTCCATCAACTATGTTAATAAGTGCCTTCAAGCTGTCAATGATTTATTTAAAACCCATATTTGTATATGTGTTGTAGGTCTTCTTGTGTGTACTGCTAGCTGCTATGGGTAGTGGCTGGTAGTTAGCGTTGCCACAAGTCCCGTATTGAAAAATAAAATGCACTTTCCCTTACTGAGTCGACACGGGACGCGATTTGTCCCGTATTTTCGTGCACACCCAACTCTATTGCACACACTACGATTTCACATACTTGCAATGACATGAGAAATAATAAAACCAAAAGCATTTACGAGGCCGAGCGGACAGTATTGATCAGACGCGCGGGTTTAAACAGAGACAGAGGCTGTACAGAGACAGAGGCTGTACAGAGACAGAGGCAGTACAGAGGCAGTACAGAGACAGAGGCAGTACAGAGACAGAGGCTGTACAGAGACAGAGGCTGTACAGAGACAGAGGCAGTACAGAGGCTGTACAGAGGCAGTACAGAGACAGAGGCTGTACAGAGACAGAGGCAGTACAGAGGCTGTACAGAGACAGAGGCTGTACAGAGGCAGTACAGAGACAGAGGCTGTACAGAGACAGAGACAGTACAGAGACAGAGGCTGTCCCGACACAGGCCTGAGAGCAGGCGCACACGAGTACAAGGCCAACTGCGCAGTCTGCCACAGGGTATCCACTGTGCGACCTCAGGCAACACTCAGCAGCGGATAGGAGCGGAGGAGGGGCGCAGTTGAGGACTGCGCAGACTCAGAGGCGGAGACGGACAGTCGCTGTTGCTGGTGCTGCTGTTGTATTAGATCACACTGTTCACAGGCATCGTGTGACAGTTATGCGCCAGCTGACAGAGCAGGGATGGGCAAAGATACATCAAAATGTATTTGAAAATAAAATACCAAATACCTTAACTACAAAATACAGCAGCCACACCATGTATCAAAATAAACTACTGTATTTTTGTATTTTAAAAATACTAAAAATACTTTTACAAGGGAGCATGAAATCACTTTGCAAACCTTCCTTCTATTGGCCTATTTGCTCTCTCCCTTCACCAGTAAACTGACTCAGCTGATTAAGCAGACAATGTTTCATAGCAACAGCTTTCCTCTGCCTAACGAGTCATGTGATAAATCTGACATATGCAACCAGTTAACAGATCAAATATTCACATATCCCAGTGATCACCCAGATGAAGGTTAGTTTTAAAGTAACCAACAGTTTAATGTTTAACTAACACTTTGCTAATGACTCATAATTGTATCCTAATTTAGTTACTTGGTGTTTGGTAATGAAGGGCCTACTTTTCATCAGCAACACTGACTCAATGACAAACAAGTCATTCATAAGAAGACACCTGATGGCACCTTTATTCATAGCAACTAGTTTCTAAGTAATAAATAATTTGATTGTTAATCATAAATATAATAAATTATGTTTCAGGCAATCATTCATGCAATGGTATGCAAAATCATGATCCTACTAAACAGCTACTGCAATTAGGGTACAATCATTTAGCATTCAACTATTTATTTATCAATCATTGGACACCTATTTGGAGGTTGAAAAAAAACATTTTCGCACTTTGTCAACAATTATTAAATGATCAATATGTTCTGATTTTAAATGTAGCCAGGAAAATAATCAGAAAGTAGCAACAGAGCTTGCCAAGGAGTGGTGGATGGGTTGACAACCTGCTCTTTAATGGCGTTGCAGCACAACATTGTTAATGACAATAAGGCACACGTGTGTGCATTTAACAAGTTACACCATATCGTGGTATTATAATGTAATATTGTACAACACTGAAATGCTTTTATTTATTTAGGGTTAGAGTCCCCATTAAACTTTCTTTATTTTTGATAGTATTGTATTTTTTTTAATACATTTTGTGTTTTAATGTGTAATATAGTATTTTCAGTATTTGAGTACTTATGGCGTGGGTGTTTTTTTACCTAAAATCTTTATTAATTATTGCTGTTATTTTAATGTCCACAGTGTACTATTTAAATGTGTATGCATTACTAAATCTATTTCAGTGTATGTTACAGTTTTTCCCAATTGTTTACACACGTTTGCTGAATCTTTGGCTCATTTTGCAAAACTCTAAACACAAAACAAAAACACAAACACAAAATGCAAAAGTCTACAAATCTCTAGCAAAAGCAAACACTGCATTCAAAACTGTTCTATCTCTTTCCAAAATGTTTTTTTGCATCAAAATGACACACACACACGTCATATGAATAGATCTGTCTACCAACCAACAACACACTGATGTGCTCAACACAAAACAATACTATGAATATCCCATCAGTAGATTTATGCCTTTTGCATTTTCATTGTTACACTGTAGCTGGTTGTAAAATATTGTCACATTAATGTATACCTACTCAATATATATATATATATATATATATATATATATATATATATATATATATATATATAAATAAACACACAAAAATTCAATACAGTAACAAAAACATTGTCATTTATTTCCAAAAGGCAGTATTTTTGAACACTTGTATGTAACACTTTCCATACCCAACAGGAGAAAACCAGGAAAAACATTCAGTAAGATAAAGTGGTTCATTCTTTCAAAACTGTAAACAGAAAAACACATGCAAAATATAAGACAAAAGAAATTAGGCTGCATCACACCTCCTATTTTGGTCTGGCCACAGCACCTCATCTACATCACAAGCGTTGTTCTCTCTGACTAAACAGCGGGGATAGAATCTTCTGGAGTGATGGATCCAGCTGCAGAAAGCCCCCACATCAGCTTCACCACATGCCTCCTCCATTGCCTGGAGAAGAGGCACATGTGTGAGGGGATGGCAGTCATATACCTTCCATCACCATGCTAAAAAAAAGTCTTCAATTGGGTTTAGGAATGGGGAATATGGTGGGAGGTATAGAACAATAAATTGTCGGTGGTCGATGAACCAGCCGTGGACCAGAACAGCCCAGTGGAAACTCACGTTGTCCCAGATGACAACATACCTGGGCTGCTCTGGTCCACCCCTCTGCTCGGCTAGAATATGGATGCCATGTAGTGTGTCCAGGACTTTGATGAGAAGGGCGGTGTTGTAGGGACCAAGGCTGGCATGGTGATGGAGGTCGCCTGCGCACATGGTGATATTCCCTCCACGCTGTCCAGGGACATTCACAATGGCACGGTGGCCAATAATGGTCCGTCCCTGTCCCCTTCTTTTGGCTAGGTTGAAGCCAGCCTCATCAATGTAAATATAAACGTGCTGAATTGCAGTGGCATCCAGCTCCAAGACTCTTTGAAACAATATGTAAAAATAGACCTAGAGCAGTCAATATGGTGAGGCACAATACACTGGGTTACAGGACTGTAATGTGTCTATACAGTGTTGATATGATAATAAATTCACAGTATAGTACTTACTTGCACATTCTTTAACCCTCTCTGAGTTTCGCTCAAATGGCACCCTGTAGACCTGTTTCATCAGGATTCGGTTGCACTGTAATACACGGTCCAATGTAGACAAGCCCACCTGTTGAATGTTATTGAATATGGTGTTGTCAGCAAATTTTGTGGTTCTGGATTTCTTGTAGTATAATGGTATTGTTTTGTTTGCCACCACCATGTTCACAATAGCGGTCTCCTGTTCTGGTGTGAACAGCTGGTGTCATCCACCATGGCCTGGCCATCTCTCAGTTCTGCAGAAGATCCACAAATATACTATGATTGGTTACAGTAAACTAAAATAATCTTGATTCTTTCGATATGAAATGACATTACTGTAACATTGGCCAACAATCACTGAGTAACATAGGCCTACTGAGATGTCGGACTGCAGTATACTAGAGTATACATACATAAAGAGTATAGTGTAGATGGTAGGTAATCTACCGGTTCTCATTTCTGATAGATGCAACCGTGTAGCGGCTCAGGTTGGGCTGAACTCTCTGCCCAGCCTCCCTCATACTCAATCCATGGTTGAGCACATGGTCCACTAATGTGGCCCTGATCTCCTCTGAGACAACTGTCCTTCCTCATCCTCATCCTCCTCTTACTCTCACTCCTTGACCTCTAGCCCTTGCTTCACCATTGACTTCCATTTTCCTCCAGAACAGGAGAGCTCATCTGTGGCCTTTTCTAGTGCTAAAGTGAACAATTCAGCAACAAGTGTTTACAGCTGTGAGGAGTGGGTGTTGCCAATTGGTGTATAGAGCTTGGCATTGTGATTGGCGTTGCTTTCCAAAGGGACTACAGACATTTGAATTTTGAATGTTGTGCCTAATGTAGAGAACTGTGTGTAGTGTTTTGCAAGTGTGATATAGAATTGGAAACTGAGTGTAAAGCAGGAATTGTGCTTGCAATTTTGCAGACTTGGTTTAGGGATTTGGCACATGAGTTTCAGGTTCCGGTGATTGCGTTTCATGTTCCAATTTTAGTGTGTAAAGAATTGGGAAAAACTGTAAAATGCAATACATGTTCTGTGATGTGCACTATTCAAATGTTTGTGTGTCTCTTAGTTTTACCTAAACATTTTCTCTCCGCCATAAAGATGGGCACCACTAAAACGTTTTGCGGCGAGGTGGGGACCCCCACAATCAAATCTCGCCTATATCGCCAAAAGGCCGGCCCTGACTGTACTGGAACAATCTTTCACAGATGCCTGTATGAGAAAATGTAAAAGGTATACAAAGTACTAAAGACAGCAGTGTTTTGTGTAAAGTACATCAGTGTGTTGTTGCTGCTTTTAAAGAGTGATCCCAGCAGGCACTCGACGTCATTTCAACGTTGTTTCGTGGTATTCAACGTGGATTTGGCAACGATTAATCAACCCCCGAAATATACGTTGCTTTCAGGTTGAATAGACGTCGTAACAGTCAATACAATGAAACAGGACCCCAGATAACAAACACAATATCCTCTCAAAAAAATTTGCAAAATTCCCCTTAATAAATTATATATATATATACACTCACCTAAAGAATTATTAGGAACACCATACTAATACTGTGTTTGACCCCCTTTCGCCTTCAGAACTGCCTTAATTCTACGTGGCATTGATTCAACAAGGTGCTGAAAGCATTCTTTAGAAATGTTGGCCCATATTGATAGGATAGCATCTTGCAGTTGATGGAGATTTGTGGGATGCACATCCAGGGCACGAAGCTCCCGTTCCACCACATCCCAAAGATGCTCTATTGGGTTGAGATCTGGTGACTGTGGGGGCCAGTTCAGTACAGTGAACTCATTGTCATGTTCAAGAAACCAATTTGAAATGATTCGACCTTTGTGACATGGTGCATTATCCTGCTGGAAGTAGCCATCAGAGGATGGGTACATGGTGGTCATAAAGGGATGGACATGGTCAGAAACAATGCTCAGGTAGGCCGTGGCATTTAAACGATGCCCAATTGGCACTAAGGGGCCTAAAGTGTGCCAAGAAAACATCCCCCACACCATTACACCACCACCACCAGCCTGCACAGTGGTAACAAGGCATGATGGATCCATGTTCTCATTCTGTTTACGCCAAATTCTGACTCTACCATCTGAATGTCTCAACAGAAATCGAGACTCATCAGACCAGGCAACATTTTTCCAGTCTTCAACTGTCCAATGTTGGTGAGCTTGTGCAAATTGTAGCCTCTTTTTCCTATTTGTAGTGGACATGAGTGGTACCCGGTGGGATCTTCTGCTGTTGTAGCCCATCCGCCTCAAGGTTGTACGTGTTGTGGCTTCACAAATGCTTTGCTGCATACCTCGGTTGTAACGAGTGGTTATTTCAGTCAAAGTTGCTCTTCTATCAGCTTGAATCAGTCGGCCCATTCTCCTCTGACCTCTAGCATCAACAAGGCATTTTCGCCCACAGGACTGCCGCATACTGGATGTTTTTCCCTTTTCACACCATTCTTTGTAAACCCTAGAAATGGTTGTGCGTGAAAATCCCAGTAACTGAGCAGATTGTGAAATACTCAGACCAGCCCGTCTGGCACCAACAACCATGCCACGCTCAAAATTGCTTAAATCACCTTTCTTTCCCATTCAGACATTCAGTTTGGAGTTCAGGAGATTGTCTTGACCAGGACCACACCCCTAAATGCATTGAAGCAACTGCCATGTGATTGGTTGATTAGATAATTGCATTAATGAGAAATTGAACAGGTGTTCCTAATAATCCTTTAGGTGAGTGTATATATACATATATATATATATATATATATATATATATACAGCAGACACATATATCCGTTAATATACATACATAAATACACATACATGTATATGTGTGTGTGTATACACTCACCTAAAGGATTATTAGGAACACCATACTAATACTGTGTTTGACCCCCTTTCGCCTTCAGAACTGCCTTAATTCTACGTGGCATTGATTCAACAAGGTGCTGAAAGCATTCTTTAGAAATGTTGGCCCATATTGATAGGATAGCATCTTGCAGTTGATGGAGATTTGTGGGATGCACATCCAGGGCACGAAGCTCCCGTTCCACCACATCCCAAAGATGCTCTATTGGGTTGAGATCTGGTGACTGTGGGGGCCAGTTTAGTACAGTGAACTCATTGTCACGTTCAAGAAACCAATCTGAAATGATTCGACCTTTGTGACATGGTGCATTATCCTTCTGGAAGTAGCCATCAGAGGATGGGTACATGGTGGTCATAAAGGGATGGACATGGTCAGAAACAATGCTCAGGTAGGCCGTGGCATTTAAACGATGCCCAATTGGCACTAAGGGGCCTAAAGTGTGCCAAGAAAACATCCCCCACACCATTACACCACCACCACCAGCCTGCACAGTGGTAACAAGGCATGAGGGATCCATGGTCTCATTCTGTTTAAGCCAAATTCTGACTCTACCATCTGAATGTCTCAACAGAAATCGAGACTCATCAGACCAGGCAACATTTTTCCAGTCTTCAACTGTCCAATTTTGGTGAGCTTGTGCAAATTGTAGCCTCTTTTTCCTATTTGTAGTGGAGATGAGTGGTACCCGGTGGGGTCTTCTGCTGTTGTAGCCCATCCGCCTCAAGGTTGTACGTGTTGTGGCTTCACAAATGCTTTGCTGCATACCTCGGTTGTAACGAGTGGTTATTTCAGTCAAAGTTGCTCTTCTATCAGCTTGAATCAGTCGGCCCATTCTCCTCTGACCTCTAGCATCAACAAGGCATTTTCGCCCACAGGACTGCCGCATACTGGATGTTTTTCCCTTTTCACACCATTCTTTGTAAACCCTAGAAATGGTTGTGCGTGAAAATCCCAGTAACTGAGCAGATTGTGAAATACTCAGACCGGCCCGTCTGGCACCAACAACCATGCCACGCTCAAAATTGCTTAAATCACCTTTCTTTCCCATTCAGACATTCAGTTTGAAGTTCAGGAGATTGTCTTGACCAGGACCACACCCCTAAATGCATTGAAGCAACTGCCATGTGATTGGTTGGTTAGATAATTGCATTAATGAGAAATTGAACAGGTGTGCCTAATAATCCTTTAGGTGAGTGTATAATGGTACTCTATGACAAGCCGCTTAGCTGACGAATCAGAGTCAGAAAGGGTCAAGTAATCAGCCAATGAGATGAAAGCGGAAAAGACTGTAAACTTGAACACAGCCTGGGAAGAGCCTCCATTGTAACTGCGCTGGCTGTGTGGAGGAAGGGTTTCTCAAGTAAGAGTATATATATATATATATATATATATATATATATATATATATATATATATATATATATTTTGTGTAGGCTATTGAAAGGGTCTTTGCTGCTTGAATGTTTAACTGCTATATACTGTAGAAATTGATGAAGGTATATAATTAGAATTTAAGCACATTCCTCTAAAGGAAAAATATTTGTGAGTTTCGTTAATTTAAATAAGTCATTAACGGCTAGTTTAACTCAATATTTTACTAACAAAATATTTCAGTGCAGGATAACAAAACTGTATTATGTGTGCATTAATCAAATGTATTATCAAAATATTAACTATAATTAAAATATTTGATCAGTGACTGTTGAGGATATTTGAAATTTGAAAAATGTCAGCATGCTATATATACACACACACACAGTGAGGGAAAAAAGTATTTGATCCCCTGCTGATTTTGTACGTTTGCCCACTGACAAAGAAATGATCAGTCTATCATTTTAATGGTAGGTGTATTTTAACAGTGAGAGACAGAATAACAACAACAAAATCCAGAAAAACGCATTTCAAAAAAGTTATAAATTGATTTGCATGTTAAAGAGGGAAATAAGTATTTGACCCCTTCGACTTAGTACTTGGTGGCAAAACCCTTGTTGGCAATCACAGAGGTCAGACGTTTCTTGTAGTTGGCCACCAGGTTTGCACACATCTCAGGAGGGATTTTGTCCCACTCCTCTTTGCAGATCCTCTCCAAGTCATTAAGGTTTCGAGGCTGACGTTTGGCAACTCGAACCTTCAGCTCCCTCCACAGATTTTCTATGGGATTAAGGTCTGGAGACTGGCTAGGCCAGTCCAGGACCTTAATGTGCTTCTTCTTGAGCCACTCCTTTGTTTCCTTGGCTGTGTGTTTTGGGTCATTGTCATGCTGGAATACCCATCCACGACCCATTTTTAATGCCCTGGCTGAGGGAAGGAGGTTCTCACCCAAGATTTGACGGTACATGGCCCCGTCCATCGTCCCTTTGATGCGGTGCAGAAAAACACCCCCAAAGCATAATGTTTCCACCTCCATGTTTGACTGTGGGGATGGTGTTCTTGGGGTCATTCCTCCTCCTCCAAACACGGCGAGTTGAGTTGATGCCAAAGAGCTCGATTTTGGTCTCATCTGACCACAACACTTTCACCCAGTTCTCCTCTGAATCATTCAGATGTTCATTGGCAAACTTCAGACGGGCCTGTACATGTGCTTTCTTGAGCAGGGGGACCTTGCGGGCGCTGCAGGATTTCAGTCCTTCACGGCGTAGTGTGTTACCAATCGTTTTCTTGGTGACTATGGTCCCAGCTGCCTTGAGATCATTAACAAGATCCTCCCGTGTAGTTCTGGGCTGATTCCTCACCGTTCTCATGATTATTGAAACTCCATGAGGTGAGATCTTGCATGGAGCCCCAGATCGAGGGAGACTGACAGTTATTTTGTGTTTCTTCCATTTGCGAATAATCGCACCAACTGTTGTCACCTTCTCACCAAGCTGCTTGGCGATGGTCTTGTAGCCCATTCCAGCCTTGTGTAGGTCTACAATCTTGTCCCTGACATCCTTGGACAGCTCTTTGGTCTTGGCCATGGTGGAGAGTTTGGAATCTGATTGATTGATTGCTTCTGTGGACAGGTGTCTTTTATACAGGTAACGAGATGAGATTAGGAGCACTCCCTTTAAGAGAGTGCTCCTAATCTCAGCTCGTTACCTGTATAAAAGACACCTGGGAGCCAGAAATCTTGCTGATTGATAGGGGATCAAATACTTATTTCCCTCATTAACATGCAAATCAATTTATAACTTTTTTGAAATGCGTTTTTCTGGATTTTTTTGCTGTTATTCTGTCTCTCACTGTTAAAATACACCTACCATTAAAACGTACAAAATCAGCAGGGGTTCAAATACTTTTTTCCCTCATATATATATTTTGTTTTTACTTCAACTTTAATTCAACTGGAGACCTGTATAAAACATTGGAAAAACTGGGTGTGTATAAAAAAGTGCTCTGTAACCATTACTTGTATGGAAGTAGTTATAAAAAGATTGATAGCATTTTTAAAATCTGTTTTTCAGGTTTAATATACATGTGTAGAAATTCTACACAAATAATATGTTAATAGTACTATGACACATTTTCTGTTATTTTCTATACAATATGTGCAGGGTACTGTCTTTCTTCTAACATATGAAAGTACTGTTTTTATATAGTTAACACCAAGAAAGTGTATTTTAGTTGTTTTCATTTCTTCTCCCCCCAGATTAACTGTCATCACTCTCTCTCTCTTTCTGTGGTTGTTTGCATTTGCTGATTAAATTGATGTTGAAGGAATGTTGACAATTGACATTGATTCCATTTCCAAATGCAACCAATTTGCAACTAAATTTCAATGTTGTATTCATTAGATTACATTAGAAACAATGTTGTTTCAACGTCATATTTCAACGTTGAATATACTTTGCAAATACAACCAATTTTCAATGAAATTTCAACGTTGCCTATCTAACGTTGAATCAACGTAGATTATTCCAAGTTGATCCAATGTTTAATCATCAACGTTGATTCACCATTGAAAATTCCACGTCGATTCCATTTGCAAATTCAATCAATTTTTAATGTATATTCAACATTGAAATATGATGTATTTTGCCTGCTGGGATGATTCAAATGGTGCATGTGTGTATTGTGTTGCAAAAATGCCATTTTGAAAAATGATTGTTAGGTTTTGATGGCAGTTTCATTTTGACATAGAAGTGAGATGTTTATCTCCAAGTGTTGTCTTATTTGTCTTGTGTGTAGAGTTTTGACACAATGAGCCAATTCTGCATAACAAGTGTATACGTAATCGCAAAACACTGTATATAACATAACAGTCTTTTCTACCAGTTTATTTTTAAATCCACACGCATCAATACAGTTCAAACTCAGTGGAGAAAATATTCCAGAGGGGTTGTTGGGAATTTTAATCTGGGTGTAAAATAACCGATTTGAGTTTCTAGTTTGACTGGGATCCAAAATTATCGTCATGCAATTTAAAATGTTCCCGTGTGGATTTAAATGACATCCCATTATTTCTCCGCAGAAGCATCTGATTCCATTATCTTACCTCTCTACACTAATATATATGTGTGAGTGCATGTGTGTGTGAGTGTGTGTTTGAGAGAGTGTGAGTGTGTGTGTGAGTGTTTTTGAGAGTGTGTGTGTGAGTGTGTGTTTGAGAGTGTGTGTGAGTGTTTTTGAGAGTGTGTGTGAGTGTGTTTTTGAGAGTGTGTGTGTGAGTGTGTCTGAGTGTGTGTGTGTGTTTGAGTGTGTGTGTGTGTCTGAGAGTGTGAGTGAGTGTGTGTCTGAGATAGTGAGTGTGTGTCTGAGAGAGTGAGTGTGTGTGAGTGTGTTTTTGAGAGTGTGTGTGTGTTTGAGAGTGTGTGTGTGTGAGTGTGTCTGAGAGAGTGTGTGTGTTTGAGTGTGTGTGTGTGTCTGAGAGAGTGTGAGTGTGTGTGAGTGTTTTTGAGAGTGTGTGTGTGAGTGTGTGTCTGAGAGAGTGTGTGTGTGAGTGTGTGTTTGAGTGTGTGTGAGTGTGTGTCTGAGAGTGTGAGTGAGTGTGTGTCTGAGAGAGTGAGTGTGTGTCTGAGAGAGTGTGTGTGTGAGTGTGTGTTTGAGTGTGTGTGAGTGTGTGTCTGAGAGTGTGAGTGAGTGTGTGTCTGAGAGAGTGAGTGTGTGTCTGAGAGTGAGTGTGTCTGAGAGTGAGTGTGTGTGTGTGTTTTTGAGAGAGTGTGTGTCTGAGAGTGTGTGAGTGTGAGTGTGTGTCTGAGAGAGTGTGTGTGTGAGTGTGTGTTTGAGTGTGTGTGAGTGTGTGTCTGAGAGTGTGAGTGTGTGTCTGAGAGAGTGAGTGTGTGTCTGAGAGTGAGTGTGTGTCTGAGAGTGAGTGTGTGTGTGTTTTTGAGAGAGTGTGTGTCTGAGAGTGTGTGAGTGTGAGTGTGTGTCTGAGAGAGTGTGTGTGTGAGTGTGTGTTTGAGTGTGTGTGAGTGTGTGTCTGAGAGTGTGAGTGAGTGTGTGTCTGAGAGTGTGTGAGTGTGAGTGTGTGTGTGTGAAAACAATCCAGTATTCCAGGCCTGTCATTCCACTTTTATGTTTTATATGAGGTTATTTTAAAGAGAGCATATTCAGGATTTTAGGATTCCTGTGTGGGATTTGGAGATATAGACCGTCCTTCTGTTTTCCCCATTGTAGTCTATGGGTATTCCGTTTTGCCATTCGTTTTAATCTGTCCCTTTATTTTACAGAAACATCTCTTTACAAGCAGCTAATTGCTATTAAGTAGGTGTTTGTAATGTGTAATTTCGTCAACATTGCTGAATGATGTATTGTGATGCATTGTGATCTTGTGAACGTTTACCGTTTCAGAGATCAGTGCTATTTATTTTGAAAATGGATATATTGCGTTTTGATATAAATCAACAACTACACCCGTATGCACATATCTTAGAAGACATATACAATTAAAAAACAAAGAACTAGTTATAAAATTAAACTGAAATATTACATATAGTATGGTAATGACCCCTCACTACAGACCTTTCTAACACGCGTGAAAGTGCGTCTGTGCGAACACAGGTGCGACAGTGAAAAGCGCATGTGTTAAAAAGCCCGGATGAGACAAGAGTGTTGTGTAGAATTAGTGCTAAAAAGTGCAGGAAGTGCGTGTCGACGGACCACACAGACAGCGACGACACAGATACAGGGAAGCGCCTCTCTTTTTCTACAGGAGACTCTGTGCACCTGTTCACACGCACACACACTACACTGTGTATTACGGGGCCGCTGGCAAGGTGTCCATTATTTTCCCACTTTGAAGGTGGCAACCCTACTGGTAGTTGCAGTAGGCATTTTTAATAATCGAAACACCTTATTACAGCACTGTTGTAGAAACAACAAAAACATAAATATTATAGTTGATTTTACAATATAAAAAGCTACACGTTTAATTAAGCAAATTTATATTGCTGAAATATAATCAAAATGCCCCATATCGTTGTGGTCTCAGGCGAGAACAGCAAAGCTCCATCAAAGCTGGAACTCAGACTGCGCATGAGCACGTCATCACTGACCAGTTTCCACACATCTGGACCAAAAAGAAACAAATGATGGCATCCTCTCTAAAACGCATCATTTGCTATGTGTCCTATGCTTTCACATTAAATTTGTCCTATACCCTTTTGATGTATAATAATAACGTGTTTCGCATACATACGTAATCATGCATCTATTACATAGCCTGCGCTGAATAATTCAAGCATTACAAGTTACACGACTTACATTTAACTACATATATAACTAATGTGGTAATACAATAAATCACCATTTTCTTTCTAATCATTTCGGCACTCAAATTCATAAGTGTCCGATCATATAAGGAAAACTTTCCGGATCATCTGGTATATGAACACAAAAGCATTACGACTTACAGTTGCATCAAACCCTGTGGCATAAACATACGTTTTACTTTCGCATTTTCCATTTTCCTAATCTAACATGACGTGTCCAGTAAGTAATCAATTTTAAAGAAAACATAATATACTCATATAAAAATCTGTATTAATTCAATGTACAACTTGTGCATGAGAAATACAATATTTGTTAAAACCTTATTAAAAATATCGCTGAATCATTTGTGTAGAATGTTGCTGCTCGAATGGGAAGATTGCTGGTGGCGGATGTGGGCGAAAGGTCGTGCTGGAGTGAAAGCGGTGAAGTGTCCAGAGCTGCCAAGCGGGCCGCTTCAGTAGCGTCGTGACCTTTGCAGGATTTGGACTGAAACTACACAATGTCTCTAATTAGAGGTAAATCAACTTTGTTGCTTTGCGGGGAATCTGTATAAAGTGCTGTAAAAATATATATCATAATAATTGTGTAAGATTTTAACCATGTACAAGGACAAACGTCAGAAATCATTTGAAAGCTTTACAAACTAAATGAGGTGAATTCGCTGCTCCTCACAGGCACTGAGTGGCGCATGGAGACACTACTGCAGCGAATACTACACAAGACACGAACTAACTTAGGAAGAGCTTATTGTGTACAGGTCCACTACACCGAAGCAGTCAGACGATGTGAATCATTTAACTTTTTAGAAAACTAGTGATTTAAATATCAACCCGTACTATTGGCACATTTTTAATTTATTTTTTTATTTGACAGCTCATGAACAAAAGACCTTTTCCAGCTTGATCTTGCACAATTAACATACATTAATTGCTTTTGAAATAGCTAGTTTATGAACCTAAAATTTGTGACGACTAAGCTACCTTTTTTTTAATATATAATCTTCGAATATTCTATTTGTATCAGCAGAAGTGCTGCCAAAAGCACCGAAAGCGTTTCTGTTGCTAAATGCAGAAGACGGGTAGGCTGTCATCAGAATAATACAGTTTTCATAGTTTTTTGAGCTTAATTTAGTATTTGCATTTCTAAAATGCCTTAAATACAACACATAAATCTATATGTGCAGAATATATCTCTATATACTTATATCTGTCTCTAACATGTATCTATAATTTATGTATGTATGTTATATATATATATATATATATATATATATATATATATATATATATATATATATATATATATTAGAAAGAGAGTTAATATTATTATTGAATTATTGCTGACCAATAGAGTAAATTAATCCTTAAATCCAGAAACGATTTTGTATCAAATTTTCGTGACTTTTCAGATTTTTCTCCATTAACTACCAGCAAAGCAGCTCCATAGTTAATAAATATGCTATGCAGCTGAGTATGAACTTTTAGTTTAATGGTTATTTTTAAGTAGGATAAAGGTCAGCATGTTTGCAGATATCGCTGTATTAAGGTCACTGGGCTCACTGTTATTTATTTGTATTGTGTAATGATCTGTCAAAAGGGGTACTAGGTCCAAACAAGTAAGTCAACTTTTTATTTATTTATACTGTTTATTTTTATAAGGCAAAATGTTGTCTTATTTACATACACTTTAGCAGGTTTGTTTTTGGAGAACAGAATGCAGAAAAACAAAAAGTCAAACACTCTCAGAGATGACTTTAAATGAACAATTTTGGCAGGCACAACATGTACACCAAAGGTGTTCATCTCTAGACCTGAAGCTCTGCAATACCAGGTTTATAGGTTCTCTATATATAACAACATGTCAACATGGAAGAAATGCAAGTAACATAATTATCAGAAGGAGTTAAAAGCCAAGTTACAAGAAGTAACTGGGGCAACCTGACCCTTTATTATTTTCACAATGTACTTTTGTTTTTGATATTACAGTCCCCTTCCTTTACATTGCAAGGCTGTTTTGGGATTTTTTAAAAGTTTGGTTATTGATATCACAATCTTTTATTTACCAGATGTATGTAGTTTAACTTTGATTCCCTTGATGCCTACACATATATGCAGGGTATATTTTTCAAGATTTGTAAACTGGCAAAACGTTGTAGCCTATTGTTAATTGAAAGCTGAACTAATCAACACATAGGTAGGCTATACAAGCATAGTCATGTAAAAGAAATATGGACTACATTGTCAGATTCTTTGGCATTAATTTAAACTGTTTTGTACTTACCTACACTTTAACATGCATGTGAATGCTAATGGATAGTGCAATAATATGTTAATGTTAGTAAGGTTTCTTCCCCTATATATATCTACACAAAATAGAAAAAATACAGGCCTATATATAAATGCATACATCTATACACATACATTGAAGAACTGCATTCCTTTCCCTGTGTGTCTGTGTAAACAAGGTCACTGTCTCTGTCTCACTGTGCTACGGTACTGTGCCATAGTTCAACCCTGATACCCAGAGGAACAGAGTCTGATAAGAACCAGTTTTCTCCAGCAATTTGGGCTTGATGCTTCGTACAAACCCCCTTATATTAAACATTACATATGCTTTAATTTCCCCTGGTTTAACCATATATGGGTCTTCCTAACGAGTTGTCAGGCAGAAACCGAACTTGCACTCATCACAAGACAGACATCTGGGCCTGTTATCTTTCTCTCCTGTCTGGTCTGCATAAAAGTACCTGTAGTTTGTAACTTCTCTAAGACTTCTTGAGATCGCCTCTTGAACCTCTTCCTTTCAGCTGCATGTATTAAAAACCTTTGCTTGGAAACATGCATCTCTCTCCTGATTTCTACGACTCTTCATACGTACATATTTTTTTAAGAAATTGCAGTTGATGTAATATTTGTAAATGTAAAATCTCAAATGCATTGAAACGAGGTGATTTTATGGCACATTTTATGACCAGTTATGATGATTATTGCATTGGATTATTTTTTATGGTCACATAAACACTATTCTGTATGTCAAAGGAATTTTAAGGACTTTCTTGTACATAATACACAATCTGACATCAGTGTATACCCTCAGTTTAGCTGATAAAGAATTAGAGTGACACAAAACACATAGAAAATACAGAATGAGTGGTGTAGATTAATTGTAACATTTAATGAAAATATGTGCAAATTGTTTAAATAATAAATACAATTAAACATGAATTCCCTAGCTGCTATTTTTTGTATATTCATTCAATAAATAGATATTATATGTATGTGTATACGGCATTAATTACAGATTAATCCACAGGGGAGATAGCAAGTAAGCAATCCCACAAAAAAAAAAAAAAAAAAAAAAAAAAAAAGGGCAACCTGCAGTGAACACTTCGATTGCCTATGCTGGTTTGTATGAATTGGCTAATGCACAGCAATGTATGTTAGTGTTTGTGTTCACAAGGTGCCTTTTTTTCAGGGGGGCAATCACATGGGTCGTTTAAGATCAACACTGTCCCGACATCCCAGCCTGAGGTGACTGTACGACATACAGAAACAAAAAAATGGTATGACTATAATAGTCATAATCATTGCTTAGTTTAGTTAGTTTTGCTCAAGTTTAGTCCAAACTGAAATGAAAAACATTTACTTCTGTATGTACCCAAACAGAACAAAAGCACACAAAAAAACAAATTAGTATATCATTATGGTCATACATCATTTATTTTGATTTTATTTTTTTTGTCAGTCACCTCAGGCTGAAATGTTGGGACAGTCTTTATTTTAAACAACCCTTTTTACTGCAAAACAAAATCGAAATTACTTAATATAGATTGTACTGGAATAAGAAGGTAAATAGTAACTTTGTGAACACACTCACACACTGTATTATTGTGCATTCGCCAATTTATACAAACCAGTGTAGGCAATCACAAACCATATATTTTGGTTATTATGCATATCTCCCTTTTAAAGTTGACTAGATACAGAAAATAGACTGAACATAGTTTTTGGTAAACAGTGATAACATTTATTAGTAAGTGTTACAGATTTATTGATTTTTTTTCTTTTTTTTTTTCAGCAAAATACTTTTCTTGAACTTCTGTTATTGTGCTATTGGTTTGTATGTTTTCCAGGTGTGTTTATTGTATCTGCCAAGCGTACTCCCTTTGGAACATATGGAGGATTGCTGAAGGACCACAGCGCTACAGACCTGGCCGAGCATGCTGCTAAGGCTGCACTGGCTGCAGGAAATGTGGCTCCTGAGATCATTGACAGTGTCATTGTGGGTAATGTCATGCAGGTAAGACCTATCCAGTCCATTGCAACAAGAAAGCAGAGTTTCTACAGAGCTGTGTACTAAACTGCATAGTAGCTATTATGGTACCATCTTGGGGTCATCCCCAGCTGCCTGCTGAATGAAGAACAAAGTTGTAGAAAGGTCATCAGCTAGTCTCCAATACAGTATTTATGATTAAGCATGGTTGTTCTTCGAAACAGAAACCGAAGGGCTTGGAATGAAAACATTTGGATTTGTCATAACAGTGATCTAATTTATTTTACAATGTCACAAGGTAATATTTGTCTTTACACTTATTAATTGGCCATAATTTATACATACTTTGTCTGTCTCAATTTACACTAAAATATTCCATATCACGGCACACTGACTACCTATACGATACTATACCACCTGTAATGTCATGAAATAATAGATCTGTTTTGCATTAACACAACATGCTCTAACATGTGAAAAATGGAGTTTCAGCGTGTGCGACAATATTGCACAAGGCAATATATAGCAGTGCTTTGTAGTTTCTGATGGGTAATGTATTGTAAGGTAACAGTCACATACAATCCATATTTAACGCAGTCTATGAATCAGTTGTAATTGCCACTCTTTCTGCAGCTTCCAGTTTCTATTTTTCTCAAATCTAGCAGTTAGTGTTTTACATGTTGGCGTGACATATTCTGACATATTCAGAGACACCAGTAAGATAACATGAATTGTGATGTAACAAATGGTTTTGTGATGCAGCAGTTGTATCATTTTATATTTCTCTGTTTCAGAGCTCCGCTGATGCAGCTTACATAGCCAGACACGTGGGCCTACGTGCTGGAGTGCCTATACCAGTTCCAGCTCTCACAGTCAATCGTCTTTGTGGATCTGGCTTCCAATCCATTGTCTGTGGAGCACAGGTAGTATGATTAGTGAGAAAATAAAAAAGATTTGAAGATTTATACAATATAGTTATAATATACTAATATACCTTCCATTTTTACAAACCTGCTTTTAACTGCCATTTTCATACAATGAAACAAAGAAATTGAGAATATTTTTCTGTGATTACCTGTAGGTAGAGGTAAACACATGTACTACTGTCAGATGGAACTGTCAACACATATGATAAAATAACCAATGTGCATTTTAGCATGATGACATTCCTGCTTTTAGCAATATCTGTGGATTAAAGATACAGGATGGGTTATTTAATGGTACTATCATAATGCATGTAAGATAATTTATTTAATTCTTTATTTTCAAATGGGTAGCCATAAAAGCTATTTATACCAGCTTTACATTTGATTTTGATTTAGGAAATCTGCCTGAAGGAATCTGAGGTGGTTCTGTGCGGGGGGTCAGAGAGCATGAGCCAAGCCCCCTATGCTGTCCGGAACATTAGGTTTGGAACCAAATTTGGAGTGGATCTTAAGGTATGTAGGTGGAACATTACATATATTCTTCAACAATCTATTTTTTTTATTCAACGTAAAGGTCTTTTGTAATGGAAACACCAGGTTAAATAAAAATATAACGAAACCACAAATACAAATGTTTTGTTGTCTAGAACTGACACAGCACTGATGGACTACAATATAAAATATCACTTCTTTCTGTATGGACATTATAGCTTGGGAATGGAGTTTTGAATTGAGCTTTTACCAAGATATCATTACTTTAAACAGTTCAAAGTTCTTTGTTTTGTAATTTCAATATTATTGTGTTGGAGAAGCTTCGACATTAACAAAATGCACGATTTTGACTCTTTACTTTTAAAGACCATGGTCATGTTTTTATATCAGCATTTGTTTCTTTGTTGTCCTTTAGTAAAATATTTTTTAACCTGTGTTAACCTTTAACCTTCATTTTAAATGTCTTCTGTTCATTACGGAGCCCAGGAAGGTACATGAGAGAAAAAATGTATATCTCGTGGGAATAATTTATTATCTCATTCAAGATACTAAATCGTTCCCATGAAATAAATTGTGCGCACGACCTATTAAATTGTTCCCACGATTTAGGTAAATTGTTCCCAGAACAGTGTGCAATATTCATGCTGACTGCAGGAATGTCCACCAGAGTTGCGGTCAGGTCAAGACCCTGGTGAGGATGATGAGCCGCAGATGAGCTTCCCTGACAGTTTGTGCAGAAATTCTTCGCTTGTGCAAACTCAGTTTCATCAGTTGTCCGGGTGGCTGGTCTCAGGTGATCCCACTGGAAGAAACCAGATGTGGAGGTTTTGGGATGGCGTGGTTATACGTGGTCTGCAGTTGTGAGGGTGGTTGGATGTACTGCCAAATTCTCTAAAACTACATTGCAAGCAACGTACGGTAGATAAATGAACATACAATTCTCTGGCAACAGCTCTGGTGGACATCCCTGCAGTCAGCATGCCAAGTGCACACTCCCTCAAAACTTGACATCTGTGGCATTGTGTGTTGTGACAAAACTGCACATTATAGAGTGGCCTTTTTTTGTCCCCAGCACAAGGTGCACCTGTGTATAATTTTTGTGTATATGGAAAATTTCGGGGATCTTTCATTTTAGCTCATGAATCATGGGACCAACACTTTACATGTTGCGTTTTATATCTTTGTTCAGTGTATTTTTGCTCTCATGTGCCTTCGGGGCCTGTAGTTATTGGTTGAGAAATTATCATACATTTGATGTATAAAAATATATTTTATTCTGACCTTTTCAAATTTCGAATAGCCCTTGCATTGAAATTAAATTTAACTTCACTCCAATTCACACTATGCAATATCAGAGCATTGTTTAATCCAGTTTGCAATTATTCTTGTACCATTGGTAAAATCTGTACGTCCTCCATGTTATGTCTAATTAATCGGTAATGGACTTAATTCATTCCAAGGCAGAATTAAAGGCACACCATGATTTTAGTTTGTATTTATTGATTGATTTCTTGATTTTCTTCTGTAATCCTAATGTGCCCTTTCTTGAAAGCAATTGCACCAGTAGATATTTTAAATATTCTCTACTGATAGATGGAAGACACTCTATGGGCTGGCCTGACAGATCTCCACATCAAAATCCCAATGGGAATAACCGCAGAAAACTTAGCAGAGAAGTACCAGATCAGCAGAGAGGACTGCGACAGATATGCATATGAAACACAGCAGAAGTGGAAAGCTGGTGAGTCATAAGAATACAATTGAATCAAACAAATTTAACCCTTTGGAAAGTAGGGCCTTAATGATACGTGGAATGCTACCTGGGTCCATCTTTAGTTTTAAAGATAAAATGCATGAGAAGCATGTGTTCTTCAACATCTTTCTGTGTTTGTAAACATAATGTGGATGGTGGGATAATGTACCATGAAGCATTGAACTATGAGCAACTGTAACCGAACTACATGTGTATGCAGCAATCCTAACTTCTGTGTGGAAGCATTAAACTGGATTAATTGGAACATATTCTAGTGTGGATCAGTTATTTATTGTAGACAGGGCCTAAAGTGTTGTCATCTAAGGTTAAAACCCACCCACATTTCTTGCCTGCATCCGACATGTGTGGGAGAACCGGGAAGAACGCAAAGCGTTGTCCAAATGACAAAAAATATTGTCATAAAGAGTGGGATTTGCGACACCACAAAATAAATTATAGACATTTTTCTATCGTCACATATCGCACAGCCCTAACTGTAGTAATGCGTATTACTTCTGTATTCTACCAATTTAAATCATTTTACTGCAGTTACGTCTGTGCTTATGCCTACCCTTCCCCTTGACACTCACCAGGAATGGAACTGTAGTATGTTTAGTCCATTTGCATATATCATTATACATCATTATTATAGTTTGCACTTATTGTGTCCTAGATAAGTACATCTTCCAATAAATAAATAATAATGTACAAAAAGAACAATTTCCCTAATTCATAATGTTCGTCCTTCTCTTTCTTGGAGACAGCCCAGGATGCAGGCCACTTCAGTGCAGAGATTATGCCCATTGAGGTGAAAACCAAGAAAGGGAAACAGCCCATGACCCAGGATGAGCACCCACGACCCCAGACCACACTGGAACAGATGGCCAAATTGCCAACTGTCTTCAAGAAGGGGGGAACTGTCACTGCGGCAAATGCCTCTGTAGGTATTGAAATGTGACTGCAGGATTAAATGTGTTTACCAGAGCCTGTTCATCAGATTTGACCTTCTGTGATGGTGTTGCTTATGATTTTGATTTATTCTGATAATTTATTTTAAGGTCATCTTCAAGCACTGGAAGCAATTCAATAGCCATTTTATAATTTTTCTAGGATTTCCATTTGTCTGCATCCAATAGAAGATCAAAGGATTGTTATTTACATGTGCTACTTATACTGCATTGAACAAATTGTATTCTGTACTACATATAATATCAGCTGAAAACATCTGTTACTTGAATCTGGGAACTATCGCAGACCCTAGAATGATTATATAGTTTATATGGACTCATGTCTTAGTAGGAGTGTATGAGTAAAGTATCTGTGATTTTTTTTTTCTGTTCCTTCATCAGAAGTACTTGGACATGACGCCAAGTAAAACGTCCTTGTCTAAGACCCACTTTACATCCTGTCAAAATTACTGTGCCTTAAAGTGGCGGGTGATGAACACAGAGCACATGAGAGATCCTCTCCCATCCAGAGGTGTGAATTCTATGGTGATGGGACCATGTCATATGTTGACTTGATGAGGAAACAAATTCTGCTGTGTTCCATTGACTCATAGGTCCTGCCAGCCAATTTCTGTGTCTCCAAAGTCATTCATTGTCCCTGCCTGGCCTGGGAAAATGGATCCCTGTACACCACTCATTCATTCCTCCTGTTTTTGCACTTTGTTGACTATCAGGCTCCTCCATTGAATTGGGGCTGCCGTGTTGCATATAGAAGAGTCCATGACCTCCTCTATCATGCTGAACATGCCCCATGATGTGACCAGCGTGAAGGGCAGCTTTTGCATCATGCACGGCTTCCTTTGCTGCCCATGCTGTCTCGTGATTCAACTAATGTAAATTCCAGAGAGTCCTTGGTGCACTTAAATTCCTCCATTAGAGAGGAGACTGGTAACTGTAGAATTTCCTTATGGACTTCTGTAGTATAATACTTGTGTGTTTTCAGGGAGTGTCTGATGGTGCTGCTGCTGTTGTGATAGCCAGTGAGGAGGCACTGAAACAGCACAAGCTCGCACCTCTAGCAAGAATTGTAGCTTATCACGTGTCTGGCTGTGATCCCAGCATTATGGGTATTGGTAAGTAATATCCCTTTCTGCACTAGTGTGTTATGGTTTATTATTGTAGTCTTTTTTTTAAATTAATTTCAGATACATGGGTCACCACATTTATCCATAGACTTTATTCAATTAATTTTACATCAGATTATATAATGATCATATGAAACCTATGTATCACAAGCCGTTGACATTTGTGATTCTTTCTATTATTAATCTATTTTTTAAATGAATATAGAAATGTGTATTTGCAAATAAACTCATGTTATACAGTTGTCATTTTTTACGGAAGCGTATTGCTGCCACACGAAAAAAAAATAGTTATCACGTAATTACGTGATATATATCACGTTTTTACGTGTTAGGGAATTGCCACATAATAACAGACTGAACGAAATGGAATACCGGACACAAAGCAATGATGTCAGATGTTGAGGATTTTGTACGAACTTACTTTAGGTTGCTACTAACTCAATACTTATCCAGTGACATTTTAAATCACAAACACAATCAATCTTAAAAATATCTGTGAAAATAGAAACGCGCCGTTTCGCTTTAATCAAAGTCCATGCGTCCAGATATTATTTACATCATCTTTATTTACACATTTTCTTCAAAACAAGGTACAGGTAGTTGAAAACCGGTCTGTGACCCAACAATACACCATCTATCCCCCGCCCCATCCACTTTCCTGAACTATTTCACTCCTTCCCCTTTCTCACCCAATTATCAATTACATTAATGATCAAGTTATCAATTAAAAATAATTGAATTATGTATACTCAATGCAACATACAGAAATACAAGGTAAACAAAACCATATTATTATAAATGTTTATTAATACATAAATTGGCTCCTACAAACATTACTATTTGAAGATCAGGAATATGTATGTGATCGTGGACAAACAGAGCATGGCGATCAAATTGAATCTGGGACATCTCGCATTCTATCGAGACAACAGTAATAATCTAATAACTTTAAAATAGAAACTACTCAATATGAATTATCCTGAACAAATGCACAGTATTTATATCGTCAGACTATCGTTTTAGCCTGGGTGGAAACATACATACATGCAGTATATATGATGCCCCAAGCTTATTTGTAACATTCACACATTATTATTATCTTGAGTAAAACAAACATACATAGACACACGCACAAAACATGCCTATGCACATGCTGAACTTAATGTGTATTTTCTGAATATATGACCTCCATTCCTTGAAATGTCTAGTATAATCAGTATTTTACCATAGTGAAATTGCAGTATTATGGGATTTAGTTTATAAAACAGCTTTGTTGAAAAACTTAAATTTAAAATGTCAACCTTTGTACAATAAATGTACGTGTTGCTTAATTTAAGATAAACATTTTGCAAAAGAATCGTTGTTTCGGATACACCTGAGTGTCCTAATGTTTATTATGACATGGTGTATATGAGCCAAATACTGTAACATTTCCCTGGGGCTAAATCCCAACCTAAAGTAAGTTCGTACAAAATCCCTAACGTCTGACATCATTGTTTTGTCTCCGGTATTCTAGTTCAGTCTGTTATTATGTGACAATTCCCTAACACGTAAAAAACGTGATAGTTACCACGTAATTACGTGATATATATATATTTTTTCGTGTGGCAGCAATACGCTTCCGTAATTTTTATCAAATCCATTATTTTCAAAATTAACTATGCAAATCCTCAGCATGTTATTTGTAAAATACAAAAAAACAGAGGTTTACAAATAACTATTCAAAAGATAGCAGTTTTACAAACCACACAATTCTTCATATGAATTGCTATTCTTATGCTATTAAACCTTGTACTCACAATTTGCAGTATTTAAAACAAAATCATCATAAATTGCTATATCTTCCCAATACTTACCTTTTTTTATATAGAGGGTTAAAAATTCAAGCTATCGCTGCAGATTGAAGGAACTATTTCTTTAAAAAAATATGCTTTGAAGCAAATAACATGGATCGTCAACTTATACCCTTATTTCAAGCTTTTAATAGTATTGTACAAAGTGTTTTTTTTGCTATGACATGTCTCCTTAAGGTTGGTTACAGGAATATATATATATATATATATATATATATATATATATATATATATATATAGTGCTGTTATCTGTAAATCCACATTATTATATACTTTTTTTGTCATTATAGAATTTTCATTTAATATTTCATTCGAGATTAATATCAACTTGAAAAGCAGTAGGTTGTTATACATAGTTACAAAAACCCACCAACACCTCGCAGAAATATGTTACCATTTTAATGGACAAACGGCAAAAAAAGCATAATAAAAATAACAGAACATAGACAATTTATTTGACTATTTATTGTTTTGTTCTATTTAAAAAATAAACCATAAACACACAGACTGTGGTATAAAAACAGTTATTCACTTTGGCTTCTGTTGTGTCCAGTCAGTTAGTATAGATAATATAGCACCAGCTGTATTTTCTAAAGTTGTAGACTCTGGTACTACCGATTTTCTATTGATTTTTGCATCAGGCTAAATTGTAATTTTTTGTTAATAATCAATCAACTTGTCTCGTTTTCCTGCTCGGGCCATTATACAACACAATATGTCCTGTTAATGTGGTGCTACTAATGTTATTAAACTACCTTTAAGAGGCAGGGTAAAATTTTAAATAAATG
Organism: Amia ocellicauda; assembly: GCF_036373705.1. Classification (NCBI taxonomy): domain Eukaryota; kingdom Metazoa; phylum Chordata; class Actinopteri; order Amiiformes; family Amiidae; genus Amia; species Amia ocellicauda. The sequence goes on from NC_089857.1 coordinate 23,593,720, forward strand.
TTGATCCAACTGCAATCTCAAGTTAATTAACTGAAACCTTAATTAGGGTATCCAATATTATCTGCCATGTTTTATATGACTATTATTTGTATCTTTCAATGAATGTACATGTTTTATATTTATTTTTGTCTGGTGACAAAATGTGTTTCTTTCTTCAATATAAAGCTGTGCTTAATTAATACCCTGCAGCTGCGATAGAAACTTAAAACAGTTTGTGGTGCGAGACAGTGGTCAAGGTGTCCATCCGTCCGGTTGATCACAGCTGTAGCTTCAACACATTTCCATAGCAACCGTCTCTGAATGATCCTCAATGCAAGAGTATCACCTGCAGACAATTAAAAAACTACTTCCTATTTTTCAACATATCGAAAATTATAGAAAACGTATGTGCGTAGAGCTTTTTTCTGTCAAATACACGAATTGAGATGTGTAATTACGGTCGTCCATGAACAAGTGCTGCAAGAATAAAATGTCATTCTGTTTGACTCATTGTAACATATCAAACAGGAAAATACATGTTTTTCATATACTGTGTTACTACACCTTCTTAAGCTCTATTTGACAGTGTTACGCATAACTTCTATGCACTGTATTCCTACAATGTGCACATCGTTTGAAAGCTTATCCTCTTGGCTACCGGTGCATTTCATTCTCAAAGACATACGATTTACAGTTTCCTTGTCATCTGCCATCATTCAGAGCCCGTGGGGTAAACGTGCAGTCTGCTCCGGGGGGGGTCTCATTCAGATGGTCACAGATCACTCCGTTTCAATCGGATTTCTTTGCAAATAGGCTTGTTTTGTACAGAACAACCTAACAATTAATCCAGGATACATTATTTGATGTTCTATCAAACACAGAGAAGTTCAGATACAATTATGTAAAGTCATTGTCCATCTTGACATTTTGAGCTCTGTACGGGTGTGGGTTGATTCTACCAAACCGTGGATGGTCTTGTTTTGATCTGTAGACTATCTGAATCCAGAATATGTCATAATTGACAATATTTTCTGAGATTTTGTATTCCTACTCAAACCAAGTTTGCAAGGGGAAGGGGGCGTAAATCCAGGGGGGTTTAAAACAAAAAATTTAACATCAGAGAATGCTTCACATCGTTAGAAAGCTGATAGTCTCAGCTTTCCTGGGATACCAATCACTTGCCAACAACACAACAGTGAAGAGTACACATGGGATTAAAGAGAAGCACACCGATGTAGTGCTCTTTTAAGGGTTCCAGAGGGGTTTGTCATCTTAAGTGGGGAAAATTATGTTAACAAAATGATTCCGTGATCTATTTTCTATCTCCAATTGTTTATTTGTTCTGCGAGTACATGGATACATTTAATTGCATACATTTCAATAAAAACTGGAAATATTTGGGTGTTTTGACCGGTAGTGTATGTATGTATGTATGTGTATTTAGTTTTAAATGAATACCGAACTTAAAGTTCTTAGCATGGAGCATCCACACAAAACAACAAAAACTTCACAAGTTTGTTACTTTTTTAAAGTAACATATATCATTCTTTTAACCCTCTGAACTGAAATTTGGTGGATGTAAATAATTGGGGCATGTACAGCGCTGTGCAAAAGTTTTAGGCAGGTGTGAAAAAATGCTGTAAATTAAGTGATTTCAAAAATAGATGTTAATAGATTATATTTATCAACTAACTAAATGCAAAGTGAGTGAACAGAAGAAAAATCTACATCAATTCCATATTTGGTGTAACCACCCTTTGCCTACACTTGCACACAGTTTTTGAAGGAACTCAGCAGGTAGGTTGGCCCAAATATCTTGGGGAACCAACCACAGTTCTTCTGTGGATTTAGGCAGCCTCAGCTGCTTCTCTCTCTTCATGTAATCCCAGACAGACCCGATTGTGAAAGGAAGTAAGCATGATGAGTCTTTCTTTAGTCTTTCAGTAAGTTTCCTTGGCCGACCACTGCGTCTACGGTACTCAACATTGCCTGTTTCTTTTTTGCTTTTTCAAAAGAGCTTGGACAGCACATCTGGAAACCCCTGTCTGCCTTGAAATGTCTGCCTGGGAGAGACCTTGCTGATGCAGTATAACTATCTTGTGTCTTGTTGCTGTGCTCAGTCTTGCCATGGTGTCTGACTTTTGACAGTAAACTGTCTTCAGCAACCTCACCTTGTTAGCTGAGTTTGGCTGTTCCTCACCCAGTTTTATTCCTCCTACACAGCTGTTTCTGTTTCAGTTAATGATTGTGTTTCAACCTACATATTGAATTGATGATCATTAGCACCTGTTTTGTATAATTTTTTAATCATACACCTGACTATATGTGTACAAAATCCCTGACTTTGTGCAAGTGTACCTAGAAGAATTGATGCTGTTTTGAAGGCAAAGGTTGGTCACACCAAATATGGATTTGATTTAGATAATAATTCTGTTCACTCACTTTGCATTTTGTTAATTGATAAATTATATATAAATATAATCTACTATAGCATTCTTACTTTACCTGCCTAAAACTTTTACAGAGTACTGTATTATATTAATTATTAATTTATGGGGAAACTTACATAAATTAACACTGCCATTTCTGATCCGGATCAAATGCATCGGAACATTTATTCGTGATCAGTGGTGTTGCGTTTACACTGCCATTTGATCAGGATCAACTTTCAGCCGCCACAGGGGTCCTTGCATGCGCACTAGCACGCAAGCCCAAACTTCAACATTTTTTTGCAAACATAAAAAAAGTTACTTTTCAAGCCGAAGCATTTTAAATTAAAATACAATTCTATATTTGTTTGCAAAGATAAAGTAACAAGCAATTTATTGTTAATTTTAACTATTGTATTTGTAATAATGGAAATAGGGAAGGGTCTTATCTGCGCCACTGATGCATGTCTGCCACCTGCCTTTAAAATGCAGCCACAATAGTACGTCAGACCAAATGTAATAATATGTATATATTAAATTAGTCTTTAAGAACATAGGGCTGTATCGAAAATTGTATTTATCTCGTTATGAATTATTATAACAAGTAAACCCAACGCACTTTGCATATTTTTTCACAACCAAAGCATTGAAAATAAAAATACAATAATTTTGCTAACATAAAATAACCCTGCTAACACACAATGTTGCCACAACGTTGTAGCAACATAATTTATGCTGTGGCAACATTGTGTGTTAGCAGGGTTGTTATTTTATGTTAATTTTAAACACTATTTTATTTATAATATGAGCAGTAGGGAAGTGTTCGCAGTTTGTCTGCCCCCGTCTCTAAAACACACACCGCCGGTCGAGCGTTTATACTGCCCTGTTTCTTTCAGGCCCAGTACCAGCTATTACTGAAGCTCTGAAGAAAGCTGGGCTATCCCTAAAGGACATGGATTTGGTTGAGGTGAGTTAGTCAAAGGTGCTGTTTGTGGATATCATTACATTAATGCTTTGTTGATCTTATTAATATTAATTAACTATTTTATGATTCTGGTAATCAAATGTATGGACCTCCCATGTTCACAGCCAGGAGAACCAATATTTAAGAAAATGCCTGGAGATCTCGCCAAGTATCCAACCACCACTGTTATTCATGCTGTGTTTGTGCAATTGTACAAAAACAATTATTTTATTTGTAAACCAACAATTATTGTTTTGCAACATAGATTAGTTGTGCACAGGAACCTCAAAAGGGAGTGTTTGTGATTGAGTCAGTACACAGGATTAAAGGACAACCAAGATGAATAGCTGGTATAAAAATGCTTTACATTACCGTGGTCTTAAACAGGGAGTTTGCATCCAGTGTTATTAAGTGGTGATGCGCGTTCATGTTTGGCCTGAAACCCAGGAAGAATCAGGTTTCGGGGGCCAAAAAACAGCCACAGAGAAGGACAGGGTCAGTAAATTATGTAAAAATGACTAAAACGCATGAAAAACATGCCCATTTTCACATGTAAACCTGTATTTCACATGCAAATGCTATTGAGATTATCTTATATCCTTAAGTGACCGCATTATAAAAGTGAAAGATAACTGGTTAATTTATTTCGGGTTTCAGAAAGTAAGTTGCTGATGGCTGTTTCATGGTTAGCAATGGTGTATTTCATGTTAATGGTGATGTGGAAAGCTGTTTTTTTCTTTTTTCTATTATCATTATACTCTATATTGTTGTTGGTCTGTTGTGTACTGTTCAGTACTTTACATCAGTTTTTCAGTTGTTATCCTAACTTTATAAAACGCTTATATTCATGGCTTGCTAGCTACATCAGTGAAGTGAAAAACACCTGCAAAAACCATTGGTGCCATCGGTATAGCTAATGTGCAAATTCATTCACTCCTTTACCCTTATTTTACATGAAGTTGGGTTAATAGCTGCTCTCATCCCAGTGAGTGCAACATACACTATGTAAACCCTGACAGGGAGAGGGTAATTTAATATTTGACTCCAGCATATTGTCTCGATTTCTGAAACTGGTCTTTGTACATCACAAGTATTTTGCAAAATGCAGACACTGAGCAGGAAAATATTGCTATTCTGCCCTTGTAATTAAAATTTGAATGTGTCCAAAACACGGTACCACTGGGTGGAACAAATCCATGACTGGGAAATAAAAACAAAAAAACCCAACTGTTTTGAAATCCAAGTGATCTTGCTCTTGCTCCACCCCCTGGTCAATGATTTGTCTTCACCACAACATTAAGTAATACTTTGTGTAGATCAGTGCAATCTATGCAATCCACTGTAATGTTACAACAGTGAGACTAATAAGTGTCAACTATATCTACATTGTCTACAGCAATGTTCTAATTTAAGCCTATATCATAGTAATATTAAATTTTTGAAAACTGTTTTTTTTTTTTTTATAGTTTTTTTTTAATATATATAGTCCAGAAGTTTATCTATTGATGGCATTCAGTGTGCTTATAAAGTTGCACTGCAGTATAAACACGTTGCATTTCTGGTATTATCACTTTTCTATACATGCAGTATACAGTGTTTCATAAAAGTCAAATTAATCATTAGTAATAAAGTATGTTTATGAAAATAGAGCCATATATGTTCAATATTAGACTTATGGTTACTAACCAGCAGATGGAGCAATTTGCATGGAGACATTCAAAGGCAATGGAGAGAGCTTTATATACAGTACCTGAGGAAGGCACAATCCTTAGATACCATATCTTTAAATAGTTTCAATATGAATTGCTCCACACTGCTGCTTTTACTGAGATCTGGCTCTGAAGTAATAATAAATAGTGCAAACTAGTATGATATAATTATTTGTAAAGTTATATTGTTTGACAATAAATATTGCAAGATTATGTTTAGGAGTAATATAGAAATATTACTTTTTCTTTGAGCAACTTTTTGTATGAGGGCTTGACAAAATCGACACATTTACAAAATCTGTTTGAAAATGAATTGGAAAATTTAAAAAATGGTATAATAAAAACTTAAATACATTATTTTTCCTGCTAAATGTAACAAGAGTAACAAACTGAATTGTGAAATACTATAGAGTATGAACATCATATATATTTAAAAAAAAATTGGAAATACAAACACAATATATTACACAAACGTTCCAGTTATTGTGACCTATAGTTTTTGTACACTCTCCCATGAAAGAACACTATTTCCACTTTCTCATACGTAAGGATAGATTACAGTTTATGACAATTACTTAACAAAGAAAAAAAGTTGTTGTAATAATTGTGCTGTCCTTTTTATTTAAGTTGTGAAAGATAAACTACAACACCTAGATTATTACAGTTATTGAGTAACAGAACTACCATGTTGGTAATTTTGTTGAAACACAAAGGTGACTGAATTATTGGCAGCACTCGGCAAATTAAAACAATACTTTGCCTGTTTAGATGAAAATTAGAAATTTCTCATTGCCTGTCAGGTCTAGATTTGTAATCTTCCGCTTGTAACTTGCATACGTGTAACATACATTTCTAGCAAGTAATTGATTTCAGTATAGATTTGCTCAAGGAAAGGCTAGTTTGTTTTTTGATACTCCAGTCATTTGGCAAATAAAGCCTATTGCAAAATAGCGTGATAGAAAAATACATAATTTACTTTGGTTGAACCCTTTGCTTGGCCTGGCCTGGCCTGGCCATGTGGAATAGCAAGGGTGTTTGGTCCCAAGGTGTTATGTGGTGGGAATGGAGGGATGCAAAACACTGGGAAATGCTGGGAAAGTAGTATTTGGGACCATTTTTTATACATGCTGTGGGTGGGATTAGGGTCCGACCCCTCTCCCAAAATTTTGTTATAACTCCAGTTAGTGTTGCCTATATTCTGTTCATATCATGCCTGATGTAATAATTGTTCAGAACATTGTTTGAATAATAATAATTATAAAAATAATTGAAAAAGTAGTAGCCTAATAATTGTGTATCACTGTTACAAAAGCACTATTTCTCTTCCATTTTGTAATTTGTTTTAGCAATGTTATTGCCAAGCCAATGCCACTGTGCACAATTTTTTGTTGTAGTTTCTCACATGATGCTTTCTTGTGTTATCTCCCCCAGGTGAATGAAGCCTTTGCCCCCCAATTCCTATCTGTGGCCAAGTCTCTTGGACTGGACCCTGAGAAGAGCAATGTGAATGGAGGAGCCATAGCCCTGGGTCACCCGCTGGGTGCATCTGGTACTAGGATCACCGCTCACCTTGTTCATGAGCTCAGGTACGTCAATGAGCACTTCACTCTTTAATTGATTTGGATATTTCAAATAAGTTAAGAATACTAATTGTAAACTTTACCACAGTAAAATGCTCATTTCATATTTATTTACCCATAGAGCCCACACTGTTCTCAATAGAGACCCTGTTTTTTCACATGACTGGTACCCCCAGGGCTGGGAAAGGGGTCCTAACAACTGCTTTTTAAAAAATTGTTGGAACTATGATTGAGATATTGAAAAACAGTAGCTCATCTGTATCCTTTTTAAAACTGAAGAACAGATGGCATAACTGTTTGAAAGCCATGGGCACAGCTCTTCAGTAAGGGAGCCAGATACCAGGTGTGCCTTTTAGAATAGGTGAAAACAAGAAACTAATACTTAAACCAGGTGAAAGCACTTACTAACGCTGTTCTTCCTTTCCCTAGCTGCTTTAGGGTCACTCCTAGGTTTTCCTGATACATTCAATCTGAAAGCTGCCCAGGGCTTTAGACAGGCTCATAGTTTTAATCCCCTGTGGTCTGTCATTATCCAAACTGATTCCAAAACTGGGGTCATTTTTCAATCAGCCAAACTCTCAAAAATTCAGTCAAGGCTGGCATTCGCCCTCCTGCACTTCCCCGTAGGTACCATGCAGCGAATCACTGTGTGTCTCTTATATTCAACTGGCATTTTGTAAAAGAAAATTTGAGAAGCAGAAACAAAATACAAATATTAACCATCCAGCAATAAAACATACTTAAAATATAATCGTTTTAAATCAATATACTTCATTTGCATGACATGAAAGGAAAACTTAAAAAAAAAAAATAATAATAATAATAGCGTTTAATAACTCCAGTCTTGAATGTTTGAGATTTGCAGTGGCTTTGCTGTTCTCGTGCGGTTGATCAAAAACCTGGTAGTGTCACATCAGCTGGCCACACCTCTGAGTGGCACTCCTTCATTCATCTCCAGGGCTGGAACACCTTGCGTGACGACTGACAGCTGTGTCAGCTTCCCTGGTCTGTGTAATTCACAATGGCACAGCTGTTCGTGTGGCACAATCCAACATTTGCCTTAACAGGATTGCTTGGCATAAGGACATTCATATTTCCACAGCATTACACAATTGATGGTTAAAGAACAGTGTGTATAGAAGTACTGCAAGGATGTTGAAAGTACAAGCTATTCAATCAGCCTGTTGAGGAGCCCGGAGGGTAATGACAGATCAGACTGGTTGATCAGCTTTCAAACTTTGCTCAGCAGGTTCCTGTTGGAACTGTTCTAGGGACGTCTTACAGAAATCATTGGTCTTCCTTCTACAACTGTCGACAATCAGACTGAATTTAATTAATAACTTAAGCGATAATTTGGTTCATTGAGTCTCCAGGAAAATTATTCTGTCTTTGTGCTAACTTATGTCTCCTGTTCTCATCCAATGCAACTGCATTAATTTCTCTAATTTTGCCTTTATTTAACTGATTTTGTTGTTGTAGTAAAGCTACTATATATGTCTTACAGCATATGTATAAACCTGACAATATAATATAATATTGTTAAGTAACAAAACATGATTTTTTTTAAGATAAAACATGAATTTATAAAATTGTATTTTATTGATTTAGGGCTGCCATGTATTGTCACAAAAAAAAAAAAATTGAAAATATTTGTTTGTATTAACCAGGCGCCGTGGTGGTAAATATGCTGTGGGGTCAGCCTGCATTGGAGGCGGCCAGGGTATCGCCATGATCATCGAGAACACTCAGTGAGGAAGCGGTGGGATGGACTGAGTACTGCTACCATCAGTGTTTCATTGTCTTGTTACATTTTGACACAAAGGGCTGCATTCTATGAATATTTAAGATGTAGAAACATGGCCTTGAATGAGGAGTATTCTACAAAGACCACATAGTAGTAACAGGTTTTTTGTGATTCCTCCATTAAACTTTTAAACCAGAAAAAACTAAAATATATGCTTGACATTATTCTCACAAAATAAAAAATGAAAGGGTTCTGTCCCAGGGAAATTGGAACAGTCTGATTAAGGTGTGAAGTCCTGCCTCATATGGGACTTTGTAAGGAATCATTTTTTAATAAAGCTCAGATGAGGTAAAAAAACACCACCAATTCTTCTTTTCTTCTTAGATGAAGTAACCAGTTTTAAGTAATTGAGTAGGTACAGTGCCTTGTGAAAGTATTCACCCCCCTTGTAAACATTTAAATGTCTTGGTCTGGCCTAGTCAAAGCTCAGACCTCAATCCGATTGAGAATCTGTGGTATGACTAAAAGATTGCTGTACACCAGCGGAACCCATCCAACTTGAAGGAGCTGCAGCAGTTTTGCCTTGAAGAATGAGCAAAAATCCCAGTGGCTAGATGTGCCAAGCTTATTGAGACGTACCCCAAGAGACTTGAGCTGTAATTGCTGCAAAAGGTGGCTTTACAAAGTATTGACTTTGGGGGGTGAATAGTTATGCACGTTTTCTCATTTTTCTAATTTCTTGTTTATTTCACAATAAATAAATAATATTTTGCATCTTCAAAGTGGTAGGCATGTTGTGTAAATCAAATGATACAACCCCCAAAAAATCTATTTTAATTCCAGGTTGTAAGGCAACAAAATAGGAAAAATGCCAAGGGGGTTGAATACTTTTGCTAGGCACTGTAACTAGAGATGGTACAATATACCATCTTTCCTCGACACAGTAAACTTAAACAAAAACACCACAGTAACCCTATAAATCATGCAATGTAATTCTCTATAGGCCTAATATATTTTAGAGAATAAAATATTATGCTCAACAGCTTTAAAGGCAGGTAGTGGCAGCAGAAAAACATCAAAAGTAGGCCATTTTCTAAATAACTGATTCATTGGTTATGCTGGAGATAAATCCATCATACAAACATACAGCAAAACACCTGTTCCCTGAAACAGGGTTTATATGCTCTACTAAGTCTATAAGGAATTAAGTCACTCTAATTTCTGATTTTACACACTGAATTACATACACATAGCTATAACTTAGTTATTGCAAGTTTATCAACATGGGAACATAATGTATTAAACATATAAACAAACATACACTGTATATATAGTGGGCTCCATGTTGATTCATACCCTATAACAGTTCTTTTAAAAGTTGATTTAACAGAGCAAATGCAACTGCAATTATTTGTTGCTCTAGTAAATGAACGGAGCATCTTAATGAAAACCATATTCTTGGAGATAGTCAATGTGGGTTTAGACCAGGCAGATCATGTCTTACTAATTAGAATTTTTTGAAATGCAACTGCAGCTGTAGATCATGTGAAAGCATATGATATGATATACTTTTCAGAAAGCTTTTGATAAGGTTCCACACCAAAGACTGATCCTCAAACTGGAAGCTGTAGGCATTCAGGGTAATGTCAGTAGATGGATTATGAACTGGTTGATGTAAGGAAACAGAGGGTGTCAATTAGAGGAGTTGCTTCTAACTGGAGTGAGGTTGTTAGTGGAGTTCCACAGGGATCAGTACTAGGGCCTTTGCTTTTTATAATCTATATTAATGATCTGGACTCTGGGTTAGTTAGCAAACTTGTCAAATTTGCAGATAATACTAAAATAGGTGGCTCAGCAGATACAATCTCGGCAGCACAGGTTTTTCAAAGGGACTTTGATAATATTAAGTTATGGGCCAACACCTGGCAGATGAAATTCAATGTGGACAAGTGCAAGGTATTACAAGCAGGTAACAAAAATGTCCACTATAATTACACTATGGGAGGAATAGAACTAGATGAAATATCGCATGAGAAAGACCTAGGAGTCTACGTGGACTCCTCACTTTCTCCAGTCAAACAATGTGGGGAAGCAATAAAAAAGGCAAACAATGTTAGGGTATATTGTCAAAAGTGTAGAATTTAAAACAAGGACAGTAATGTTCAGACTGTACAATGCACTAGTTAGAGCTCATCTGGATACTGTGTGCAGTTCTGGGCTCCACACTTCAAGAAAGATATTGCTGCTCTAGAGACAGTTCAGAGGAGAGCAACCAGACTTATTCCAGGTCTGAAGGGAATGTCCTACTGAGAGACTGAGGGACCTGAACCTTTTCACCCTGGAACAGAGGAGACTACGTGGGGACTTGAGTCAAGTCTTCAAAATCATGAAAGGCATCGACCACATCAAACCAGAGGAGTTTTTCCAGATCATCAGGGACACACGGACCCGGGGACACAAATGGAAATTGGGCTTTGAGGCATTCAAGAATGAAAACAGGAGACACTTCTTCACACAGAGAGTCATCACAATCTGGAACAAACTCCCCAGCAATGTGGTAGATGCAGCAAATTTGGGAACATTTAAAAATAGACTGGATAGGATCCTTGGATCACTCAGTTATTAATGGACACCAAATGAGCACAATGGGTCGAATGGCCTCCTCTCGATTGTAAACTTTCTTATGTTCTTAACAATTACAAAACTGTATAGAGGAATGCCATATGTTTCACAAATAATGACATGTTTAATAAATAAATACATACATTTCATCACATCCCCATAATCAGTAGTGTGTGCATCCTCCTTTGACCTTGATGACACCGAGATGGTGGTTCCTGTAGTCAAGGCTCTGGTACTTCACAGGAGAGTTTTTTAATCACTCTTCCTGGCAGGATTTCCCCAACTCCCTCAGATTTCTTGGTTTCACTTGTGAACTTCTTACAGTTCAGCCCACTGTCGAAGAATAAAGACTTCAGTTGAAATTTAGGTTCAGTTACCCAAAGCACTTTATTATTCCAGCAATTTCAGGGAGAGAAATAGAAGGCAGTCTGACAGAGTTTCCCCTGGCAGTTCAAGATCTCTCTGCACACAGGCAGAACTGGGCAGTTTATATACTGGTACTCACAACAGCAGTATCACTGTGAGAACTTAAATTTACAGCTGCAAGCCAAATGATAATTTACTGGCACTTTCCAATTAGGCAGATATATTTCCCAAAACTGTGTCACTCCCTTCTCCATCCCTCCCCTAACCGTCTGTACATTGTTATCTTGACTAGCATTCGTAATTAGTAAAGGGAAGACACAAAATCTTACCATTCTCAGCCTCTCACTGGGTTCATAGTCTGGTAGTTTGGCACACACCTACATAAACCAGATATGCAAATGCTGAAATAAAAATGTTTCCATTGTACATAGCCTTAAGATTATTGAATAAGTTCTATGTTTGAGGACCACTAACACACCCACTGAAAATGAAATGCATGACACACTGTCTTCATTCTGCTGGCATTACAGCTGATTAGGTAAGATGCCATAATATTTTATTCTCAAAAATATATTAGGCCTGTTTTTAGTTGTGTGGAAAAGCTCCTAAAACCATCCTGAACAGCAAAGCCTTAATTGTTTCCACTGATGTAAGCAAGTAGGCTGGTAATAAAGTGATTAAATTACATAAGTTTGGCTGTTCATATTATACCACAACCTGCATTCATTTCTAAAGCCATCCTTTTTGTAATTTCAGTCAGATTTGGCAAAATACTTACTATAAAAATACAACATTCAGACAAGAATCAGAAAATAGTCAAATGGCAAAGTTTGTTTTAGGAGTGCCACAGTAAAATGGTAGTTTCATAACAGAAACAAATATCAAACTACATATTTAATGTATCATCTAAAAATGTTTAATATTTCATAAAATATATGTCCTATATATTATTTAAAATAAAGAAATAAATACATAAACTGAATATTTGACTTCCATTACCTGACTACTAACTAACCCTAATACCTGCCTCGCAGCTGTTTGTGATCAGTGATGTAATCTTCTTAATACCAATTACCCCCTCAGCATTCTGTTGAGCTTAATGACTACTTCCCTGATGCAGTTATTGTTTGAGGAAATATTATTTAAAGCTGGTTATCCTGCACTGGTGCTTCCTCAGCCTCCTCCTATCACCACATAGCAGAGGCGTTCTGCTGTGCAACTGAATGCAATGTGACTTAAATGCTGTTTGGCACCAGGCCAACCCCCATAGATAATGTTTTTTTTTGTTTTTCCCAACACATTTTCCTCAACTTCAAAATTAACAGTGCTGTGTAGTGGAAGCATGATCTTTACTGCCGTGGCCACAGAGGAGTCTTTATAGAGGTTTGCAAACATCTTTGTGCAGGCGCCGGTGGAAAACTGCGGAAAATGCCTCTTTCACTGGGAAGCCATGGAAACTGGCAGAGATTCAACTCAGTTTCTAAGCACTGTAGGTACTGAGAAGTTGTAGCTCTATCTCAAAAAACTAAACAAAAAACTAAAAACGAACTAAAAAAAAGCAGGATAGCAATGTAATGTATGGAGTTCTTTGATGGTTGAGTGAAAAAGAGGAAGACTGGCTGGATTTTCACATGGAAGCTCTGAATGCTCTGTAAGATTAATCTGAGTTTGCTCTGCACCCCTTACCAATGTGAACTAGAACCTTTATAGAATTTTACATTGAAAATTAGGTACAATTCTAAAGTTTGATTTTAATCCTCTACATGTAGCCATACAGATGGAAAACAAAGTTTCAAAAGCTTTAAAAAAAAATATATATATATATATACATATATATATATAGGCTCTCACCTGTCTTGACGAACCAAGGGGAAGAGCAAAAAGAGGAAGTCTTTGTGTACACGTAACCTTTTATACAAACAGGAAGTAGAAGAGTCCTATTTGAGTGATGGGCACAAGGGCCAATGGCAGTTTTGATAGACAAATGTCTTTGATACGTTCCTGCGAATGCGCTGAAAACCCCTCCCCCTTGGGTAGTGCTTCTTTTATCAGATAACCATGGTTGCATACGGAACCTATCATTATTTTGTCAAACGAACCGAGACCATCTCTTCCGGTGGTCTCAACTCCTTTAGGCCTTTCGGTTTGCCAACGAAATTAGTTTTTCACACTCTTCTCCAAACTACCAAACTGCACTGAATACGAAACAACCTAGTGTGAATCAGCTTCTGCATTACAGTGACAATTACAGTAGTTAGTTTTGAATCATGTAATTCGATTTTAAGGCAGTGTCAAACTTTAAAAATGAAAAATAAAACTGGTTCAAATGATCGGTGAGCGCTGGTCCCAGTGACCACAACACAAAAACACACAACCATTCAGCCTGATGTACTGGTTATAGTGAGAAAATGCACCCTAGATTGATGTATCACTTGTTTTTCCCTCCTGACTATTTGTTCTTGGTAGTGAGTCCGAACCAAACCGGTGCCCTGCTGAGAACCAATAACCCAGTAAACACAGTGGAAGGAAACTGGCAAAATGGGGAAATAATCGCACTTTTACAAACACGTCCAGAATATTGGTCCATGTCTCCTGCAATATGCCAGCATTTCAGTGTGAATGGGGCTATAGAGAGGTTGTTTCTGACACAGCTTGTTTTAATATCACCTTATCCCCAGTGATGGAAATTTGCATGGCAACACACACATTTATTTAAAGTGACTTGGCATCGCTTTAAAATAAATTTATATCCATGTTTTTCTTTAAAAAGGTGGTGTAAAGCAACGTACTTTGACGCCTCAGTCTTTATTAAGCCACAGACTTAGTGAAATATATGTTGAGCACATCAGTAAATGTATGTTTTATTTTTTTAACATTAATTCAGTTTGATCCCTGCACACTGCACGGAATTGATAAATGTCTATATTATTTAATTTTTATTAAGCAATTCATATGTAATTGTTATAAAAAATTGTTATACATTCTAATTAAAATTGATTTTTAGGAGGAATCCCTGTGTCAACTTTGAGGGAAAGAGTACAGATCTGGCACTTGATTAAGGCATGACAACGGGCATGACAACCTGGCCATGTCGATAAGGCATTGCAAACTCCCTGTCTGGGTATACTTTTATTGTTTAATTAATTCTGTCTTGATTAATCCTTTAAGAGGTAATACAAGTCTTTAATAGTATGTTTAAATAAAAGGTCTGCTCTTATGAAATGGTTCTGTGATGTTTATATGCTGGTATTTGGCCCTGCTGGAAAATGTAACAGTGGTTGGGGGAATTTCACAATCTGTGTTTTCCACTTGAATGATTAAAGCCTGTGTGAAACATACTGAGAAATGCATTTCCTTTCCAAAGAACCAGTTTGTGTCAGTGAGAATCAGTTTCCAAGAAACAGCTCACATGTTATGCAGACCTCTTTTTACACCTGGTTGGCTTCCCATGTACATCAAAATGAACAGACATTTCTAACAAGAGGAGGCAATATATTGCATATTTGCATATTTAGTTGGCAGTAGCTAAAAGATCAAAGGCTTTTTCAAATACACCACTGTCATTTGTTTAAATGAACTAACTTACACCAAGCATCTCCAGTGTCTCCTATACTTGCCTACCGATGTTTTGACTAGACTGCACCCTACTACCTCACCTCTACCTCCACTCTATCCTGACCACTCCACTCTTCCTACAAAACTGATTGTACCTTTAGTTACAACTGCAGTTGGCAAGTATCCAGGCTATTCGCTACATTTTCATAAACAGGACTATTAATGGGCAATAATCTGAAATGATCAATTGTGATTGTCACATATCTGCTATAAATTAGAATTTAAGTCAGGCAGGAATTACTAACACAATCACTGAGGTAAAGGTTGAATACACTCATCAGCCTACTGGTCACTTCAGAAAATGAAAACTAAGCTCAGTCATAGAGAACCCTTACTTAAGTTAATGCAATTATAGCATATATACAGAGAATTAATTCATCCCTCTGTGATGGAGTGAATCCATCTCCATCACTTATGAACTTACCTGTTGTGGAGGGAAAGGGGGCACTGAAGTTGCTGGGGTTGGTGTGTGAGTGGCCATTATGGAAAGTGCAATATATGCTTGCCCATTACTGTATTAATTGTGTTAAGGTAGCCGCTTCTAATTCTCTGGCCACAAGGGAAGGGTTCAAGTGTTTGTAGGAAAGGGGTGTATGCAATAATGTTTTGTTTTATTTTCTTTGTGTTAATGTTGGGTTGTCTTTCTTTATGGTATTAGGTATTATAACTTTATGCCAATGGTCTGTTCTGGGGGCAGGAGCTCTAGACCTTGGGTATAAAGGTGGAGTGAGAGCTGCTAGGGAGTCAGTTGAGAGGTTGGGTTGCTCCAAGGAGGTGTGCAGTATAGAGCACTGCCATTGTTTCCTTTAAACCAAGGTAGCTCTGTTTTTCCTGCTCTGAGGAGTTTTGTTTTCTCTTTGGGAAGTAATACATTTGTTGTAATCATTCTGTTTATTTATTTGTTATTATTTGAACACCCAAAATATAAATAAATGTGTTTATTTTTTGAGAACTACCTATCTAATCCTATTTGTTTCCAGCATCATAACATCTGACCCTGGGTCTGCAACACCCTCCTTTTTTTCTTTTCTTTTTTTTAATAATAGATATTAGCTAGGTTTAAAATCATGAGAATGAAATAAATATCCTAAAGCTGACTATCTGTGATACTTTTGTCTGATTGTGGGTTGCATCAATACCTTCAATGTCAATTCCTTTTCACTTGGAATAGAGAGTGTAAAAGTAAATCCCTACATTTGGAGCACTCAGTTTTATCCAGACTATTAGATTAAATTATTTGATTTTATAATACTACAAACATACTTTTGTAATGGTAATTTGCATTATTGATACATTTTGATATACTTGTTTTTGTTCATGTGGCCTTTCCTGTTATCTTAATTTGCTTTGCTACCATGATAATGATAAATAGTCCTTAATTTGCTAGTGCTACTGTACCTTCACGATGAAGCTTACTTTAGTTAATTAGTTAATAATTAAAAACATTTTAAACTGTATTTTATCAATTCCTAAAGCTGTTTTCTTTAAATAAATACATAGATTATATGAAGAATGGTAATGCCACACTTTAAGTATGACAAATAAAATGCAATTGATATTATTTTTTTTACTTCAGCTATTGTGAAAGTAAAGTAGTAATTGCTATGTATATGATAGACGTTCACCAGAAGTCTCCGTCAAGATTAGGGAAAATCCTAATAAAGAGGCAGTGGAAGACTACTTTTCAGTGTGAAAAGTAATCCTTCAGTATGCATATACTGCCATCTTATTTATTAAAAACAGAATCATAATATTTACCAAACATCGGACAGGGGCACAGCTTTTTATCTAAACATCAGTGTTAATGCAAGAATCACACTATTCTGCAACCCTGGATGTTTGGTTATGTAGAGGATCTCGGGTGTTCTGGGCTCCACACTTCAAGAAGGATATCGCTGCTCTAGAGGCAGTTCAGAGGAGAGCAACCAGACTTATTCCAGGTCTGAAGGGAATGTCCTACTGAGAGACTGAGGGAACTGAACCTTTTCACCCTGGAACAGAGGAGACTACGTGGGGACTTGATCCAAGTCTTCAAAATCATGAAAGGCATCGACCACATCAAACCAGAGGAGCTTTTCCAGATCAGCAGGGACACACGCACCCGGGGACACAAATGGAAATTGGACTTCAAGGCATTCAAAATGGAAAACAGGAGACGCTTCTTCACACAGAGAGTCGTCACAATCTGGAACAAACTCCCCAGCGATGTGGTAGATCACTTAGTTATTAATGGACATCAAACGAGCACGATGGGTCGAATGGCCTCCTCTCGTTTGTAAACTTTCTTATGTTCTTATGTTCTATTTAAAAGTAGCTTTTCCAGAATTCCCATGGGATGTGGATAGATTAGGGAAGTCCAACTACTACATAGTAAAAAATATATATATATTGAAAAAGTATCAGTATTATTTTTAGTGTTTTTCTTTCATGTGTTTCCCCCAAGCTTAATTTAGAATATATATGCACTAATTGATTGACACACATTTTTTATTGAGCATTATGCCATGTGAATATATACAACATTTATATAAGGTTTGGTTTGAATAGGATTTTAAAACCGTTTCAGCTTTGCTCTCATTTCATTGTAAAATGGGAAGAACCCTTTTAGAAACTTGTGGTTTTTGAATTGTGGAGCAGTTTAAATGCACAGCCCTACTGTTACACTTCACTACGTCTGCTCTCATAGGATCAGCGTCTGTGGCCTATAGTACTTCCCCTGGTGGCATCAGGCCACCTCCTGCTGATGTAACATGATCCTCAGCAGATGTCAGATGGTATTGAGTGGGGAGGTTTTTTTTACTCACTGCCTTAGTCAGCTTGCTACCTCACTCTGCACAACTGGGCAGCAATTCTACATGGCACAGAGATACAGACAGCGCTGAACAGCAGCAGCACAGTCTTTAATATTTTAAATTACAGTAGGAGGGGTGTCATTGGAGGATCACATTTCAATCTGCAATCTTCTACAATTTTATACCATAATAAAAAGAGCAATATGCCTTCAGCAATGAGCCCTTTTAAGGCTATGTAATTCCTCTGTTGAATCTTGTCCTGTTTAACTTCACTTGACTGGCAGCTACAGTTTAACTCAGTGGGAAAGATTGAGACCTTGAATGGGTATCAACTGCCTCTGCCCTAGCTTCCAACAAGAAGCAAGGTTGCAAAGTGAGTAAAAAAGAATAATGAACTCATCATAGTGAAATAATCTCCAATACAGAGCACATACTAGACTCGGTTAACCTCACAGAACAGTTTTGTTTACTTGGTATTAAATAATTTGTACAATAATTATAATAATTATTCTACTTCCTCATATTATTCCGCCTGTTGGGCATGACATTTTGCCAATGTTCAAAGGTACTAGTCTTGAATTGTGGCCAGATGATAACAGTACTGTGGCCTTGTAGAACATCTGTGGTCCTAGATTGATATTTTAAGGTCTAGATCAGCGGTTCCCAAACCCGAGGCGGCAAAGTTATTTGGTAGGGTGATAAATAAAAATAAGATAAAATAGAGCAACTATTTAAAACATCTTAAGTAAAATGTAAACAGCATACATGCAGTATAATAAAATATTGATCTTTATCATTTTGGCATTGTGAAAAAAAGGATAAGGTATTGAGCCCTGTTGTAGCTTACCATGTTACATAAATCCCTTTTGAGCATTCTGCCTAAATGCCAAACTGCAACTGCTTAATACATTAACTCAACAAAATCTATATACAGAGCTTGTTAGACTTCTGATGTGAAAAAGACCCATCTGGATTTCTGGATAGCAAAGTGCTTATTATGCCTCTTTTCTTGTAATGTGGAATGTGCATACAAGCTCTTGTATGAACAAATGTCCGTACACTGTCCCTTGTTATTACTAAACGTCTTGCTGTTAGAATTGCAGAATCTCTACTGCTGCCACCTGCCATATCTGTAAGGTGCTTGTCAAGTCCAAATCATGAAACTAGACCCCTCTGCGTAGAGTATGAGTCCTAATGTAGGGGTCATATTTACAGACCTTCTCCAACCCCCCCCATTTCAAGTTTAACCTGGGTTATTCAAATAGGGAAAAGAGAATATGCTGCTTCATCAGCTGAGGAGAAAATGAGCTGGAGGGTTGCTATGGCCAAACAGCAGTCTCTACAGATGTCCTTTCTTTTCAGTGGTTACCATGCTCCATTTGGAGCTGTTCTCCATTTGAGAATATTGGCACTTTCAATCAGACTTAATATAAACTGTCTGGCATTAATTTCACATGTATAGCATTTCACACTACATCTGTTATTCCTGCATTTGCTGAGCCCTTACTTTCGAGGCCTTAAAGCTTGCCACTGCTACGTATAATTTGCCTTTTGGGCCAATTCTAATAGTGGAATGCTTGTATTTGTATTTGAAATATAACTACATTTAGAAGTTTCAAGAAACTTCATCTGTGCTGTAAATTGGCTGTTTTTAGACCATTTAAAATAGTATCTGATGAATACAAGCAGTTCAGCATGTTAAACACCTTTTAAGGAATTGTATCTTTAAAGCAGCTTCACAGCTTTTCTCTCGAAGGATTTGAGTGTTTTGCATTAGACCTTACAGGAAGGTCATAGGTTATCACAAAGGGCATTTTCAGATAGATCATACATGGGTTCTTATATGTGTTCCACGGTAAGTATGAGCCTGCACTATTTAAGGAGTTATGAGTCAATTCCTGGTTTGACCTTAAGGAGAGGTCAAAGGTCACAGTGGAGGACATTTTTGAACAGAACACACAAGTTCCTATCTGAGTTCTATAGCAATCATTAGCCTAGCTACACTCTTTAGGACAATATAAATATATAAATATATATATTTTATGTATTTACTGACCTTTAAAGTGAGGGTCAAAGGTCAAGATTAAGGTGCTTGGCCTATTTTAGAAGTAAACATATGTTCTTTACAAATCTGAAGTCAGATTGCAGCTTTGAGCCTTGCTTCTAGGATAACAGTTTTTTAATACTCATAGTACATTTGACCTCAAAGGAAAGGTCAGAGGTCAAATTCAGCATCATATATTGAAATCCCATATATGGTTTACTATATTTGTTCTATATCGACAATGGGTTTATCTCTTGTCTGTGAGGTGTTATAGAGGTAAAAGTGGTAAAATCTTGCATTTGACCTGAAACAAGAGGTCGAAGGTCACAATTAAGAACATTTTCATATCGACCACTTATGGTTTCCTATATATGTCCAAATGTGACTATCTTCAATCTGAAAGCAGTTATTAGGCAAAATAACATATAATTGATCTTTGAACTGTAAAGGAAGGGTCAAAGTTCAAACATTTTTTCAGAAGCACACATTTGGCCCATAATTACATGATGTGTGATGACTGTGATGGCTTTTGAAAACTGAAACCCATGTCTGAAAAGGAGATGTGTTTACAAAATGCAATCTGAAATAAGAATAATAAGCAGAAGAAGAAGAATAAGAAGAAGAAGAAGCCAACATGTGACAGTCAACAATCCAAATCATAGTCCAAAAGCAAGTTCATAAATCAATTCTGTTACTGTGCTCGTATTTGTTCTCTGTTGTTCTCTCTCTCACTCACATAGTGACATTCCTTCCCGATTCTCCACACCAGTAAGCCAGACGCTTCCTGTTTTAATATGGACAGGAGTCACTCTCAGGGGCCCTGCTCATCATCTGACCACCCGTTCAAATCACCTCCCCCGGGAACCAGCAAGGGGCAGCACCTCCAGGGGCATTCCTGCCTGCGCCTCACCCAGGACAGTATCACATGATGTACAGTAAGTAACACCCAAGAAGCAGGCTCCATGGAATTATTTAAAATAGACCAGCTGTGAATATCCTATCAATACATTACTACAAGTATGATGGGTTCAATGACCTCTTCTTGTTTGTGACATGTGATATGCATTCTACTAATTCTACATCAATAAACCCATCCGCATGAGTTCTCCTAAATTGACAATTTTTGACAAGTGTTTTCTCTTCCTTTACATTTTGTTTCTTTAAAATATTTCTATAGCTCTCTTTTTACATCAAGGTTGCAATGAACCTGACAGATACGACAGATGCATGCGATGGACTGCAACTATTCATTAAGTATATGCCTTGAAGACATGAAGAACACATGACCCAAGTGACTCAGACCTTGGTACCTATGAGTGAAAGTCAGCACACTCTCTTGGCTCAGCACAGTCTTTGCCATGCCAGGGTTATTTTAGGTTAGTTGTATAAAGCAGTAAATGTCACAGGCAGCAAATCATCAGGATTTTAATTATTTCAAAGCTGTGGATTTGCGGATTTAAATTAATCAGTGAAAAACGGTCTAAATACTATTCCCTGCTGGGACTTTGGTTCAACAGTACATGCAAAACTGTTTTTGTTTTTATGAACTTAGTATTATGCTTATACTTTTAAGCATGCTCTTCAAACTGTTAAATAGCTGTGGATTATTCTTCATCTAATTCTAGAAGCAGAATAAAGATTATGTAAAGATTTTGTAATTCATTTAAAAAAATGTCTGATGGTTTGTTTTGATCCACAAATACTTGTTTTTCCCAATTGTGTCTTATATCAGTGGATTTTCCTATTTTATTCAAAAAAATGTTTGTACAATTGTACTCAATGGTTTAAAAGCAGTTTTAGAACTTGGCGTAGTCAAGACAAGCTCATATGGCTTCCAGTTGATACTGATGGTGGGCAGGTTTCATGCTAAATTGGTAATATTAAAAGGCTATGTGTTATAGCATTTCTGTCTGGTGTGTGGTATGATATCCAGACGTATATTTGTTTTAGTAGTGGTGCTGACCTGATATAGTCTGATGCTACTACTCTCTGTGCTTGGTGGCTGAGGCAGCTACAGTTTAGCTCAAAGGGTCACATCTCTTCAAACAATTTAGGTAGACAGAAATCCAGTTAAATAAATATAATCTGCACCAAAGTGTGAAGTTCACTAAGATCACCCAACAAGGCTGTTAATTTTTTTTTTTTTTTCAGAATTGCAACCATAGTCACTCGATATATCAAGGTCTCTATGCTGTATAAATATTTACAAAACTTTTGTAACCTTTTGACTGGGTTGATTCAACTTTTGATTCAATTATTTTGTGTAACAGGAATTAATATGTTCAGCTGACCAGCATATTTCAGCTTTCTTGATTAGGGAAAACATGTGCAGACAGATGGACAGACAGACAGACAGTGTGCACTGCCACACTGCTGTATGCTATAGAAAGGATTTTTTGGGTGTTAAGATTTTGTGCCAAAACTGTTTAAACCAATGCTGGACTGTTTTTGGTTTAAGGGGAGGTCTGGTGAGGGAGCTCTCTCTCGATGCTCACCCGCATCTTTAAGCTCAAGGAAGTAGGTTTTTAGTTGATAAGAAACCTGAGCTTACTGAGTTTCTGACTGGTGGGTACAGCGGAGAATAGAACACTAAAAGACCCACAATCAGCCACACACCCATCAGTGATCACTATTTCAAAGTACTAATTGATTGCAGCTCATTCCACAGCACATACATACCATTTGCCCACCACAAAGATGGCACCCATTCTAATTGGAGCTTCCGTCCAAAAGAAGAAACTTCCTCCTCACACCATGTTTGTTGAAGGTGTTCAAGGTCAGTTCACAGCCCCCTAGCATCTCGGTGGTTGAATTTCGGCCAGTGCTGACTCACCCCCTCACCCCCTCACCCCCCAAGAGTGGATCCGAAGGCACACTCAGATACACGAAACCCCCCACACTTCCACGAGAGAAATAGTCTGTGTTAAGGTGTAGGTTACCCGACTGATGTTTGATATCAAAAGAGAAGGGCTGTAATGCCAGGTACTACCGCATCACCCTGGTGTTCTTGTCCTTCATGGTATGCAGCCACTGTAAAGGGAAGTGATCTGTCTGTGACGAGAGTAAAGTGACATCCTAGGAGAGTACAGTAAAGACAATAGCCCACTTCACAGCCAAGCAGTCCTTCTCGATTACTGAATATTGAAATTCTCTGGCAAGGAGCTTTTGGCTGAGAAAGAGGACCGGATGTTAAATACAATCCCTATCCTTAGACAAAACAGCCCCCAAGCCTACCATGGAAGCATTGGTTTGGAGAATGAATGCTTGGCTGAAATCCGGTGTAATGAGTGCTGTGGCCCGACTGAGGTTTGCTTTAAATGATTGGAACTCCCTCTGACACTCTGCATTCCATTTAATCTTGTTCGGTGCATTCTTCTTGCCAAGATCAGTGAGGGGTATGGCGATAATGGAATAGTCCTTATTAAATCTGCGGTAGTATTCTGCCAAACCCAACAGGAATCTCACCTGGGCTTTTGTTGTAGGAGCTGGCTGGTCCACTAAACCATGGACTTTGCCCATAATAAATCCTAGATATTTAGTTTCTTCTTTTCCAAAAGTGCACTTTGCAATGTTTCCAATGAGCCCCGTCTCCCTCAAAGATTGAAGCACGGCTGCCATTCTATCAAGGTATTTCTTACAAGTGGAACTGTAAATAACAAATAAAGTTGAAATAAAGCAAGCCTGTCCCAGACACTCCAAAAGGTTATTCACCTGAAGCATGGGATATGCATTGAACTTGGCAACAGCATCCACCTTCTGGAAGTCAATGCAAAGCCGCAAAGTGCCATCAGGTTTCCCCACAGTCACAATTGGACTGCACCATTCACTCTGTGAAGGCTCTATCGCCCCAAATTTGACCATATTCTCCACTTCAAGAATTAATGCATCTAAAAGAAAACTAAAGCTAATGTTTAAAGTTTATTTCTGCACAGGGGATACAGATATGTTGCATTCTTTCACTCAGGAACAAAACATTTACATTGACATATTTTTCCCCAGGGGTTATAGCATTGCAGACTTCATACAATGTGTGCTTAATGCTAATTTGCCTATCTGTATATTTAAATAAATACTTTTTATTTACCTGAGCTGGTGACGTGTGTCCTGCGATCCAACCTGCATGCAGAGGGGTGGTTGTGTTGTCCCCTATCCTCATAATTGTTTTATCTGGGGTGGTGTAGTCGTGTTGTTATTGACGGTGTGCACCTGTGACATTCCCATTTAGTTTATCAAGCTAAGGAATAAGCTAACTAACTCCCATTAGCAGTGTGTGGTTTGTAGTTAGGTATGTTACTCTGGGTTACTAGGGTAGCAGTGCGGAGTAGTGGTCAGAGCTCTGAGTAGAGGGTTGTGGGTTCAATCTCAGGTAACAGATTGCTGTTATATGCTTGAGAAGAAAAGTAATTAAAAAATGTGGTAACCCTAGTTTACACAAATTATTTCATATTTAACATTTCACAATGTACCGCCAAACCCTAAAAAAATATATTTATTTAATTTTGGCACACTACAAATTCCAGTTTTAAACTTTTCATAGGTTTAGGATGACACCAGGTGTGTTTACACTGCCATTTGATCAAGATCAACTTTCAGTCACCACAGGGGTCTTTGCATGTGCACTAGTACTTAAGTCCAAACTTAATCATATGCATATATTAAATTAGTCCTGTAGATCACAGAGCTATATCAAAAACTGTAATTTTATCTCGATACTAATTAAAACCAACACACTTGCATATTTGTTCACAACCGAAGCATTTAAATAAAAATACATCTATTAACCGATCTGCCATAACATTATGACCACCTGCCTAATATTCTGTAGGTCCCCCTTTTGCCACCAAAACAGCCCTGACCTGTCGAGGCATAGACTCCACTAGACCTCTGAAGGTGTACTGTGGTATCTGGCACCAAGACGATAGCAGCAGATCCTTTAAGTCCTGTAAGTTGCGAGGTGGGGCCTCCATGGATCGGACTTGTTTGTCCAGCACATCCCACAGATGCTCGATTGGATTGAGATCTTGAGAATTTGGAGGCCAAGTCAACACCTTGAACTCATGATTCATCAGACCAGGCCACCTTCTTCCATTGCTCCGTGGTTCAGTTCTGATGCTCACGTGCCCATTGTAGGTGCTTTCGGCAGTGGACAGGGGTCAGCATGGGCACCCTGACTGGTCTGCGGCTACGCAGCCCCATACACAACAAACTGCGATGCACTGTGTGTTCTGACACCTTTCTATCAGAATCAGCATTGACTTTTTCAGCAATTTGAGCTACAGTAGCTCGTCTGTTGGATCGGACCACACGGGCCAGCCTTCGCTCCCCACTTGCATCAATGAGCCTTGGCCGCCCATGACCCTGTCACCGGTTCACTGCTTTTCCTTCCTTGGACCACTTTTGGTAGGTACATTTTGAGGACAAAATGTTCACTTGCTGCCTAATATATCCCACCCACTGACAGGTGCCATGATAACAAGATTATCAGTGTTATTCACTTCACCTGTCAGTGGTCATAATGTTATGGCTGATCGGTGTATACTTTTGCTAACATAAAATAACAAGCTATTTAGTGTTAATTTTAACAATATTTTATTTATAATATGGGCATAGGGAAATGTCCTGTTATCTGCTCCACTGGTGTTAAGGATGTATGTCTGCCCCCTGCCTGTAAGACAACTATTGTAACAATTTGTTGTAGGAGCTGGCTAGAGGAGTTAACTATTGTTATCTACTATTTTAGTAACTTAGCATAGTCAGTGTATCTTTGTTTTATAATTAAGAGTTATTTGTGTCTTTTGAACTTATGTTTGTGTCTGATTGTATTTAATTCTAATCAATCTAGCTCTAAGAGTATCTTAATTGGGGAAAACCAACTCTACTGAAAAAACAAAACATTGACATCTATAAGATCAACAATACATTTATTTAGACTTTTTGGCACTGCTTTAGATATAATGAATAATGAATAGCCTTGCTGAAGTAACATGAAGTGGACTGTTATTTTAACAATACAGTATTGTTAAAGGATATGATTAAGTCTCAAAGCTTTCAGATAAATACCCAGAATTCCTCACATTAACCATGCCTCATTCACTCAATATACAGCAATGATATTATAAGCAAACAATATACTAAAACAAGTTATATTTAATGATTACAGATTTAATGCCATTATAAAGAATAATACAGATAAGATGGTAACTTAAAAAATTAAATTAATCATAATGTAAAATAGATTGTGCTTTAGACACTGAGAATATCAAAACCACATGAATGAGTAAGATCAATGCCACCCACAGTACACATAATGTCACTGAACTTTAATAACCCTCTTCAAGGTAAGGCCACACATAATTCAGCCAATGAGAAAGCATTCCAGAATCAGGCAGTTATTTTCAGCGAATCATAATTATCTTAAACATCCCCCTTAACTCTCAGTCACAGTTGAGGCAGCATTTAATTTGAGTCACTGTAAAGTGGAATGGTTTCTTTCTTGCTCTTCACACTGCATGTTTTAAAATACATACAAGCATCTGTGAATCTGTGTAAACAGATATGGAAATGTAAAGTTTCTATCTGTTCTTACAAGTTTCAAGTGCAGGTGGTTAACTTAATAGAGCTATGAATCATTAACAAGTTTAATAGAGTTTTAAATGTTTTCTAGATGCATAAAATAGAAAAACATTCTGACAGAATTAAATTATATTTGTATGTATGTGCATACACAATTTAGTGCAATTATATAGTAAGAGTTGGATTTCTCCAAGAAAATAACTCTTGTAAGAGTTATCTTTTTACTTTTGGTAATAATGTGACATATTGTAACAATTTTAAGTTGCCCTGGATAAGATGTTCAGATATTCATCAATATTTTTTGATAGATTGGCCACTCTAGTCAGAAGTTTGACAAGTAAGCACGCAGGAACTGAAGCAGGGAGTTTGTCTGTACAGGAATGATGATCCAGTCGAATGCTAGGTTTCAACAGCGCGTTATACACAATTCAAACAATTCTTCACTTTGTGAAGAATTCTTAATACAGTTTCTGCAGCTCAGGCTGGGCTGCTGCCTGGATTTATTAATGTATTTATTTATTATTTGGAATCACCAATTATTTTTGTGTTGTTTCTCTCCCTAATTTGTGAAAAGGTCAATTTGTGCTAATGCATCTCAGCTTGTCACTATGAATCCCACGTCTTCATGCTGGGAAGGTGAGGAAGCATGATCAGGCTCCCCCAATCCTGGCCGTCCTTGAGCCACCCGTCTCTTTTCATCAGCTTCACAGCGCGCACAGCCTGATTGGAGGAGAGGTGCATCCCTCCCAGAAGTACTGCAAGCCTGCAGGCACCCAGAAAGCTAGCAGGAGACGCTCTTCAGTGACGAGCCAAGAGAAACGCTGCCGATTTACCCACCCTAACATTTGGCCAATTGTGTGCAGCCATTCTGGTTGGATTTAAAGTCCATTCTGAGATTCAAGCAGCACGAATCATAGACTTGCGCTGTCTTAAGATGGCTGTTAGTCAATTCATCCTGTGAATAGTATGCAAAGCAAATAATTAATCTAAGGCGCCACATCTTAAGGAAAGATGATACAAGCACTCAGTGGCTTACTTCTATCAGTGGGCCTTGGTCTGGGCCTTCATGGTACATTCCTCATTGGTGGATCTCACCTGGGATAGATACATCACCTGCTGATTGGCTGTTAATCGGGTAGCTGTCCTAGAATTTATGTCCTCATGTCCTCTTTGATGATGAGATACGATTGACACCTTCCAGAACAGAATCCTATATTTGATTGAGTGAGAATGTGTTAAGCTGGTGCTTAGCTGGCTGAGGCCACTATCTCCTGGATACTGGCTCATCAAGATGAACATACCCCCACACAGCACATTTTTAAATGCATTTTATGCCCTGCTAGAACTGACCAAACTCTGAAGGGTCAGAGATCTTTATATCAATTCCTATTAATTAAACCAATACAATATGCTGGTTGCTACAACAGCATGAAACAGCAGAGCAGGTCATCTTAACCTTTTTCTCAGTTTGACCCCCATTTTAATAAAAAAAAAATCTCCCAATTTTTTTCTACACGACCCCAAATCACTCAGTAGCATCCAGACTGTGAGATTACATACATGACAAAGAACACTCATTAATGAATTTAATACATTATTTAATGTAATTAAACTCAGTGAAAACTATATTTCGTACAACTGTTATTCTATTTTACATATTTCAAAAATCTTTACTTATTTTTCAGTTTTCTCTGTAATATTTTGAGCTTATATTGATCTCTGTTTAGATCAAATTCAACAGTAACACTTTACAATAATGGGCATTAATTCCTCATGTTCCGATAGTAGAACACAGGAAAAACACATGATTATGGAATTCTTGTGAACTTAGATTAAATTAATTTGTAATTCAAGTATGTGAATTCATGATTTAAAGGGTTTTATTGATATGGAATTCCTATTTAATAAATTAAGTTGATCATATGTATAAATCATGTCTTCACACACTAATTAATATTTTTCACAACCCCCTGGCGAGCGAATAAGAGAGTATGAATTAATTATGATTCACGGTTATTAAGGGTATTTTGTTCTCCAGTATGTTCCTCATGAATGTATATGTAATTCCTTTGCAACAAATGGTGTTAATCACATGTACAAATCAAAATAATAGTGCCCTTTTAAGCAAACAAAATCTATGGATTCATCACAATGATACATTTGTAAATTTATTTTTTCTTGCAAAATGTGCGTAATGCCAAGTTACGTTTTCTTGTAAAGAATAATGCTTATTTACAAGCTAATCACATGTACGTCATGTTTACAGTCATGTTTACTTAATAACCATAACTATGAATCAATACCCTCTTACTCACTCACCAGGGGGTTCTGAAAAATATGAATGAATGTGTGAAGACATGATTTATACATATGATCAACTTAATTTATAAAAAAGGAATTTAATATGAATAAAACCATTTAAATCATTATGAATTATGATTTTTTTAATTTAATTTGAGTTCACACATAATCATGTGTTTTTCCTGTGTTGTACTGTGGGAATTCACGAGGAGTTACCAATTTAGCAATATTGAATATTAATAACTGATGAGTTAAGGGGTTGACGCCTTCCAAATCTTAATTCAACTGATTTTTCCTAGAAAGTCTCTGTTCTGGTTTTTGTTTTAAATGATGTTGTGATGTCAAACCATACAGAACAAATATCATAAAGTCATAACTATACAAATATATGTTGATTTGCATTGTAGAGGTTATGAGTACAATATAAACAAAAGGAAATATGGACATGCCATGACAAATACTTGAATATCCTAGTATTTTTACAGGTTATTATTATTATTATACATAAAATAAATATAAATATGAATGTTTTAAAAGCATGAACCATAATTTAATACTACATTGTACACATACATTTTGGCCCTCTGTAAACCTGCATTTCTACAATGATACATTTTGTACATGTTTTTTGTGAAAGTGAAACATTATAGTGAAAACAAACAGGAAAGTGGAGATGAGTTACACACACTTGTGGTTATGGTGTAGGTAATATGTTGTGGTGAAGTGAAATGCATTATTACTGTCTTTTATATAATTTACAAAGTTCAGCTTTGTTTCAGGTGTACAGCATTGAGTGATATAATGCATTATTTACACTCTTTATATTTAACCTGAGCAGGGTCATTTGTTGAGAACGCCTGGCACCTTTTTCGTGAGACTAGCTTATTAATGTCTTGATAATGGAAACATGGAAACATGTCATGTGCCAGAGCAATCATCAATATAGAGTGTAGATGCCTACCATTTGATTTACCAGTCTTGATCTTTGGGGTTATTTATTGATCTTCAATCAATAGGTTTTTGTTTGCAACCTTGGTTACCTGAAAAAGAGACTAACACCCAAAGAGGACTATGGAAATATGGTCAGCATCAAGTTTCATGAATAAATAGGCCCTGAGTGCTGCCAGCTAGGCAACCCCTCCATTTGCTTGTTTTAACTATCGCAGCACACATAAACAGTCTTTTTTCCTGAACTGGAAGTCCAAGAGCATCCTCGCATTCTGTTTTGTTCTCTTTTTCAGATAACTGGGTTTGCAAAACATAACTTATCTAACAACACTACGGTGGCTTCAAGTCTCATTAAATGACTGAAATTGGCGATGTTTTAAACACCTAGCCCTGATAAAATGTACAGTTTGTTACCGTGCCCGTTAAATGGTCCTTCCTCAACACCTTCCCACAGAGCACTTCCTGGTATAGAATGCAGTGATGCCTTGTCGGTCCCAGGACAATTATCTTCCTATATATTTTTCAGAGCAACCTGACAATTTTCTGGGCAACACATCACCGGTCCTTCATTCGTGGTCAAACCCATTCATTTCTCCTATGTCAAATTAATGTTGTTTACGCATTTCTCATGTTGCTGAAATATGTTATTTCCTGTGGTGATGTCGTGCAAGACTGCAACACCCAAAAGTTCTTCAGTAACAGTTCAATCTAAATTTACTTCCTTGCAGCAAGTGAGAATTCAATGAAACCACTCAGTTTTTCAATTAGATGTTTGTTGACATTGCTGCCAGGTCTTCTACTCTCTCAGCTACAGTATTTTGTGAGAGACTGAAATTCAAAGACACAAAAAATCCAGAAACAGAAAATAGAAATGCACTGAAGTTTTTGCAATTTCTTTAAACACAATGTAACTCGATTTTACTGAAGCATTATGTTTTGCCATTTTTTAATGTTTTGCTTTAATTTTTAATGAGGGTACACTATTATATATATTCACCGTAGATTATATTATTGTATCTAAGAGTCAACATTTTCAATTCACGTTGCATGACATGTACTGAAATTCAGACATCTTGGGCGGTTTGTGAATTGGCGGATTAACAAGTCGCTTTATACTGAGAACTCATCCAGTTTGTCTTGTAAGTTTGTATTTTGACTAGTACTTCAAGAAAAAAAAGAATATATATATATATATATATATATATATATATATATATATATATATATATATATATATATATATATATATTTCAGCTCTGGAAAAAATTAAGAGACGACTCCAAGTTCAGAAATCAATGTTAAGTGGTCTCTTATTTTTTTCCAGAGCTGTAAACATATATATATATTTTGCTTTATTTTTCATAAAAATCATTACTTTCATAATTCATAATTATGCTATTATGTATCTTGCAAAAAGGTGGTAGTGTTGTAATATAGTGTGTAATAATGATAAACAATGCAAAAACTTATTCTGCATTTTGAATGCTTTTATTTGAATGGTCCCACATCCTTGTAGCCCATATAATGGAAGGGCCACATAAATTGGTGGGACCAATTTAATAAAAATATTTCTGCATAAGCTAGGTTCTTTCAAATGCACATTATTATATATATATATATATATATATATATATATATATATATATATATATATATATATTTATATATATATATATATATATTGCATTGCAAATTATTTTCAGCGGTCAACTGATCAATGTACACTACTAATGCAGTCCTACTATTCACAAGAAACAGAGTAATTACTTAAAATCTAACTAATAAACTTCAAAGACTAATTTTCATACATTTAGCATTTTGTGTGTTTTTATCTACATTTCTGATGTTTTAATAACCACATTTTGGAGTTATTAAGTATGACTTATTTTATCTTTGCTTTTGATTTGCATTGCTTTTCCTCACCATCTAAAGTTGCTTTCACTTTCTAGGCACTCAAACTATTTAAAAAAACAAAACAGACATGCAACAGATTAAGGTGCTTGTTTTTTGAAGATAGAAGTTAGCTTTCGGAAGTTAGCTTTCGGAGTGGTTTTCTGTGAAAACTGTATCTGATTTCTCAGAATAGAGAGTGGCTGAAAGGAAAGGACATAAAACAATCATCAGTACATATTATATGAAAAATTAAACCTCAGATCCATAATGGAAAAAAATGTCCATGTAAGAAACTATATGGGTAACCAAGAGTGTCATATAATATGGATATTCATGTTACATTATGATTAGTAGTACTTTACACCCCTATCAAATGTTAATCCAGTGATTAAGCTAAATTGCAATCAGATAATTTAGCCTTTTGTGGTCAATTTGTTGATCAGCTAACATTTTCCCTTTCTGTTTCTGTAAATTGCCCCGAAAGTCACATTTCCCAGCAGCACTATATATGTTACCACTAAAAGTAATCTATATTGTTGTAGGGACTGCAGGTTAGGTCAAGACTGCACCCACATTCCGGTATTACTCAAGACACACCTGTTTCGACTCTACCTGTAATATAGCAGGCTAATCCCCGGAGCTGTGCAGCCCTCTTACGTTTATTCACTTTATTTGACTATTTTCTTATTCTCCTGTGTACTTATGGATTTGTTAACACTTGTATTGTTTTACAGCAACTTCACCTATGTACCCCTCTTAGCACATAACTAGGACTTAACTGTATTATGTTTGCACTTGTTACCTCATTGTATGAGGATGTATGTAATAATAATCATAATCATCATATTGACCACTGCTGATTGCTAAATAACATTGTTCCAATATTCAACTACTAGTAAAGCTTTGTTGGATAAAAGCTGGTTTACAATAATGACTGATAATAATAGCTAAATTGGAATTATAAAGGAGAGATATGGTGGAAACATGATTAATGCCGATGCCTCACAGCTTCTGTGACCCGGTTCAATAATGGCCTTGGGGGTTTACCTGTATGGAGTTTGCATGTTCTCCCTATAACTGCACATGTTGTTGCCAGATGCTCCCTTTTCCTCCCACATTCCAAAATATGCTGCTTAGGTTGATTGGCTACTTTTAATTGCCCTCTAGTTGTCTAGTATAGTTTGTGTGTTACTGCTACTCTGCAATGGACTGGCATCCTGACAAGGGTGAACCCTTCCTTGTTCCCTGTGTCTTTGTCCATCTTACTGTGACCCTGTACTGGATGAAGCAGCTATTGAAAATGGATTGGTGGAAGAAATTACAAAACTTTCAGAAATGTAAATTACATTATAAAACATTAAAATCAATGTCTTTCTGGGGAACATATAGAAGAATTACATTGAATTTACTGGGCAACTGAAAAAAAATATTTGCAAAAATATTATTGGTGGTGTTGTACTCTGCTATAACCTATAGTTTCATTAAAATGCTATGGAGATGCAGTCAAGCACAGTGCATTTGTCCCAGGTGGCCTGTAACATAACCACAATCAAAAATACCTACACCACCCCAAATATTATTTCTGTGAGGATGGGTAACCTTACTACCAACACTTCCCTGTGCTGGTTTGACAAAGATGCCAGAACAAACACTACAGGTGAGGGTAAAACATATGTATTGTTTTTTTGTTTCACTATCAAGTAGTAGGAAATGTGCAGTGAAGAGTGCAGAGCACAAAGCCTGTTGCACCTAAGGTACACAAGGACAAGGGGGAAATTATTCTATATTCAATTTTCTTTCTTGCAGGTAACAGGGTTCCCAGTTTGTCATACACAAGTCATACATACGTAGTTCTTCATACAAAACTGGAGCAGCAGGAGCACAGTAAAGTTATTTTCTATCTCTATCATTTGCTGCTGCTGCTGCTGCAGACTGCTGCTCTGCCTCTGAGCTTCTCAGCCCAGTCTTAATGGTGGCAAGTCTCATCACAGCAGTTGGGGAAGAGGTGCGTG
Source organism: Amia ocellicauda (assembly GCF_036373705.1). Taxonomy (NCBI): domain Eukaryota; kingdom Metazoa; phylum Chordata; class Actinopteri; order Amiiformes; family Amiidae; genus Amia; species Amia ocellicauda. The sequence goes on from NC_089857.1 coordinate 23,627,291, forward strand.
AATGGTTGCACAGCGGGGTCAGGGCGTCGTCTGAACTAGCGTAGGTGTGTCTTGCTGGTGTGGGAGCTCAGACAAAAGAAAACGTGTGCATATAATTAGAAAAAGATTACACATGTGACAATCAAATACATAATCAAAATCAAATACATAATCAAATCAACCACAAAATGAATAGAAAATACTACTACTCAGCAATAATGTATCAATTGGTATTTACAGATTAGAATAAAATATTAAATTACATAATTACATTAAATTATAGTTTGTATAAAATTACTCATTCAAGGTAGGCTTTTTTTCTTAAAAAAAAAAAATGTTATGAAAATGTTTGTGGCAAGATTTTTCATTGTTAGATCTTGTTCCAAAACAGATGTAGGGTCATCTGGTATTGTTTTAGTTGTTTTGTTTCCCACAATAGACATTTGAGGAAAACATTTTTACTGGCATAGCATTTTCACCCTGCCTTGAACTTCTGGAATAATGATGGCAATCATATGCGTCTTATCACAATGGGATATATTAAGAAATATTTATTGTTACTGCCCTGACATGTTATATTTTTCACAAAAGAAAACAAAAAGTTAACGTGTGAAATGCCACATAACCTAGGCTACAAGAATGTACATGTATTTTAAATTCATTTAAATTTTTTATAGTTTCAGGCATAGTAGACCACCCCATCGTCAGATAAAATGTGATACACTTAATAGACTGAAATGTTTTCATTTTTATTTTCAAACATTAGATCCTCCACCAGGTTCAGCACTAAATGTAGCTGTACCAATATACAGTATTTGTTTTAGTCTCAGGCTATCTACAAAGGGTTAGGATAAAATCCTGTAAAAATACTTTTGTTTACGTCAATAGTTTACTGTTTGGAAACCAAAGATATTTAGTCTGAGATCACAGATATTTACAAACTGATTGCTCAATAAAATGCATTTAGACATGTTAACATCACTCAGCAATATTTTATTCACTGTTCAAAAGAAGCCAGAGGTGAGCTGCAGACACGACTTCACATGGTAATGGCCGTCATTCATTTCAGCAAACCAGGTCTATGATAAACTATTAACAGTCTCCATCTGTGCACATATCTTTACCTTTATGTTACAAGATTAACAAAAACCATTTGAAAATGTATATATATATCATAGATGTTTTTGTATATATTGAGAATTGAGAATATTGTAGCTGAAGTCTCGCCAGGAGGCTTGGGCCTTTTAGGGTTGTGGTAAAGGTCGTTGCACTGTGGCGTGGAAGTCCAGCGTTCAAGTCCGGTCAAACCCATAGAGAGATCAGGATAAATGGAGGAGGTACTATATGGACTATCAGAATTAAAAACAAACAAATCACCAGGGCCAGATGGTATATTTCCAACAGTACAGAAATTATTTATAGGCCGCTAACTCAAATATTCCAAATGACACTTAGAACAGGGGATGTGCCAACTGACTGGAAGACTGCAAATGTCATACCAATCCACAAGAGGACAAAACTGAACCAATGATTAGACAGAAAATAGAGGAGCATCTGAATGAAAACCATATTCTTGGAGATAGTCAACATGGGTTTAGACGAGGCAGATACTTATGATACTTATACTTATGATATACTTAGATTTTCAGAAAGCTTTTGATAAGGTTCCACACCAAAGACTGATCCTAAAATTTGAAGCTGTAGGTATTCAGGGTAATGTAAGTAGATGGATTATGAACTGGTTGATGTCTAGGAAACAGAGGGTGTCGATTAGAGGAGTCGCTTCTAACTGGAGTGAGGTTGTTAGTGGAGTTCCACAGGGATCAGTACTAGGGCCTTTGCTTTTTCTAATCCATATTAATGATCTGGACTCTGCGATAGTTAGCAAACTTGTCAAATATGCAGATGATACTAAAATAGATGGCAGCAGATATAATCTTGGCAGCACAGGCTATTCAAAGGGACTAATATTCAGTTGTGGGCCGACATCTGGCAGATGAAATTCAATGTGGACACGGCAAGGCATTCAAGGCATTCAAGACAGAAAATGAGAAACACTTCTTCACACAGAGAGTCTGGAATCTGGAACAAACTCCACAGTGATGTGGTTGAAGCTGAAAACTTTTAACATTTAAAAATAGACTGGATAAGATCCTTGGATCACTTAGTTATTAATGGACACCAAATAAGCACAATGGATCGAATGGCCTACTGTCATTTGTAAACTTTCTTATGTTCTTATGTTCCTAAGATCACCTTATAAGAAATGTATCTGAACTATGTTAATATAACATACTGCCTATAAAATCAAACTTCTGCGACTGTTAGAGTAAACTCTGTTCAAGACATATGCCTAGTTTGGGGAGTTATATATTTTTTACATAGATGGAGCATTGTCTATAACAGACATAGCTGGCTATTGACAAGTATACAAGAAGTGACCCCCACAGCAATCAGGAATACCTGCATGATCCATTAAATGCATTTACTTCTAAAGAATAAAGATAAAGATTTAATCAATGTTCTTCTGTAAACTTATTGAGCTGCTTCAGGGGTATAAGGATGGCATAAGGCTCCTCATCCTCAGTAAACCTTGGGGTGGCATAGTCAGAGATTTAAGTGACTGAGTCTCACTACCACCTGTGACAATAGCTCTTCATAGTGATCATCCATGTAATTAGTTAAATTTGTTATACAAACAGCTTTGACTTGTGTTAATAATGACAAAATTCACTTTACAATCTTTTCCCACCACTATGCAAATATGCAGTAATAAAATGTCCCCTTCTAAAACTCTTAACATTATGCCCTGCCCTTTAAATACAGTTTTGAAAGTGTATCCTGTACTGTGGTATCTCTTCAATATTCATTAATGTAAAGCAGCCTTTATAAATATCCTGGATGATGACACAGTGTACACACAGGCATTATTATTATTGCAGGTGCTCCTTAACTTTCAAGCACGCAATTTATGAAGATTTAGATTTATGAGCAATTAATTGAAACCTCTTCTTATTAATTTACAAGCACTCCATTCAGACATATGAGTAGGACCATGTGTTTTACAAAACCAACTTTCATAGGCTACAGTTCATTCCACTGGTCATATAGTTTCAGATTACTTGTAAAAAAAACAATTTGTCATCAAAACAGTAAATACAAAACTGCACAGAATTCCAGAACAGTTAATACAAAAATCATAATGTCATCCAAGCTCATCCATGGCTTGTCGTCCTCACCAGGGTCTTGACCTGACTGCAGCTCTGGTGGATGTTCCTGTAGTCAGCATGCCAATTGCATGCTCCCTCAAACCTGAGACTTGTAATCCATAGATTAGGGCCTAATTAATTTATTTCAGTTGACTGATTTCCTTATATGAACTGTAACTCACTGAAATGTTTGAAATGGTTGCATGTTGCATTTATATTTTTGTTCAGTGTACAAAACAATAAATAGCAGGATGGAAAGATCAATAGTTATGTAGCAGCAATATAGACGATCAGTCAACACTAAACAAAAAGAAGTCCAAGTCCTTGACCATAGGTTACGAAGAAAACCCAATGTCTCTCACAACACTTCCAGTCATTCAGTTCACCTCCTCTGGCAGTGATGTTTCACTTCATCTGTTTTAGTTGCACATGGCAATTGGTCCCTGCAACAGTTCTTCCAATGCGATAATTTGTCCCCACCACAATTCTCAAATTGCATTTGATACCGTTTTTAAAGGAGATTTGTATTGGAGTCATTAATTCCTGAGACCTAGTTTTGTTTTTATATAAGCTGTCAAATATTGCAGGCTTAATTTTAGTATTTGCATTGAAAATACATCCACATAAGCAACTTATGTCATGCTGCTCAACTTGAATTTCAATGAGCCAAGGTATTTGCACAAGACAGAAAGAATTGCATGCTAAAGTGATTAGATGTTTTATTCAGACATTTACAGTATTTCTGCCTGAAGCAAGATGTCTCTTTAGTTTGTTTGTGAGAAAATGTATTTTTATTATAATTTGGACTAAAACTCTTTGACTGCTTTGGTAAAGAAACATAATGTTTACATTTTTCTTATAACCTCTGTAAAACAACAGAAAGCCATAAACAATCAGTGAATATGTGGAATTCTTAAATGTCTATACAGCCAATGATTGCACACACATATCAATTTATGTACCTTCATAAAAAAAAATTACTTTCTAAAATAGGAAATAGACTTTAACCTAAATAGAAAATCAAATTTCTGATGCAAACTGTCCTGTCAAGAAAGGTATATTAAAATATTACAGATCAGAGGAATACTTTAGGTAGAAAATGACTGTGGTAAAGTAAAAAACCAAGCCACAAAACATTAAAAAAAAACAAGCCGACAACAACAAAAAACAGACATGAAATATCTTAAATGTACATAATTTTATCTCCCAGGCAACATGATCTATTTTTGAATCCCTAGCTTAATTACTTCTATGGGTGTTACTCATACACCTAAATACTGTAGATTCCATGAAGCACATTGTAGTTTAAATGAAAAGGAAAGGCATGTCCAAAAACCAAGAAATATCTGATGGTACTTCGGTGTACAGTCATAGTCTTATTTTTAGTAATGAAACTTTTGTAAATGGAACTTGGATTTTGCAATATTACTTCACCATATTGCTTTTTCACATAAAATACCTTCCAACAAGAAGTTTGTCTGATGAAATGGGAAACAAATGTATTTAATTTCATGGAAGAAGGGCTCAGGCAATTTATATTCTATGGACTATATGAATAAATACAATGTATTGAGGTATGAATAAATCTGGTATAATGCAAGAAAGACAAAATCATCTCTTCCAAGAAGTTTAATTTTGCTCTGTCCTTTGTTTTAATGGCAGTCAAGAATGAAAAATCCAGGCTTTCATCAATATGTAGTTGAAAACAGTAGCAGAATGTTTAATGTTTAATGATTTAACTATTTCTCTTACGATTCTATTATATAATCCTCTCCTGCTTTGCTGACCTTGGAATCTCTGGGACTGCTCTGTCCTGGTTCTCCTCCTACCTCAACGACTGGACCTACCAAGTGATCTGGCGTGGTTCATCGTCCACACCTCAACCTCTCCTCACAGGCATCCCACAAGGCTCCATCCTGGGCCCCCTCCTGTTCTCTCTCTACACTTGCTCCCTGGGCCCCCTCATCGCATCCCATGGTTTCTCCTACCATTTCTATGCAGATGATGCCCAGATCTTCCTGTCTTTTTCCTCTTCTGATTTACTCATCCCCTCTCATATCTGTTCCTGTTTGTCTGCTATGGTTGCCTGGATGCACTCACACCACCTCAAGCCCACCTCTCCAAATCTGATCTCCTCTTTTCCCCCCTACTCCTCACCTTCTGCTGATCTCAATACCCTTGGAATCTACTACACTGTCTCCCTCTTCTTCCGCTAAGAACCTAGGAGTCACCCTCGATCCTGCGCTCTCCTACACCCAGCACATCACCACGCTGACACGCACCTGCAGATTCTTCCTGAGCAACATACGCCGAATCCGACCCTTCCTCACCGACTACGCGACTCAACTGCTCGTCCAGTCACTGGTCCTCTCCCACTGAAATCAGGACAGCAGAGTCCCTGACCACCTTCCGGCGATTACTCAAGACACACCTATCCAGACTGTACCTGTAACTTAGCTGTTTTCCCCCGCTCAGCTCTCTCATCGTACAACTTGCTTTCACATTGCTAGTACTCATGTTGCTTATATTGATTGCCCCTGTGTCCCTTTGCCCTGAGCTATTAACTATGACTTCACATCTTGCCTGCAATTATTAGCTCACAATCTAGGGTGTAGGACTATTTTCTTATGAACTTGTAATTGTATTATGTTTTGATATGTAATTTTATACTGTATTGCACTTTAATTATACTCTTATATACTCCTTGATAAGGGCGTCTACTAATAAATAAATAAATAAATAAATAATAATATAATTATTATTAATAATAACAATAATAACTTCGACACTTTAACAAAGTGTTCCTAACTGAAGTGTTACATTTCAAGAGCAGGAACATAATATGTCTACAAGAAACCTCTAGTGTATATTCTGCCACAAATGTAGTCATTCCCAAATAAAGTAATTACTTTGATTTGCTTTACACAATGAATATTATTCTCTTAATAGCAGATTACTAGCCTAATAGCAAACTACAAACTTGATGGCTTTATGCTTTGTCAGAGGCTCAAGTGCTGAGATATAGCTTAGTATAGTATTAGTAGCTGGGTTAAATTAGTTGAATTTAATATTGCCCTAATGCTCATGAGTAATTACTTCGAAATATCTTCAGACCATGGATACTCGATGCTACACCTCCAAGATGAGATACAAAATATCCTCAAGCTGACCTCAAGACTGGTAAAAACAAAAACAAAACACTGTTTACCCCTTAATGATGTTCCGTCTTGATATTATGGACATTGTCAATCATTTCACTAGTGAAGCATTTAAACTGAAGACGGGAGTCATGTCAAAGCCAATCAATCTGTCAAGCTGCTTTGCTTTCCCTTAATTTATACTTCTGCTACTGTTCTATTCAACAAAACAATCTCTGCAAAAGTGTATGACATGCATTTTGAGCAATGTATGTTTATTAAGCCAAGATCTTCACCTTGTTATACACCCTGGAAAAACAGGTGTTGAGTCATTTCCAAAGAATATATGGGAGCATTGCAAAAGTTACATATAGTCAACTGAGAGAAGATGATACTGCTTATCACATTCCTAAGCCAAATCATTGGTGATAAGGTTTCGATCACTCATGTTTATAACTGCTGTCCATATGAGATAATTAAATAAATAAATAAGATTAAACTATTTGACCTCTGAAATACATGCTGCATAATCATAATATATATGCAAGTATTTCTATTTGTAGTTAATATAATAACCTTCTTTAGTACTAAACTTACAGAAACATCTTGCAGTTTATTTGAATGTATTTTTTTAAAATCTTTTGATATGTTTTGCATTTATCACTTTACACTCACTTTTTCACCTGGTTGGAACTTCTTAGAAGCGCAAGTGTTTAATATGGACATTATAAGGAGTATAGGTATGTAACACACAGCATGTACGAGGGACGTGCAGAGGGGGGTTCACGGGTGCATAATGTGCATTGTTGATTATGATTAGACACACTATATTGCAGCACTACCACCTTTTTTCCAATAGTATGATTATGAATTATGAATTATGACATTTTTGGATTTTAAGAAAACATTTTCAATGTAAACCTAATAGATGTATCTCACCAGCTGGTTGAAAACAATGGGGCTGAGTGTGATGGGTTATCTTTCAAGTCGGAAGCACTGCCCAAGGGGTAGGTGTTTCTGCGCACTTCCCTAGGAACCCGATTAAAAACGTCACTCTATGAAAGTTGCCATTTGCCCCTGCGCTCGTCACTCAGAACAGGTCCCTTCCACTTCCTGTTCTATAAAATGTGACGTCTGTGCAGGTTCGTCCTCTTTTGCCATTTCTATGGACCCGAGAATGTGAGCTTTCTATGTCTGTGTGTTGCAGTAGGCGCTCGGACCAACTGTTTGTGTCTTATGGAGCACGGACACAGGGCCAGGCACTTTCAAAGCAGCGCCTCTCGCATTGGATTGTGGAAGCTATTACCATGGCCTACGAGTCCACCGGCCCACTTGACTGGAAGCATTGCCATCATGGGCCCTTTATCAAGGCGCCCCCTTGGCAGACATTTATGCAGCTGCAGCTTAGGCTTTACCACTTACATTTGTCCAGTTCTACAGGTTTGATGTGATGCGACCTGTCGATGTGTTCCCAGGGTCTGTCATGCATCCTACAGGTACATTGCCTTATGAGGCTGCCCTGTATATAGTTTGTTCATTATTGCATTGTGTTGCTTGTACCCAGCTATATATATATATATATATATATATACACCGATCAGCCATAACATTATGACCACCTGCCTAATATTGTGTAGGTCCCCCTTTTGCCACCAAAACAGCCCTGACCCGTCGAGGCATGGACTCCACTAGACCTCTGAAGGTGTGCTGTGGTATCTGGCACCAAGATGTTAGCAGCAGATCCTTTAAGTCCTGTAAGTTGCGAGGTGGGGCCTCCATGGATTGGACTTGTTTGTCCAGCACATCCCACAGATGCTCGATTGGACTGAGATCTGGGGAATTTGGAGGCCAAGTCAACACCTTGAACTCGTTGTTGTGTTCCTCAGACCATTCCTGAACAATTTTTGCTTTGTGGCAGGGTGCATTATCCTGCTGAAAGAGGCCAATGCCATCAGGGAATATCGTTTCCATGAAAGGGTGTACATGGTCTGCAACAATGCTTAGGTAGGTGGTACGTGTCAAAGTAACATCCACATGAATGGCCTCCACCGGCTTGCCTTCTTCCTATAGTGCATCCTGGTGCCATGTGTTCTCCAGGTAAGCGACGCACATGTACCCAGCCTTCCACGTGATGTAAAAGAAAACGTGATTCATCAGACCAGGCCACCTTCTTCCATTGCTCCATGGTCCAGTTCTGATGCTCACGTGGCCATTATAGGCGCTTTCGGCAGTGGACAGGGGTCAGCATGGGCACCCTGACTGGTCTGTGTCTACGCAGCCCCATATGCAACAAACTGCGATGCACTGTGTGTTCTGACCCCTTTCTATCAGAACCAGCATTCACTTTTTCAGCAATTTGAGCTACAGTAGCTCGTCTGTTGGATCGGACCACACGGGCCAGCCTTCGCTCCCCACGTGCATCAGTGAGCCTTGGCCGCCCATGACCCTGTCACCGGTTCACCGCTTTTCCTTCCTTGGACCACTTTTGGTAGGTACTGACCACTGCAGACCGGGAACACCCCACAAGAGCTGCAGTTTTGGAGATGCTCTGACCCAGTCGTCTAGCCATCACAATTTGGCCCTTGTCAAAGTCGCTCAGATCCTTACGCTTGCCCATTTTTCCTGCTTCTAACACATCAACTTTGAGGACAAAATGTTCACTTGCTGCCTAATATATCCCACCCACTGACAGGTGCCATGATAACGAGATTATCAGTGTTATTCACTTCACCTGTCAATGGTCATAATGTTATGGCTGATCGGTGTATATACACAGTACTGTGCAAAAGTTTTAGGCAGGTGTGAAAAAATGCTGTAAAGTAAGAATGCTTTCAAAAATAGACATGTTAATAGATTATATTTATCAATTAAGAAAATGCAAAGTGAGTGAACAGAAGAAAAATCTACATCAAATCAATATTTGGTGTGACCACAATTTGCCTTCAAAACAGCATCAATTCTGCTCCTGTAGGATCAGGCGTTCTCTGCCATGTTAATGCACGGAGGGCGCACAAGTTGCTTCATTGCTTGCACCATATATTGTGCAAGTAGATATACGGCCTCGCTCCTAGATGCAGTAGTAGAGCAGCTGGACTTACTATTGTGAGCAGAGAGCGTAAGAGTTTAGCACTGTAGCCCTGCTTTGTATATGCTGGTTACATTCGCAACCTATCATTTTTATTTGTACCTGTAAGCATGCTTCAACCTCTGTTTGCTTGTAGGGGACATTCCTCACTTCCTTTTTCTTATTGATTATTTTAGCAAATTGCAGAGTACAGGAAATATTGCATAATACATCATTACATGATACTTCAATTGTTAAAGTAAAATTCCTGTAATTTCCTTTTCATGTCCTGAAGAATTTATAAAAATATGTCTAAAGCAATCACTTTCAAGATGTAATCTCACACTTGGGTTGTGTCCTCAAGACTGCTGTTTCACTGACTTCCAGAGAAACACCTTTTTTCAGGCATCAAAAGTTGTCTGCATCTGTCATGTTTCAAGCAGATACCATTATACCATATTAATGCAGCAGCATCACCAGTGCTCGTGAAATATAGCAAGCTCATTTGGACAAAAATGACAAGGTGTTGTAATTCAGCCATTTTAATTTAAATTACTTAAAGCATAACATTTGGGATTAAACTCTTATGGAAATATAGCCTTGTGTGTGCTACACATTGTAAATGTGTACACATTTCTGGGATCTTTGAATATCTGCATCTGTGTTTCATACAAACTGGAAAACTGCATTCACATATGTAGTCAATTGTAGTAACAAGCTAAATCTGATCTGTTTTGTACATCCTGATTCCCCAAGGCCATACAATGTAATTTATCAGCTGTGATCAGAGCCTCTATCCAATATGTTTGAGAAAAAGCAGCCCCAAATCAAAATCAGCAACAAAGTCATCCTATAATGCCAAATTAAAATGAATTAACATATTAATTTTACAAATGTAAATAAAACGGTTCTATTCATGAAAGAATATACCAGGCTATTGCATCCTACAGTAAGACAATATCTGAATTACAGTAATTAAGCCAATGAACCTGGAACATGAGTCAAACAAACAAATAGCACTTAAAACATGAATTCAGAATTCATTGTCAGTGATGAGACTCTCCTTAATTCACTTCTCAGCAGAATAACTATCTATACCAGTGTTTTTCCAATCCAGTCCACTAGGGTCACAGTCCAGTAGGTTTCATAAATTTCTTGCACTAGACCATGAGAAAGGTTATCATTATTTTAGTTAATGAACTAAGATCTAACTAAGATCTAAGGTAGAATGAACGTTTCAGATTTCAAAGGATCAGATTTGAAAACAGAGAGCATGAACTTCCAAATGGTATTTATAGTTTTCTTATAGTCTTGTTTGACACACCTTGATGTGTGGTGCAGTCACAAACTTTTAAGGGATGTCACCAGTTATATTACAGAATGGTTATAAAATTGATTATTGATTATTTCTATAAAATGTAAGCCTTTAAAATAATGTAATGTCAAAGTAGAATAAACAATAACCTAAATAGACTCATTGGTAAAAAACATTTTTATAAATGATATGCAATGAAAATGCAGAAGAAAAATATTCTGAAAGTCTTAAAGCCTGTCATATAGCTGAATATCCTGGACTATCATAGCACGCATCAATCCCAAAAATCATTGACTTTCTTGACTTTCAAAAGGTAAATTTTTTTCTGCATTTTCAGTGAATATCACTTATTTAAAGAAATGTTACCACTTAGTCTATTTTGGTTATTATTAATTCTACTTTAACTAATAATGAAACCTATGAAGATGATAATTCCAGGAAAATTGCTTTCATCTATTTCCTCCCTGGATCTGAGTAAACTTTCCCATGCGAAGAAAAAGTCTTACAAATTAAAACCATTCCAATGTACAATTATTGTAAAACAGTAAACTTAAAAAGCTCTCACATTGTAAGGAAAACAATACTTTCATTAGTTTTAGTTGTTAAATTAGAAAGTCCAGTGTTACACTATGTGATGAAACTGACATAAATGAATGCATTACATTTCTTAAAGGGGAACAAGGTTCCTAAAATGTGGTTATGTGTCTTTACGTGTTGCTATAGTGTCAGGGTGTCAGACTCCAGTCCGGGGGGCCGCAGTGTCTGCTGGGTTTTGTTGCAGCCCAGCTCTTGGCTCCTTAATTGGTCTAATTAAACAATGAACTGGATACATTTAACACTTCTCTCCAGACTCTGAAATGTTCTGTGGGTTCAATGTTTTGAGTCATAAACAAATTGCCTACCCGAGTAAATAAAGACATGAATTAAGTAATTAGCAGATCCTGTTGGAAATAAAACATAATCATTATATTATCACTCATTAAGTTACCATAGTATGAAATATTACATTTTAAATATATACCATAACACTTGAATTCCATTATGTACTTATTTTATTCAGTACATAATCCTAGAGGCCTTAATATATCATAAGAACATTATCTATAGTAATTGAACATAAAATTACATTATTTTCCACTTAAACTGCTTTGGAAAATTAGCCAATGTAAACCGATTTAAATCTCATCCTATCAGTATATTTATTTTTTGATCTATTCAAAGCCTGTTGTCCTCATTCTGCTTAGGTCATTCTGAAGATGCAGGTCAAGAAAGGAGAGATCTACAAGACCACTCAAACATATCTATTGCTTTGTGAGTTTACGTTTTAAAGAGCGTTTTTATACAGAAGTGAATCATGTGATGTAAACAGGTGCAAGCTGATTGTAAATAAGTGTAATGCAGAAAAGGATAAATATATATAAGTCGGATGTGATTAACATCTATAACTGCAACAGCTAAAGCAAGCAGTGTTTATTGTGCTGGAAGCTTCTTACATCAAATGGTATAACAGGACATGTACTTGAATTTTTACTGTAAATGTCAAGGACTTGATGTGCGTCACTTGGAGGGAGCACACACACTTCTTCTCCACAATAGTAAACACTATGAATTCCACCACTTACACAAGAGCTCTTTGATGTTGTTTGTTCACTGCAGCCATTTTAAGGGATCATGTCTGGGGGCTTTATAAAATGACATTCACAAAGAAAAGGCTTGTACAGGATGTAAAAGAAAAAAACAGCTTTTATATTTCTCAGGAGACACCCTTATCCAGGGCAACTTACAATATGTCACATTATTTTGTACATGCAATTACCCATTCATACAGCTGGGTTTTTACTAGAGTAATCTCAGTAATGTACCTCACTCAAGGGTACAACAGCTGGGATTGAACCATTCCCCCAGACTGCTGTCTATAGGTGAAATGTCTGAGCACTTGTAAATCTTGAAAACCAACAAACCTGTCAACACAATGTAGCCTATAATATTTGGCAATTATTTGTGATATTACACAAGGCTGTATGATTTCTGTAGCTCAAGGCACATGACACATTTTTTTTCCTTTCCTGAGTCTTGTGTATGCAGGCTGCTACTCATAAATAATTTTTATTACTACTTACACCAGTTCAAAATTAAAAATACAGTGCTTGTTCTCAATGCAATAGTACTAAAAAGTGCATTGGCACTGGTAATGTAATTTCTTAAAATTTTGAGAAAGGGGGTAATTTAAATGAACAAATGTCCAAATACAGAGGAATAACAGCATTGAATTCAAATGTAATACAGGAGAACACTCATGTAAAAATACTGCAAGACATTTTTGTACAGTATACAACAGTATAAAAAAAACCTGTTAAACCCTCTGTTACTGATGCTAATTATGTTATAACACTAAGTGGAATTAATATGAATAGCTAGTTCTTTATTTTGTAGGTGGGCATGAAAAAAGGGGTAGAGGAGAAGGAAGTAAAAAGAGGGGGATGTGAATATGTGTATTTTCCAAAGATACCACTAGTACTATTACAATGAAAAATATTCATACCACACACCATTCACGCCATTAATATGCTTTGTATTTACTATATCTCCAAGTAAGAGCAAGCTTACAAACTATCTATCTCATTAACTGCTCTCTGAATTGAGGCTCAACATGCAGTATCTTTGCCTAGATATTTCGGTAAGTATTAAATTATCTAGTAGAGGTAGCTTCTCTACTAGTAATCTAAAATGTATAACCTTAAAACATTCATCATAGCATGAATTTTGAATTCCACCTGTGATACTTTATTTTTCATTTTTTAATTATGTCCTTCAATCTAATTAGGTTATGTATTTACTCTGGAAAATTATTGCATATGTGAATAACTCATTGCCTCTCTGTTTGAACTGTAAGTGCATAAGAGACCCTATTGTTAATTTTGCTTATCTTTTCTAACAGTGTCTACCTGGCATAGGATTCAGATTATGAGTTTTCTCTTGTGCCCTTGATGTATTTGTATCCTTGTAGTGTTTCCTCCAGTTGTTTCTTCAGTTGTACTGTAATCCCTACCTTCCACTGTTCTTTCTATGTTCCTTCTTCGATGTAGAGCTTTCTCCAACCTGACGCCAAGGTGAAGTGGTTGTATTACCTATTGTCTATGAGAGGTTTCATTGTCAATATATTCAGTGCCTTGTTTTAGACTAGCTGTAAATTATACTGAGTTGTTTTGTAAAATGTATAAAAAGTCTAGAAATTAACTGCATATTGTAACCTTTTCAACTTGAATTTACCAGAACAATGAGAGAACTGTGAGGTTTCAATATTACTGTTTACAGGAAACATAAGAACAGATGGAATGAATTAAAATGCATGACATGTAAATGAAGCACAAAATACAACAGAAAATATACACTATTCTCTTTAACTAATAATTTCCAATAAATTGCTTAATCTATAAATAGTGTAATACATTCAGTAAATTAAATAACACAAATTAAATTCTGGGATTGATTTGATGTCAAATTTCCCTCTATCTCTGCATGTGTCCCCTGAATGCAGCATGCCTGTCTGTCAGGCTAGGTGATAAAATGTATTGTATTATGTACCAGCTTATGTAAACACAAAGAAGGCCAGGACACACTATCTCAGCAGGGTTTAGTCCAGAATTATCTCAAGTCAACAGAGAGGGTGGGTTGAGAAGTCAAATCTACTAGTACATGCAGATCAACCATCATACATTGGCTGGACATTATACCAATCAACTGTGGTGAGCTGCTGTCTAGAAAGCCAATGAGGAACCACCACATTGCCTCAGATTGCAAACCATGAATTTGAGCTGTCCAATCAGCACGGACAAGGAAAGTGTGGAAAGAGCTAGAGCACTCTAATGAAAGAGGTTCACACACTAAAAATACTAATTTGAGAGGACAACAGGTTCTGAACAGGTTCATAAGATAAAGAAGTTTGCTGAATTCGGTCTTGTTTGAACCTCAGTTTTAAACTTCACTTAACGTCCATGTGCACTTCTGAAGGTGCTGGAATTATCCTAATCCCAGAAATGAAGACAAGCCAGAACCTAGCCTTGAGTTACAGTGAACATATGGGTAATTCGAACTTTAATTGCAATTGCATTCTTCAAACTGAGTTTCATCTGATCAATGGACACCTAAGAGTTTGAATCCTTCGAACTCTTACAACACGCTTGAATGATGCAGAAGATTTCTGGAGATTTTCCTGTAGAACAACCTTCCACAAGCCTGGGATCTGCAATGCTTATCACACATTCTTTGCAGGCATAAACTGATACTTTTAACCTTACATATTAAATATTTTAACATATTCACACATAAATGTATGTGATATAATCTGTTAAGATATTATTCCTATTTATTTAATGTTTGAGTTTAATGAGAACTATTGTAAATGTTAATGTGCATTCTACAGATATTCACTCTTCTACTTTTAGTCATTGTAAATCTAAATTTAACAGGAGTTAATAGTATTTGGATTTGCATATAGACCCTGCGCATATCTAAAGTAATAGCAATTACTTCTTATAAGAGTTAGAGGGGTCACCAGTGCAAAAATAATTATAATTTTGTGCATTAGATAATGAGACAGCATATAATTTTTAATAGCACAAAATACTAACGCAGTTTATTTCAGATTCTGGTGGATTGGCTATAGTATGTCTTTTAGCATTTGTAAACATATAACCTGTATAAATGTATATTTTGTTAGTATAAATATGTATACATTCACTGGTATGTAACAGTAGGATGTTTATGATAATGTAGATTAAGCTTTCAAGTGGTTGAGTGTTGAAATGTGATTGTTTTGTTTTTATAAACCATTGCTAGTTATTGTACATGAATGTGAGTGGGACGCATACCTTCATACTACAAAGCATGTTTAAGAAATGACAAAATGTTTAATGATTAAATATTTACAATGTATTCATTTAAATAAAGCTCCACATGTAAAATAAATAACTTACTTCCACAAGACACCGTCTGATGCATGCAGATTATTGAAAGTTTCTTGTGCACCTCCATTATGGCAGGTTGGCCCATGGCTCTAGAGCTTATAAGTGTTGAGAAGAGCACATTGAATTCGTGCTTCATTTGGTATGATGAAAAAGGGTAGATTAGGAATATGTTTATAGTATGACTTAAATAGGTGCTCATATATAAACATTCTACTGAATGGTATTGTTAACTGTTTTTCTATGCATTATTGTGAAGCTTTATACCCATGTGTCATTCCTACTAGTGGTTTAGCTGGGGAGGAGTGAAACTCATACTCTGCTAGAGTCAGTGTCAGTGTCAGGTAGGAGGTAAATCCTTGCAGAATAGGTTTTTTGTTCTCTGTTTTTTGTTTTGTTATAGACAGTTCCCTTCTGTAAACAAGAAGATTTATCCATGTTATAATAGCCCATTTATTGTGTTCCATAGAGAAACAGTGGATTGTACCAGAAGCAACCTTAGGCCATTTTATTTTGCACACAATAAACTTCCAGTATAAAATGATTCTCCTTAGACTGTGACTCTCCCATGTTACTTTAATATTCAGATTAATGTTTGTCTTAATTCATTATTGTAGACATTAAACCCCCAAAGTACATTAGGCTTAAATTATCAGTATATCTGACTAATTACTTTTCCTCTTCTTATATTATTAGTTAAGTTGTTGCTTGAATAAAATATATTTTCATTTATATGTTCATTTATTCTAACAAATGTGGGGTTTACTGACTAAGGAACTGCCTATTTTCAACTATACACTACAGGTCAAAAGTTTTAGAACTTTCTTCCAGTTTTTATTGAAATTTACCCAGTTTAATGTCTCAGTGTACTCTGAAATTAAAGCATAGAACAAATAAACAATTGGAGATAAAAAATAAATTAAGGAATCGTTTTGTTTAACAAAATGTAAACCTTTAAGCTGAAAAATCCCTCAAGTACCCTTAAAAGGGCACCGAATCCATGTGCTTCTCTTTAATCCCATGTGTACCCTTCACTGTTGTGTTGTTTGCCAAGTGTTTGGTATCCCTAAACAATGTGAAACATTCTCTGATGTGAAAAAAATGTTTTTATACCCCCCTGCATTTACCCCCCCCCCCCCCTTTGCATTCTGAAATGGGGGGGTGGGGGCATACTTGGTCTGAGTAGGAATACAAAATCTCATAAAATATTGACAGTCCAGACAGTCTAATGATCAAAACAAGACCATCTACGTTTTGGTAGAAGCAACACACACCTGTAGAGAGCTCAAAATGGCAAGATGGAAAACTCTGTTTACAGTGTACTAATACACAATGATTTTACATAATTGGATCTGAACTTCCCTGTGTTTGATAGAACATGAAATAATATATACTGGATTAATTGTTAGGTTGTTCTGTACAAAACAAGCCTATTTGCAAAGAAATCCGATCAGAATGATGGCGGGTGACACGGAAACTGTGAATCGGATGTGTTTGAAAATGAAATGCGCTGGTCGCCAAGAGAATAAGCTTTCAAACAATGTGTGCATTGTAGGAATACAGTGTAACTTCTATGCACAGGAGCTGTGTGTAACACTGTCAAAAAATGCTTAATAGGGTGTAGTAACACAGTATATAACTATGAAATGTGCATTATTTTCCGTTTTTGGTAACCTAAACTTTTTTTAACCTCTGTCAGTTTACCGCTTACCTTTGTAACATTTCAGGTTATTCACTGGACTTGAACTGCTTAAATTTCAATAAAAACTGGAAAATGGGGGTGTTCTAAAACTTTTGACCGAAATTATATGTATTTAGTATGCCTTAATACAATTATACTTTTTTAAATAAAATATTGATTCTACATTTTTCATTTGATTTTTGTTGAGATACTTGAACATTGATTTTTTTTAACTTTGCTAAGTCACTGTTCACTTCTTCATTGTTTAATTATTAATTGTTTAATAATTTAGCTGAAAACCAGAATTGCAAGATCAAATTTCTTTTGGGTTTTGAATCGAACTATCATATATGGTAATAATTAAACCTGCTTCACAAGACATCAAAGAGTCCCTTAAACACTCAGCCTTAAAAAGATTTATGATTTGAGGAATTGTGTGGGCAGGGGACTTAAAAATTATAAAAAAAACACAAATTCCTAGGCTAATTTTAATGCATACATAGTTTGCATGTATTATTCTGTTTTAAAATACTAAGCTAATGTTAAGTGTATAACTGAGTAATGAGGACAGATTCTTCTGCTGGAGACTTAAAAACCGGAACCATATATTCTTAAGCAAAACTATGTTGTAGATAAATTCAACATGTTTTTAGTTTTGCCTTTTAAAAGAATACTTAGAACCTAGAACTCATAGCCCATATAGTTAAACACAAGTATTCCACATTTGCTAAACAGATTTAAAACATAAGATTACAATTGAGAGGGGGGCATTCAGGCCATCTTGCTCATTTGAATTTTTGCGGCTAATTTAATCCAGAACTTTTTCTTGAAGGAACTCAGAGTCAACCTCTATTGCATTGTTAGATCATTTCAGACCACGAGCAATTCAATTCAACAAGAAAGAGCACAAAAACAAGACTGCTGCTATGTCCAGGAGATGGTTGCTGATTTACAGTCTGAACATGTGTGTCTTAATTAGATATTGAAGGTGGTCCATGTGCGGGCCTTACCTTAACCAATTTTTTTATTTCCCATTCAGTAGTTTGAATACTGGAATCAGATCCCATCATAATAACCTCTGCTCCAAAGTTAAAATATTATTTTTGAGACATTCCAATATCACTGGGTTGTATGGATGTATACAGTCTTTAAAAAAAAAAAAGCAAAATGATTTAGTAATTAGATATCTAACGTCAAGTAAATTAGAGCATAAAGACTGCAGAATCTCTGCTATGGAGAAAGTGGGGTTTAAACATGTCCTTGCTAGGTCATTAAGACGAGAAATCTCTTGAAGATGTGACTTTACTGGAGAAAAAGCTTTCACTGCCTGAGAAGGAGCTTGAAGAGACAGGGAGCATCAAATGTTTCACAAGGTGTGATGAAAGTGGACAATTGATTTAAATTTAAATTTGCTGTACAGTGGATTGCATAAGTATTCACCCCACAGGGACTTTGGGAAAGTTTTTGTTGCAATCTGAAACTAAAATGCATTTAATTGGGATTTCCTGTCACCGATCTACATAAAGTATTACATAATGTCAATGTTGGAAAACAAATCTATTATCTTTTTAATTTAACTACAAATAAAAACTGAAAAACCTGAGTGCATAAGTATTCACCCCCTTACTTATGACACACTTAAACAATCTATGGTGTAGCCAATTGCCTGCTAAGAAGTCACTTAATTAGCTGAATAGAGTTCATAGTTCTATTCCTTGATTCCTTCTTCAAAAATGTGTATATTTATTAAAGGAAATAGTGCTCTTCCACGGTTCAGTAGGTCTTCATTTAGGTTTCCTTTGATCCTTATTTTTTTTCAAAATACTTGAAGGAGTGTTGGGAATTAAAATCTTGTGTTGGAAATTAAAATCCCTTCAATCTTTCTTTGCTTGGTAGTATATCTCAGAGTTGGTTTCCTACTTTGTATGCTAGTATCATGTCTATCAAACTTTAAATTCCGCAACGTGATCCCAAATCTGATCTTCAGTAGTCAGTAAGACCTACTTTGTTATTGCACATGTGCCATGGAGACAGCTCCAAACAGTGGTCAAAGGAATTCAGTGTTTGAAGAAATTAGCATCACAAAACAAGAGATGAAGAATCTGTTCTTACAGCTATGTGGGAGCCTCATGCATACATTAAAAACAGCTTCATGAATTTCATGGTCGATCTGCATATGGCATTTGATAAGTACTGAAATGTTAACATATGTCAGGTACTATATGATAACAGCAATAACAACTTACAGTTTTATAGGCAGTTTGTGTCAGTGTTAAAGAAAAGTGTTTTAGTCTAATATTAAATGGGGAATGGAGGATTAGCGCAATAACAATCTAACCTATGGATAGGGATTATTGTGTCCTCTGTGTTCATCATGGGCAACTATAAGGCACATTTTGATAGAATGTGAAATGGGTCTTAGTGTAGCTGTTATGGTTTGGAGCTCCCCACTCGGGATTCGAGCCGGACTGCATAGACACTCCTCCGACTGCTGTGTGCCACACAGCTCCACCCAGTAGAGCAATAAGCCTGCTATGCCAAAATAGTAGGTCAACCAGTGCGGAAGATTTATGACTGTACTAATTTTACAGAGGGGTTAGGCCACCTGTCATGTACACTATGAGCTGTGATATTTGAACTTAGCATTTGAAGGATCACGTAACATGATCAATAAATTGCTATTGGTCCCATCAAAACATTACACACAAGGGATAACAATTTTCCATTCATGGGAACAACCAACAAAGAAAGTTAATAAAACCAAACCACATCTAGGACTGGAAGCTTCTAGCAATTGGAAAATGCAGTTGGTCAACAGCTTATATTTCCACCTGAACTTGCCACCACTAACCTTCGACCAGACATTATACTGTGGTCTGGATCAGCATGCCTTTTTCACCTGGTAGAATTAATAGTGCCATGGAAAGATGCTGTTGATGAAACATACGAGAGGAAGAGACTTCGGTTTGCTCAACTAGCTGCTGAAGTGTAACAACTAGGATGGAGAGTCCGGGTTTAACCAGTGATAGTGGGCTGTAGTGGGATTCTACAACCATTCTCAGAGATGTCAGTTTTAGCACTCAAATGCTGCCCAACATAGAAAAGAGTTTATCTGAAACAGCAGAGAGGAGCAGCTACTAGTTGTGGTTGAGACATTAGCACAAAGGGAAAGAAAGTAAAGCTGATGCATGGGTAAGTAGGGCTGAACTGAGTGGGGGATGGGGGGTAGTGGTTTTGGGATGCCAAATCATCGTCACACACTCTTGAGGTGTAGTGGGTTAGTCGACTAAACACCAAGGACAGAAGGTCCTAAACTTAAAGAACCCAGAGAACCCTAATGAGCTATGGTTGATCCCTGGAGCCAGCATCGCAGCTGCAGTATGTGCTGATGCACTGGGTAGGCAAGATAAGATTATCCCCAGAGTCAACATCACACTTCAGCCATCAGTAACAGGTGGATCCATCTACATAATCAGATGGAAGGAAACATACAAGGATGGAGAAACAGATGGATTACTCTCATGCAAATGGATCACATTAGGTTAATGTAAAGGTAAGTATTCATTATCTTAGTGAGATCTGAGTTAAAGTTAAATTAACATCTATTCTCAGGTTATGGAAATTGTTTTTAAATATATCTACAGAAAAAAAAAACTATTAAATCATAGCAAACTGAGATGTGTAACATATTGCATTTTCCTTTACTTCACTTTGTAGTCATTGTTTATTCTATTACATGCTCTCTGACTCTCTGACTGTTATTTTGTATTTGACCTGTATGTAATACTAGTGAACTGATCAACTTCCGTATAATTTTCCGGGAAGTGTACAAAAGAAGCAAATTTGTAATTATCATGCTTATTACCTGTTATATGAGGCAGAATTACTGCAGATATTTCTCACTGCTGATTTTAACCATTTTTTAATTTGATACTCAGAATTAATTAAACACTGGCTATTTTGCAGTGAAGGTCCTTATCTGAAAATATTCTGAATAAAACTGTTTTGCATGTAGAGGCTGTTGTAACTAGAAAGAGGCACCTGAAAAAACATAAAAGTAGGTGAAAACCACACTGAGTTATACTTGTATGTACTGGCCATTTTATATTTAGCAGTTATGATACTATGCTATATTTTGATACTAGTCATGATACAGAATTGTCAACATTCCTCATAATCAGACCCCTGCCCATACCCTTTGTGTTCTTCATTTTAACATGTATTTTAATATACTTATTAGTTTTATGTTAATATAAAAAGTTTTCTTATACGTGCCTTTTCTAGAACTTAATTTATCAATTCACCTTTACTTCCACAACAGGACATTGTTAGTCACATATTTCTCATGTATTCCATAACAGTTTAATTGCATCTACTGCACCATTAAAGGTAAGTTAAATAATGAGGAAGTTGGTTGGTTTTCAGGTGATTTTTGAAAATGGATGGATCTTAAACTCAGGTAAGATATTTTTTCATGATGTATTAATGCTAGCTTCCCTCCACACCTGTTCTCCTCTTTTTTTGTCTCTACAGGTGCTATCCTCATAGTTTCCAACACTTCCATTACAAACAAACTAGAAAGAAACATCTTTTGCAAAAAACACAAAATTCTTTCTCCAAATGTTGAAATATCAATGTGTCATCTTTCCTTTGAAATGACCAGAATCAGGCTTTTGTTCAAGTTAAGATTTAAATAGAACCATACACAAATACAAGATTCAAGAATAAAGATGTCATTACCCTACACAGTCCTTCCTCACTGTTTTTCAGCAGCCCAGAGTACCAGAGTACATGTACGTCATAGTAAAACTGAGTGTTGTACGGTTGTAATTTTCTTCTGTTCTTCCCAACCTGCCTAAGGGTTGATAATCTATTTTAGTTCTTGTTCTTCTTGTTCCTGCAGTGATTGTTTTTCAGATGTTAAAATACCTTATTTTATAGTGAACCTTACACTTTCACATTTCAAATAGTGTTAATACATTTAATATCATGCATGATATCTGGATCATATAAGCCTATAACCACAAACAGTGGAATTTCCATTTAACAGTTCATTTTTTGGTGAATATGTATCAAATTACTTACATACAAGTTTACTTTTGAATTAAAGGGGCACCATTTCATTACAATTCATAGAAATCAACATTTTATAGAAATTCTTGTCACAGGTGGTCAATATGTAGACTGTATAAATGCTGTGTTTTGGACCAGGGATTGTGCTTTCTAAATTGTTACAATTAAGCAATAGCAGCAATGATTACTTGTTACTGCTAGAATAGTACTGAAACAGCAGAATTAACACAAGGTCAGTCTCGGACTACAGATACAGAATTATACCACTGCCTCAGACAGTTTGAGTAATTTGTGAACACATCACACACAAACATTATACAAGAGACCCATTTATTTTGTTTTTACTCATTTAATGGGATTCAAGAATTCTTAGGTAAATGACCGTTTGGCAGTTTAGTATAACATTCGTGTGGCTCTGTTGTTGATACCAGATATTTGTAAAGACCATCTGGTAGGTCTGTAAACAAGAAACTTCTTAAATTTAACTAAATCCTTCCATTTCTTAACCCTTAACTTTTGAAAGGTGTACATTTAAAGAATGACATCCACTTTATTCAAGAAATCAAAAACTCCCACTTTTAGTAAAGAAACTCAATTAATAATTATTGTTGTAGATTAAAATCCAATGCTTTTATTCCTGCTCTTCCATAACACAATTAATACAACTATGGTGTGCTACAACTTGCAAATACAAAACCTCTGCTTTCGTAGAGCCCGACAGAATATCCTGTGAAGAGTTATGAAAATAGGATGTAAAACATGCAGAACTACCTGATCTGATATAATAGATATTCAGGGTCTTGTAAATCCAGCATATTTTGGGTCACACAAGGCTGCTGCTTTCATTTGCTAAATCTGCACGAGGTGAGCTAGCAGAGGAATTTTGATCGAGACAGTCAGTCTTGCATAGTGCGGATTACTAGTGCTTTCCATTTTACCTTACAAAGCTTTGATGCAAGTTGGATTTAGATTAAAAACAAGTTGCCATTATACTAACTTTAACTGCCTAAGTATCGTCAGCGGTCCTTGGTGCCCAAGGTACATCTTTCCCAAAAATCCATCCAAAAGAACAAGACAAGACAGAATCTAGTCTCATTCAGGGCAATGTGGTCCAGACTAAGGCAGTGAGCAAAAGATGTGAATCATCCTTCAGTAGGCAAACACAAATGTATGAAAGATGAGGGTGTAATAGTCCAAGAACATTTTAAATGATCAAATTTGGCATGCAATCATCCAAGAAGATCTATGCTAAGGAAGGAGAATCCAGTTTGTTAGATGTAGAATACCAGTTTCCTAGTCATGCACCTACCTTGGCAAGCTAAAAAGATAAAACTTAAAATGTAGCAATTTCCAATGAAATCTTATAAAATCACGAAACATCTCACAGTAAATACCAAGCTAGTATTCCAGTATGAACAAAGTTGCCAAAACAGTCCTTAATTCTTGGAGATTAAGATTAAAACCAACAACCCATTAGCTAAGCAACAGACAAGTTATAAAGAAAATTAACACTTTATTCTTGCAAAAGTTATTTACATCATATGTACACATCTTATACATTTAGAGCACATAATAAATTACAATATATAGCAAATATGACATCATTGAGGACAATCTGATCCTGTGAAAATAAACATGTAATGTTAAGCAACACTTAATGTGAACTTCAAAATTTGTGATTCCTTGTATATACAATGTATTCACATTATATGCCATTAATGATTAAAATTGCTCAATACACATGGTTAACATTTGACAGTACTTAACATTACACATGCCACTTTACAAGATGCATCAGTTGGTTCAGCAGTGCTTTCTTAATAAATTAAGACAATGAAAATAAACTACACATACAGTTGATATCCACTTTCCAAAACAATTTGTTACAGAACCTCAGCAGTTTAGAGGTGTTAAAGGAAGTGGTTTGCAAAGATGGTGGACCAATCCGTGTTATGCAAAACATTAGGAAACGTCTATCCCATTCCCTCAGTCACACTGACTTCACAAAGTTGTTTTCCTTCACAGAGTGTACAATAAACCCCTTCCACATACTATGACAAGTGATGCAAGAAAAATTGCAAGCTGCTCTTGCATGTGTTTTGGGTCCCCTTAGTTGTATGGCTTTTTTTTTTATTTTTGATCCCAACATTTAATAGTGCAATCTGCAAAACAAGCAAATGGGAGAAATTATACATTTACAGCATAATTCAGATACAGTCTACATTACATTCACCCTAGGTTAGCAATCTCTTCCAAATTAATCCAGAAAGAGAACAAGATTAAACATGTTGAAACTTCACAAAAAGGCATTAACCTTCTATACACCAAAGACCTTTATAGACATCCCAGACTTCAATATTGAGCACATCCTCCACCAATTATAAATCTATATATTTAAAATAAGGTCCAATATAAATTGTTCATTTTATTGGTTTTGTGAATGAAAGATTAGCCTTCCATACATAATAAAACAATTAATACATTGTCAGGGTTAACGAGACCCTGAACAGAAGAAATATTTAAAAGTATTAAGGTCAGCTCATCTCGCCATTCAGCACTAACAAGCAGACTCAAACAGGAGTTCTGTTCTGTTCTGTTCCAAAAAGCCTAGTGGCTGCGAAAAAGATGGTTTACCTTTTTCTTGGCTTTACTTCCCACCCATCCCGGCACTTTACAAATGTAATTGAATTTCCAGGAGTAATCTTCGTTAAAGATGGATCTTGAGCACAGAAGGTGAATCTACATAGGGAAATAAATACTACATTAATTCATCTTTGGAATGATTAATACAAAAAGATCTTTGAAAGGGTAGACCAATTTGAACTTAATTTAAGGAGATTCAGCTTTCAAAGAGACCCTTGCTACAATCTGAGCTTACATGGTGAATTACATCTCTGGAAAACACCACCTACTAACTGAAGACATACAAAACAAAGCTCCAGGGTTAACCATGTATTCCTGCATTGAAACACTGGAAAACAACCTGGTGAAGTTACATTTATTGTAAATGAAAAGCAAAATAGTGTTAATCTTTTAAGAGTATACATATCACTCCATAGTACATTTTCCTTCTTTCACTCACTTTTTTTGCGTTTCTCCACACTTCACTCTAATGCGCCGCACCTCCATCACATGGTTGCCATTGGAGGCTGACCAGGCCCACATAGTCCGGAGATGTTTCCACATGTTTGACCAAGACCGGGAAGAACCCTCCCATATAAGTTTTATTTTTAGAAGATCACCAATGTAGTCTTCTGTAAATGCTAGGAACGTGTTGGTAAAATTCAAGCCAAGCTTTTCAGGTCTGGATCAAGAAAAAACAAACCATTACACATCTAGTATATGCATGTTCTACAGGTGTGCCAAATTACAGCAAATTCAGATTGGAACAAAAAGGCTTTAAAATTCCATGAACCTTTGAAATAAGTTTACCAAAAAAAAGTTACAGAATTGCAATATCAAGTCAGAATTCACAGAATTACTTACAACTCAACTGGTAGGTTCTCAGTGTCATTATATGCACCATAAAGTTTGAGGAAGAGTGCAGGGTCAATATCCTCAGCATCGTTTTTACCAAACACATGGATCTTCATTTGGTAATGGTATCCTTTAAAAACAAAAACATCTCACATTACCTTTTAAGATTTGGTTTTGGATAATTAAGATCAAAAGCTTACCAAATGTACACCAAGTGCCATTTAACATTTCAGAATACTTAAAAGGCATTTTAAAAATGTACCATCTAGTGATAAAGGAATAAACTGAAATTAAAGGGAAAAAAACCTCCAAAAGGCGTGTCAGCTCGAGTTTTAAGGTACATCCTGCTGTTTCTCCTCTTGCGCATCTTCTTGGCATTATATCCCAGGTTATTACAACGGTTCTTCCTGCAACTCAGGCAGATCCCTTTCTTGAAGCGGTCGGGACCCGTGCACTGGTAAGCAAAGCTCTTGTGGTCTTTGTTCAAGAGCGAATCGACAAACAGTTCCACGGAGCGCTCATGCTCACACTTCACCACATCACCAAAACCTGAAATACAAGGCAAGTGCATTCAAATCACTGAACAGAAAACATGAAAATATTGGGCTCTTAATTGTATAACCATCACAAGAGAATGACCCTACATTCTAAATAAATGTAATAAAAACACTGTTCATAGATTGTGCACTCTAAGATCGCTTGTATTTTGTTGTAGTTAATTTCTTACTTGGAAAAAGGCTTCATTTTTCCTACCAAGAAAATTTTAAGCAAAGAACAGTCACTTACTGCCATAGGCCATGGTGCCCAGGATGTCACTTAAACCACAGCCTGGCTGAATATCCCCTCCATTTGGATAGATGTCAATGTCCCCCACAGGTTGCTGGATGCCAATGCTGACTCCCAGGGCCTCCCTCGTGTAGGTGTGAAGGACATCTACAAAGTCAGCATCATCGGGAGACAGGCGGCAGTTCGAGTCCACACCTTCAAACATTGGTCCAGCTGGGTCCAAGCCTACAAATCATGCATAGCCTGTGGTTAACATCTTTAGCACTTGCCTTTTCTTCTGAACACATTCATGGTTGCATATACTAAAAGTTTGATATTACAGCCAAAGACCTTGAAGTTACAAGCATTTAAAACTAAAAGCATTCTTGTTCCTAGGTACCCTATAGGTTGTGCTACCTCATGTGCCCAGACCTATGAAATCACTTAAGCTTCACTTAAACCAGTGTCACAACCAAGATCCCATCTGATCGATCATTAATGTGCAGAACGATTTATTTTAATCTTCATTGAAGAATGTTTCCAGTAAATTTGTAACATTAAGTCTACATAATTTATCAGCAAGTTAGCATTTTCAAGTGTTCTTATGTGGAAGTGTAATCATTTCATATCACTTAACATTTCAATGCATGGAGTTACAACTTCATTAGAATACATTTGTAATGCATCACTGCCTCTTCAGTCTCTGCTTTGCAGCGCTTCCTTGGTTTCATTCACCATGGGGTGGGGGGGGGTCCCCAATGGGTTAGTCCTCATAGCCAGGTTGTCATTTCCTCAGTCATACCAGTTAAGGCCAAATAAATTTCTATTATTTCAACTACCACCATCTTTAAATTATACTATACCTTTGTATGGCTGTACATCAGACCTGTATTGAACACTACTCCAAGGTCACCTATCCAAACTTTGGCTTGCTTCTGCAACCCATTTACAGCTTTAAAATTTCTCGCCATACAATAACAAATTTTGTAAACCCTTTCTGTATTGTAGCTAACAAGTTTGAAACATGGCACAATGCATCAGGGACCAATGCAATAAGGAGGGGTGGGGAAAATCACATTACCAGTTATTCTGCCAACTGTTCCCTGCACAAAGGTTCCAGCATATCCAGCAACATGAGCTCCAAGGCTGTAGCCAATCATATGGACATTTTCAAGAGGCAAATTCAACTCCTCCTACAAAGAGATCACCAGAAACAGGTTTTAAAAAGTATTTTTCCTAATCATGCTTTTCTTAAAAGCATAGAACATTTAAGGATTCAAAACCTTTTAACTATGGACTCACTTGAACCCGAACGGTAGGTAGGTAATTAGGTTTGTCTATGATTTACATAATGGGAAGAGTAGCTTTCCTTAAATGTATATTATAGTATACAATAAAACTGTGGGAGCATAGAAGGGGAGTGCAAGAATTTCAAGTGGCTGGGTAATGCCGTGTAATGCTGCCCTGCAATACAATGTAAACAAGTCAGGCAGTGAGAGACCAGCCTTCTCAGCCATTTCCAAGTTCCAATACATACATTGGTTATGCATCATTAACAAGCACACAAATGCTACATCTCAAAATAGATTTGAAGTTTTGAAATCTACATTAAGAAATACTCTTCAGTTGACCTTTGGATTTACATGGAAAGTGATCATATGAATGGTCTACTCCAAGGTATGCCCTGAAAGAAGTTCAGAGTGAAAGGCATTTTGTGTGTTGGATAACCCAACTATAGTCATGGGGACTAACAAGGGGTGATGCATAA
The DNA here is from genome assembly GCF_036373705.1 of Amia ocellicauda. Taxonomy (NCBI): domain Eukaryota; kingdom Metazoa; phylum Chordata; class Actinopteri; order Amiiformes; family Amiidae; genus Amia; species Amia ocellicauda. The sequence continues at coordinate 23,655,723 of NC_089857.1, forward strand.
TTCTTAAGTCACCTGCAGGAGAGGTCAGCAGCTGAGTGAATAACGATACTGAGGAATGTCAGCTAGCAGTGGCTGTTGGCTTAAATGGCTGAAGTCATAATGCAATTGTGTATGTTACACAAAGATCTATTAATGCAACACAGCTGTTGAGGTCGGGAGCCCGGAAGACCGTCAACTGCTTTAGAAACACTGCAGGGCTACATGTTATTTAATTACCCCTGCTAGAGAGAATTTGAAGACAGTAGTTGCCCATAGAGTGTAGCCAGTTCTGCATTTCATATCATATCATATTTACTAGAATTGTATTTCACATTTGTTAAATACTTTTGTCCAAAGCAACTTGCAAGAGCACAACCCATAAATACTAGATTAACAATATTATAGTGCACAAGTGCATATACTCTAAACAAACACTTTGAACACCTTACATCCATTTTTCCAGGAAGAAAATTGATCGTGGGAAATAAAATACCTTTAGCCACTCCAATAGTCTTGCAATGTCATGTCCAACCAATTTTGTGTTATTTACAGCATCTGGGTACAGTTGGTGTGCAAGAGTAAGCCAATCAACAACAATGACATTGGCATCCTTTTCTCTAACCAGAAGGGCAGCCACCAGCTTGTGCAGCCAGCTTTCCAGCATTCCACTCATCTACAACAGTGGAAAATAAATAAAGATTTAATATTGTCAAGACAACCCTGGTAAAACCCCAATGAAATGTAACCTTCAGCTCAGGAAACAACCCAAAACAAAAAAAAAAATATGCATCGAGCTATAAACTATGCAATAAGATGCAAGTTGTTAGGCATGGTATTTTGACCATAGATAATGGAAAGGATTGAGTTTTATAAAACATATCCATAACATGTTGTCCTTAGCAGGCCTACATTGTACCTTACGATTCTACAAAAACTAAAATGAAGCCAATTGCCATCAAGTCCACCCAAGGTATATGGCTCCTTAATTTCATGGCTAGAAAGAATAGCTTTAATATGGAGGTTTTTCATAATGAAATCATAAATCAAAAATAAATTGAAGTTCCATAGAACAGAACTACAACCCATCACTCTACATCATAAATAAATGCCATCCTATATACACAGATGCTACAAAGGCATCAGATCTTCCCCACTCCAAAGCTCCAAGTAAAATAAAATGCTTGGAATGCTTTGAATAATTTCTAATAGTGGAATGGTAGAGCCTTACCCCACCCCACCCCCACAAAAACAAACCCAGGTGTTAAAGTTGCTAAAATTGTGAATAAACCCATATGAATGAAAGTGTGCAGTTAATCTAATTCACATCACAAGTCCAGCACTGATGCTAGTTAATAAAGTCAAATACACTTACAGTCCACCCATGGATTACTAAAAATGTCCTGGATGTTGCATTGAAGCCACATTCCTGCAGACAGTCATTCTTCCCATGGTGAATGAAACAACCATCATCATCAGGGTCCACAGAATTCCTCATATTAAACTTCACTTTAGAATGGACAGGATCTTCAGAGCCATTTTCATCTTTCAGCAGCTCCGCAATTGTGCCATCTGAAAATGTATTTAAAAGTTAGATTTTAAAATAACATTTCAACTATGAGCGAGTAAATATTTTGTCAAGAAATTAGTACTGATGTTGTCATCCCCAAAAACATTAAAAATTACACATTGGATCTCAATTTAAAACATTAAATATTGCCTATGCGATCATATAGGAAATGTTTAATTGTACATCTGATTTACATCCATCTACTACACAAAGAACACTAATGTTTTACAGTGTCTCTTCCATCAAGAATTACTACATAGTTAATTTAAGTGAAATGTATGGGATTAATAGTACAAAAATAGGCTTTCTGCCCCCCACTGTCTCATCATGCAATAACCGCAAGTAGCTTAGGCAAGGTCAAGTAAGGGGAAAGATTCTGCAACAGCCGTGTACAGTACAGCTGTGAAAGACTGTGCTCCAAAAAAAGCAATGCAAAGTATCCGACTTAATGATCTAGACCCGTCGCAGCTTGTGCTTAGCACATGTTCGGACTTATTCATCAAGCACTGCAGAAGAACACTAGATTTGTGTAAGGTGTCCTGTATTATATCCATGTCAACCATCCGAGCAATTAAAGTAAATTACAAACCATAAATCAATCGCCACAGACCTAATTCGCATCAAGATTACTTAATTGATGGTTAACTGGTTAAGACACGATACCGATACTTGCATAAACAATCAAATCAAACTGAAAACATCCATGGATTCTGGAACCAGACATACACTGTCAAATTCCAATGGTTAATTCTAGAAGGCAGAAAATTGTGCAATTCACAACCTAGAAGACATGCAATCACAACCCATGCGTGGCAAAGTATATTTAGGAAGGAGTCCTATAAAGGGGAAGTGCATTCTTCTGGAATTATTTCAGATGTATCGGTCAATCCTAGCCAAACTGAGATGCTCTGAACCCTCTATGCTTGGTAGTGTTGGTCGCTTGGACAGTTCATACTAGGGTTTTTCTTTGGAAGAAAGATAAGATACCAGAATGGAGGGTTAGGTTGCATTAGTTCTTCACAAATTGCATTGGATGGCATGCAAAACATTGCCGAACTATTGATAATATTAAACTGCAACACCATACTATTAACAGATATCCAGCGTATTGGCCATTTCCTCACTGGCTTCTACTGGGGTTTTAATGAAAACTATTCACCCCGTTTAAAACTAGTCCAACTGTGCCGTCAAGTACCAATTTAACTTGTGCTGTTCTTTAAGGAAAAAACAAAATGTATAGTGCTTAACACGTTCCTGTCATTTAATGTTAGGCAGTGTCCATCAATTTATGCAAGTTTAATACAAGACTCACAAATACAATTACATAGCATAGTGCATAGCCAATTCTTCCTACAAAAACTATAGCAGCCTTGCAACCATTTAAATAAAGTGCAGTTCAGTATCGCGCAATACGATAGAAATCAAGCCAACGAAACAAAAAACAGAACGATTTGGGCTTTTTTTTTTTAATTTACCATCTTAAAATATTGTATTAAAATGTTCTCAATCTCCACAGCGTTAAGTTCAGATCAGTTGGTGCTCCATCAAACGTGTCACTAATCTAGGAGTGTCTAACTGGAGTTATGGCAGAGGTTCACGCATCGCCACCTTCCCCACATTGCGTCGGCTAAAGCACCAGCAACAATAGCCCTTCAGTGTTTTACATCACTCCAGCTTAGTTTCATGCTCAGACTGGACACCTGTTCAACTTGAGGGGGAAATGGCACAATAAAAACCCAAAGAATTATGCAGCTCAAACAGTATTAGCACATGAATGCGTTTAAATCAAATTTCTTTTACCGACAAGCATGACTAGCCAAGTTATCAATTGACGGGTTATAATCACCCAAATTGTGCATAGTATTAAAGAAGCTTAGAGTTTTCAACCAAACGCAAAACTGAATGTAACCAAGTCCTTTTGCAAAAATAAAGCAGATCATGAATGATTTGAATGCACATGTACCTGCAGCACCCTTACCTTTGAAAAGCCCCTCTTTTTCTAGTTCAGATGCAAAAGTAGCAACTATACAAGACAGCAGAAAAATCCACAGTGATGAAGTTTTTTTTTTCATTTCTTTCCTTAGCAGACAGATGCGAACCCCCGGTGTCGTTATTAATCTCGGTATTTAAATAAATAATTAAATAATTAAATAAATATAACGCCGGTACTATATAGTCAAAGGGGACTTTCCACCCCGTTTGCTAGCTGTGCACGGCTTTGAATGAATACATTTCGCCAGGCTTCCCATTGGAGTTTTAAATAGTTTTTTAGTCATCTGATCATCGGCAGATACATTCCTTGTAACGTTCATCGTGCCTATTGGTCAAGCCCCCAAATGAAAGGCGGGACCAAAGAAACCTTGAATGAAGTTGTAGTAAATTACTCTTGTATGGTAATTGTCTGGTTTTCGGTCAGAATTTTAAAGGAAAAAGTTTAATTTGCTAACGGTAGGAATTGGCCATCCAAAAAAAGTAAATTAACTCGGAAATGCTACTATGATGTCTAACTGAATTATACATACTGAATTTAAACTGTGCTTTACCTGCCAGGCATTCAACAAAGCAATTTTTATTTTGTTTGCTGAAACTAGGACAATTAGTATCTAACAGAATGATGAAATAAGACACTTTAAAGTCTTAATTTCTTACACAGTAAAACATTTATTTTAGATATCTCTCTTTGTCTATATATGTGTGTATTATATATAATGTAATACGTGCAGATTGGATTTGTTTAAAAACAAATCCAATCTGCACATATTTAATGCAAGAATTGATATTGGATTACTTTAATAACCTGCAAAAGATGACACGCAGGAATGAATGAATGTGTTTCTAAAAGCACTAATCCCAATCTGTTGCAAGTTCCATGAGAACTGCCTGTGAGAATTCCTGCCTCTTGACCGATAGTTACCTCGTTTCAACCTCATTGACTAGTGGGCTTGGCTCGAGTTTCTGGCTCTCTGCCACATCACACGATCAACCCACCACCTCTTTTAAAAAGAGAATGAAGCCATGCAACAAAGAGCCGTCTGTTGTGTAGACAAAACTTCATCCAAATGTCATTGTGCAGGAAAAACAGGGTAGTACACCTTCATGAGTCATGCCCTTCCGCAAAGGATCACCCCATCACTTGACGTCACTGCAAATAATGCAATCACACGCATGATACAAAAACGGCTACACATTTTTATTGATATTATTGCCCAATTTATTTCATGTCGACAAACAAAACATACTGGAATTCCCGGGAATTGTTTCGTACAATACATTGTAACTTGTTATACAATACAACTAAACAAATAAATATTCCACTTAATTGAACAGATAGGGCTTGTACATTTTGGATTCCCACTCCCTTAGTTCCTTAGTTTACTCTTCTATTATGCTTTTCTACACACTACAATATGCCTAAATTTGTATTTATTTCATGGAATGTTTCCTGTTTACACGTGTATGTTTTGATATTAAGAAGAGATAAGTGGACTGGATCAAAGTTACAAAATATTGGTTTACAAGCATTCCTTCTCTGACAATATTTTCTGAATTTGCAATTCCAATTTACTTTTGCATGACTTCACCAGATAACTCAGATAACAGAAAATATGCTGAAAACAGGACGAGTGTGTATTTGTAGTCTTGTTTTGTTAAGTCTTTTAATGGCTGTCTACAAATTTATTTTCTGCATAATTTTTGTTAAAATTGTAATTCTCCATCTGAAACGGAGGTGTTTATAGTGTACATCTATATGTAAAAACACTTTAATAAAAGACATTAGACACTGTTTCATTTTTCTGTGGGGAAAGAGAGCTACCTGCTGGGTCATGTGAGAAACTGCACAACTTGCTAAATTAAAAGCAACGAGCATTAATAGTACTAAATAAAAAAGTAATAAAAGCTATCTAGCAAAAACAGCTAACGAATATGTGTAGCCAGGAATTTCAGATGTATAGGAAGCTAAAGCAATTTGTTTTGTTTATTCCTACATATTCACTATTACATAAACCATCTAGATACAGAGATATACTATTTTTTCTAAGCAAATATGATGCTGTATATCATACTACTGTGCTCAAGTAATTGCTACATGTTATTTTTTTGTATATAGATATACATAAATACATATATTTTAATGTTAGTTTGAAGGAAGCAATGTGTAGTGTGCCTGATGTGGACTTATTTTTCTTTTAGTGCTTCTTGACATAAATTTAACTTTTGTTGTGGAAACAATATCACTGGTTTGCATGCATGAAAATAAGTATTAAATTAACCAGAAAGCACCTGAAAGGATATGATTTGTGATCAGATTAAAAAAACTAAAACTGAACTTTTTGCAGTATATTTGGTGAAGTTTTTTTTTAAATCTGATTTAATATGATTTGTGATCAGATTAAAAAAACAAAAAAACTGAACTTTTTGCAGTATATTTGGTGAAGTTTTATTTTTAATCTGATTTAATATGATTTGTGATCACATTAAAATAACAAAAAATGAACTTTGTCCAGTATATTTGGTGAAGTTTTTGATGAGAAGAACGTAATTCACTACATGGCCAAAAGTATGTGGACAATAGTCAAACATCTCATTCCAAAATCATGGGCATTAATATGGAGTTGGTCCTCCCTTTTCTGATATAAGAGCCTCCACTCTTCTGGGAAGGCTTTCCACTAGATGTGGAACATTGCTGCAGGGATTTGCATCCATTCAGCCACAAGACCATTAGTGAGGATGAGCACTGATGTTGGGCGATTAGGCCTGGCCCTCAGTCAGCGTTCCAATTCATCCCAAAGGTGTTCAATGGGGTTGAGGTCAGTGCTCTGTGCAGGCTAGTCAATTTCTTCAACACTGATTTCGATAAACCATTTCTGTATGGGCCTCGGTTTGTGCATGGGGGCATTGTCATGCTGAAACAGTAAAGGGCCTTCCCCAAACTGTTGCCACAAAGTTGGAAGCACAAAATTGTAGAGAATGTCATTGTATGCTGTAGCATTAAGATTTCCCTTCAGTGGAACTAAGGGGTTCTTCAGACACCAATGTCTGGTAGTATTGCAGCCAAGCCTTCACCCAAACAACAGCTTGCTAACCAGAAAGTGACCTTCAGGTTCAATCCACCAAGTGCCCTATATTACAGGGGAACCTGGGAGTGGGAGATCAAGTTGGTAAATCATTTTCTGCTAGTGGTTTGTGACGATCAAACCATTACTGAGCCTGTGCTGCAAACTGTTCTATTTGAGGTGGAAGGGATCCTTAACTCAAAACCACTGGGGTACGTTTCTATGGATGTTGCTGATCTGATAATGTGCTTGTAACAGTTCGGGTGGGATATTTAACAGCCCCTCCCGACCTGCACACAACAAATAACGTGACAGTAAACAACTGACTAAAAAAACTGATACAAATCTGTGTATCTTAGCACAATGAGATGTATTTGGAATAAATTACAGCACATTTAAGAAGATGAGTAAAAAGATCATGAAAAAGGAAGGACAACAAAAGTCATAACAAATCAGACACTATTACAAACTACGGTGACAAAAAGTCCAAAGTGAAGTTCCCTCAGCCTTTTACCAGTTTGAATCACAACCAACGCAGAGTCACAAGGAAGTGATATTTACATGCAAAGAACAACATTTCTCTGTCAAGGGGAGTAATCACCAAAAATCAAACCATAACTAGGGCAATTAGAAGCTGCTAGAGATTGGAAAATGCAGGCGGATGTTGGAGGAGAAACAAATGGCTGTCACTGAGACAAAAATATTCTCAACACAATAGGAAAGACAGTAAAGCTGATGCACGGGTATGTATGGAGGGCACTGGTTCTGGAACACCAATGAGTCAATATTTGGTAGAACAACCTTTGGCAGAAATTACAGCTGAAAGTCTTTTTAGGTAAGGCTCTGCAAGCTGTGCAATTGGATTGAGGTCTGGGCTTTGCCTGGGCTATTCTAGGACACTCAGCTTCTTGTTTTCAAACCACTCCAGTGTAACCTTGGCTGTGCATTTGTCTTGTTGAAAGGTGAACATCGGCTGCTTCCCAAATCACACACTTGCTCCCTCATTACCTTCCCTTGCGGGGAGGAAGTAATAAGGTGGCCATCTTAAGGGGTGTCCCAATACCTTAGGGAATGAGTGAAGGGAGCCTAGTTGAGCTGTTTGTGCCCTTCAATGCTCCCTTTGGCAGAGTGTAAAAAAGAGCACACTTATGCAGAAATGTTTTAGTGCTGAAGTCCCAGAGCTCTGTGCGTTAAATGCGGAGACAAGCCAATATTCCAAATATAAATGTAATGTAATGCTAGCTAGACAGTTGTAGAAATGGTTAAATTATGTATCAAGGAAATTATAATACATAGATAGATAATATAATTATATATATCATGATTTAAATACATAATTAGAAAGTTCAGCCAATAAACTTTCGGCACCTATCAATTAATTAATTACTGAAGTAGTATCCTATAAAACTAGGAGGTGATATTAATGAACAATGTATTTCAAAATTATAATAATAATAATAATAATAATAATAATAATAATAATAATAATTATTATTATTATTATTATTATTATTATTATTATTATTATTTTAATACAGAGACAGATAACAAGAAAAGACTGCGTAGGTACTTTTTCGGTCAAAGGCAAAGGTGCTGAATGCTGACGCTGAAGTATGTCCCATTGAATGCTTTTAGCTTCACCCTACACCCCACACCTTCCTCACTCAAGTGCACACTCTGTGACGTCAGCACAATGTCATGTGAAGGGTACACTTTTCGAAGGGTGTAGGGAGCAAGTGTGTGATTTGGGATGCAGCCCTCCTCCACAGTCCAAGGCTGACTGAAGCAGGTTTTCCTCTAGGATTTTCCTGTATTTGGCTTCATTAATCTTGCCCTCAATCCTGACAAGTTTCTTTGGAACTCTGTAGCTCCTTCAGAGTTGCCATTCGCCTCTTGGTGGCTTCTCTGACCACCTACAGTGAGGGAAAAAAGTATTTGATCCCCTGCTGATTTTGTACATTTGCCCACTGACAAAGAAATTATGTTTGGAGGAGGAATGACCCCAGGAACACCATCCCCACCGTCAAACATGGAGGTGGAAACATTATGCTTTGGGGGTGTTTTTCTGCTAAGGGGACAGGACAACTGCACCGTATCAAAGGGACGATGGACGGGGCCATGTACCGTCAAATCTTGGGTGAGAACCTCCTTCCCTCAGCCAGGGCATTGAAAATGGGTCGTGGATGGGTATTCCAGCATGACAATGACCCAAAACACACAGCCAAGGCAACAAAGGAGTGGCTCAAGAAGAAGCACATTAAGGTCCTGGAGTGGCCTAGCCAGTCTCCAGACCTTAATCCCATTGACAATCTGAGGAGGGAGCTGAAGGTTCGAGTTGCCAAACGTCAGCCTCAAAACCTTAATGACTTGGAGAGGATCTGCAAAGAGGAGTGGGACAAAATCCCTCCTGAGATGTGTGCAAACCTGGTGGCCAACTACAAGAAACGTTTATAACTTTTTTGAAATGCGTTTTTCTGGATTTTTTTGTTGTTATTCTGTCTCTCACTGTTAAAATACACCTACCATTAAAATGATAGACTGATCATTTCTTTGTCAGTGGGCTGATGTACAAAATCAGCAGGGGATCAAATACTTTTTTCCCTCACTGTACCTCTTTGCCCAGTTGTTCAGGTTCAGTGAATGGCTGTTCTAGGCTGTTCTAACCCTGACTGGTGCTTTTCCAAAACTTTCCCTTGGACTTGTTTTGAAAGCTCCTTGGTATTCATGGTGTAGTTATTTGGATATGTTCTCTAATAATATTCTGGGGCCTTCCAGAAACAGGTTAACTTAATCTGAGATCATGTGACACTTTAATTGTACACAGGTGGACTCAATTCAACTAATCATGTGACTTCTGAAGACAATTGGCTGCACCACAGCTTATTTAAGTGTGTCATAGCAAAGATGTGAATACTTGTGCACTCAAGACTTTTCAGTTTTTTATTTGTAGTTAATTAAAGATAATAGATATTTTTTCTAAAATCGACATTATTTAATACTTTGTGTAGATCAGTGAAATTGAACAAGTAAATGTACATTTACAGTATTTAGAGCAAACAAAAAAAAACTGAGAAACAAGTCACAAGAAAACAATAATTAAATAAATTTTTACAGAGGCTTCTTACTATATGTAAATTACAATGAGCCAATATTTTTCAGTAATCTCCACTAAATTCTCTATGTAAAGTTTTAATAAAATAGGAATAAGACTCTTGAGGGACTCAATTTAATTTACCACAGACTTAAATGGGAGGTTCTAGCAATAATGGACTTTTGTTGGATTGACAAAGCAAAACAGTTGGAAAGCACAGTGATACGGGAGATTTATTCGACTGCAATAACCTGTTTTGAATGGACAAGTAGTTGAATGATCTGAGAAATCAAAAGCACATAGTTATTTGTAGAAATGTGATATGTAATAGATCAATTGAAACGGTCGGGGTTTTGCTGCTGTGCCTATTCTCTTGTTCTGCTTCTTTCTTTTCACCCATTGCATGGCACCCATGGTGGCTGTGTACCTGCAGAGAAGGGAGAGGAGAGATTAGACAGAGAAAATAAAAATATACTTACCTGCAGTTTTGGCTCCTGCCTCGTGTATCTTCCTGATGTAGCACTTGGGTGCTGGAAGCCTGCAGAAAGAATTGCAGTTGGGTGAGAAATTATAGTATAAAGCTTAGGCGATGCTACATGTGTGAAGGGTAAAAAGAACGGGGTTATATCAAAGTAGTGTGTGTAGAATAACAAGAGCAGTAATGTTCAGACTGTACAATGCACTAGAGTTAGAGCTCACCTGGATACTGTGTACAGTTCTGGGCTCCACACTTCAAGAAAGATATCGCTGCTCTAGAGGCAGTTCAGAGGAGAGCAACCAGACTTATTCCAGGTCTGAAGGGAATGTCCTACCGAGAGACTGAGGGAACTGAACCTTTTCACCCTGGAACAGAGGAGACTATGTGGGGACTTGATTCAAGTCTTCAAAATCATGGGAGGCACTGACCACTCAAACCAGATCTTCAGGGACACACAGTCCCGGGGACACAAATGGAAATTGGGATTCAAGGCATTCAAGACAGAAAACAGGAGACACTTCTTCACACAGAAAGTTGTCACAATCTGGAACAAACTCCACAGTGATGTGGTTGAAACAGAAAATTTGGGAACATTTAAAATCAGACTGGATAGGATGCTTGGATCACTTAGTTATTAATGAGCACCAAACGAGCATGATGGGTCGAATGGCCTCCTCTCACTTACAAAGTGAGAGTTGAGCTTCTCTCAGAGATTGCTTGTGTGTCTTCCTGGTCACTCTGGGTGGAGTGTGGCCTAGTTCAGCTCCATAATAACAGACCCTGGTCATGACAGGGCATAAAGACTGGATCATGTATTCAAGACTTTGGTAAGAAAAGGGAATCAAGTTTAATTGAACTAATTTAAACAACTTGTATTTTGCAGATGACATCGTCATAGTTACAAAAACACTTGAAAACGTGCAGCTTCAGTTTCAAGACGTCTCAGGTGCAAGCAGGAAAACTGGAGATAAAATGAACTTCAGTAAAACCAAAGTCATGTTTAACAGCTTTGTAAAATCTAAGGAAATTGAAGTAAATTAACACATACTCAAAGGAGTAATGTCTACCTTAGACAACAAATCAGTGCAGATTAAGATATTATAGAAGAATGAAAAGAAATGTGACAATGGGTTGGAGTGCAGTTGGTAGAAATGGCATGCTGTTGAAAGGAAATCAACCAATTTCCCTGAGGTGAAAAATATGTGATCAATGCATACTAACTTGTGACTGTGAAACTTCATCACATTACACAAAAATGTTACAGGAAGTGTGGATGACACAAAGAAGCATGGCAAGATGTATGCATGAAATAACAAGAAGAGATAGAAAAGAAGTGAATGGCTCTGAGCAGGGGCATAGCCAGGATTTCAGGGAAGAAGAAGGAGAGAGTGTGGTGGATTCCAAGGGGATCGAGATGGGGAGGTCAGCAGAAGGTGAGGAAGAGTCGGGGAAAAACAGGAGATCTGATTTGGAGAGGTTGAGCTTGAGGTGGTGTGAGTGCATCCAGGCGGAGATAACAGACAAGCAGGAAGAGATACGAGAGGGGATGAGAGGGTCAGAAGAGGGAAAAGACAGGAAAATTTGGGCATCACCAGCATAGAAGTGGTAGGAGAAACCATGGGATGCGATAAGGGATCCCAGGGAGCGAGTGTAGAGAGAGAACAGGGGCGGGCCCAGGACAGAGCCTTCGGGAACGCCTATGTGGAGAGGTTGGGGGGTGGATGAGGAACCTCGCCATGTTACTTGGTAGGTCCAGTCGTTGAGGTAGGAGGAGAACCAGGTGAGAGCAGTCCCAGAGATTCCAAGGTCAGCAAGGCAGGAGAGGAGGATGGAGAGATCGACGGTGTCAAATGCTGTGGTCAAGGAGGATGAGGACTGAGGAGAGGGAGGCCACCAGAGCACAGCTGAGGGAGTCAGTGAGAACCAGGAGAGCCGTCTCAGTGGAGTGAGCTGTGCGGAAGCCGGATTTCAGAGGATCAAGGAGTGAGTGTTGGGACAGAAAATCAGAGAGCTGACGGTGGACCGCCCGCTCGAGAGTCTAAGAGAGGAAGGGGAGTAGGGAGACAGGGCGGTAGTTCACTAGCACAAGGATTTTGATGATGGCTGGTAAGGTGCTGGTCGTAAAGGCCATCCTCTTCCCGATACTCCTCTATGTAGGAATGATCTTCCCCCCAGACAAGGTCGTCGCAAAACTAGTGACCAGAATTATATTTCGGTTTGTCTGGGGGAGCAAAATGGAGAGGCTGAAAAGAGTGCAGATGGTGAAGGGTACCCTGGATGGAGGTAGGGGGGTCCCGGACGTTGTGCGGCTGATAAAGGCGCAGGGGCTGGCCTATGTGGTCAAGAACATCCAGGCTGCTGGCAAGAAAGTGAGTTTTATGAACCGCTTTTATTTTGCCAGCAGCCTGAGACCTTTCGGCCTCTGCGCCATGGATAACACCAGGCCGCACTCGTGGGATCCCCCGCCATTCTACAGGGCGCTCCGTGCCTTTGCGCTCGAAATAGGCCTCCATAAAGTCGTGCTGGCCTCCTGGGATTATAAGACCATCTGTAGCCAGATGAGATCTACCCAGGAGACCAGCCGGATAGAAGATTTCCCTCCCGAAACCTGCCGGTTTATCTGGGCTAACGTTACGCACGTTTGCCTCACAAATACGCAGAAAGATGTCTCCTAGATGGCTGTGAGTCGGTGTCTCCCCACCCGAGTGTTCATGCTCAGAAGGGGCCTAGCCCCTTATGACATCTGCCCCTACAAGGGTTGCCTGGGGAAGGAGATGAGGGCTCACATCTTTAGGGATTGCCCCTCCGCCTGCAGGGTCTGGCTCCTGTTTTCTCCGTTCCTCCACAGGTTTGCCGTTCCTGTGTGGGCAACCGCCCGGCAGATCCTATATGGTCCAGCCAGGGGATTGACATCTCCCACCCTGAGGTGCTGGTGGCGTGTCGTCTGCGCAGTGAAACAGGCCCTGTGGGAGGGACGGAACATCTGTCTGTTCAACAAGCAGAAGCTGGACCCAATTGTCATCGCGCGGAGGGGCATGGTACTAATTAGGGATTACGTCAATCTGGAGGTCCATCAGAGGGGCAAGGAGGAAGCCTTTAAGAACTGGCAGATACAAGATCTGGGGGAGCTCAGGATCCCATGATGGGACCCACCTCCGGGGACGGCCATCTCCCCCTGCTGGAGCCCGAGTCCAAGATCTTTTAACCTTTTTATGAAAAGATTGGTTTTTAAAAATGACTTTAAAAAATTAAATTTTAACTGTTTTTAAAGATTTAGTTGTTTTTAAAAGCACTTGTTTTATTTGGGTTTCTTGGTTGGTTTTGTTCTGTTTTTTTTCTTTTGTCAAATACATTGGCCATTTGGTTATAATTTTAAATGCATCGGACTGTTTTGGTTTGTTTTTTATTTTATCGTTTTATTTGTTTTTTGGTTTGTCCGGTGCATTTTCAGTTAATTTCAATGTATTTGACCATATTGTTTATTTGTTTAATGGATTTATTTGGCAGTATTGCCCTGAACACAGGTTTATTTGATTTATTGCACGTTTATTTGAGTTTATGTGTTTTGTTAATCACTTAAAATTTTACAAATTTTAAGTGATTTTAGAATATTGATTTTAACAAATTTTAAATCATAAGTATTAAAATTTGTTTGAATGTTTTTATCTGTATTGTAAAATAATTTCCCAATAAAACAGTATCATCTCCTGCTTCACCTCCACGGATACTGCAGACACTGCAGCAATCTGCCTGTCAATCTCACGCTCCCCCTTTCCATCACTAGTGAACAAAACCCCAAGGTACTTAAACTCCTCCACTAAGGGCAGCTGCTCCCCCCTAACCTGGAGAGGGCAATCCATGGCCAAAGACTTGGAGGTGCTGATTCTCATCCCAACCGCTCGGCAGCAAAACGCTCCAGTGCTTGTCAGTGTGGTCTGACAAAACTAACATGTAACTTGACAGAGCTTGAACAGTTTTGTAAAGAAGAAAGGTCAAATATTGCCAAATCTTGATGTGCAAATTGGTAGAGACCTGCCCCTACTGATTCACAGCTGCACTTGTTACCAAGGGTGCTTTCACCAAGTATTTACTGAAGGGGGTGGAGACTTATCCAATTATATTTCTGTTTTGAAATTTGTATATATTTATTTTTCACAAAAACTTTTTCCCCTTAACAGTGTGGAGTATCATATGTAGATAATTGGAAAAATCTTAATTTTAATGCATGAAACACTGAGGCCTGACGCAAAATGTGAAAAAAGTTCAAGGGAGTGTAGATTTTCTATAGGAACTGTAATGAAAAGTAGACCTAATACAAAAAAATGTTAGTGCCAATTTACATTGTGCCATCCATGTGAAAACAACCATAATTATGGAAAATATCCACCTCAAAATTTGGATTTATAATATGTTGTGTAGTTTAAGATAAAGGTCAGGTATGATACTAGGCTAAGTATTCAAGTTTGCCTACAACCTTTGGTTGAAAGACATAAACATAAATATTTAGATTGTCAGTAGTCCTTGGAATTAATCTCTACAGAAAAGCATTTAGATATTCTGCAGAATTCTTGCAACATAAATATCACAGATCTGATATTTCTGTGTTGCTGGAGCCCTTTAATTTGAAAATGTATCCAGTGATTATGAATGGTTAATGTTCATCATACTGTATACTTCTACAATTTAAAGTTAAAGCTTCCTATATATATATATATATATATATATATATATATATATATATATATATATATATATATATACAGATAGATAGATAGATCATTCACAGTAGCAGGAGACTTTGCAATTGCACCAGTGGATGAAGGCCCTGCTGTTTCCACGTTTTGTTTACATTGTCTTTTTCAGGTTATACCAGGTTATACCAGCAAAGCTTATCTCCCTATTTTATTATATGGTACGATAGATATAAATAAACACATACATTCACACATTTACAAATAATAATAATAATAATAATAATAATAATAGATCGACCGAAGGGAAGTACAAGGTTAGTACTCAAGAAAATTAAGTCTTATGTAGCATAGGCCTAATTGCATATACATTTTAGTGAACGCACACACGCGTTTGTAAATGTCCTAAAAAGTGGACTGTTTCTATGCAACCTGGCTGTACGTGTGTGTGTGTATGTGTGTATGTGTGTGTGTGTGTGCGCACACATGTCAGTGTGCATTACGCGGATGTGCGACACTGCTGAAGCAGCTTGCCCTTGAAAGAATTCAACAAGTTCCGCGTTTCGGGCTGACTTCTTTAAAAAAAGAGCGTCTACGTCGTCTTTCCTGGGTGAGTGTGTAAGCATGTTGCGAGTTGCTCCCTCTGGTGGTTTGTGCAAAGTCCGCCAGAGCTCTGTTAGTACAGCAGTGACAGACGGCGAGGGGGAGGCAGAGAGCTGGAAGCTCCGGATCCATCTTCATGAGAAAAGAGGCGAGAGAGAGCGAGTCCCGGCTTCACTTCTCAAAAGCGGCATCTTCTTGTGTGATCCGTGCCAGGGAGCCCGAGGAGGGGGCTGTGTCAGCGTCTGTAGGATGTCCCGACATGAAGGTAAGGGAAGAAAAAGCGATAATTGAAACGAGAAAACGGACGAAGACGGTAGCGCTTAGTCGAGGGTTGCCATGTTTTGTATTGAAATGCATTGGATGAGGCGCATGATGGCGGCCGCCATGAAATTTACCACTTTTTTTTCCCAACCCCCTCTCTCTGTAGCTACAGCTAACCGAAGCCTGAATACGCCGAAAAGGCGCAAGGACGAGACTCAAACGTATTTAGTGATCCCCCGAGAGTATCGACCCTGCCGATAGGGAAAGGACGGGGGAAAGCGATCTCCAGGCTTTAGTGGAAAGGCCTAATTTGTGCTTTTATAAATGTTGATGTGGGGTTAAAACTGTGGATTTGTCGAGTTCCCCCGGTGTCCAGGCCACTGAGGTGCTGATTGCACTGTCATCAAGGTGGCCGTTGGAAGGATGAGGCCTGTCAGGGGCCTACTTATAAAAGACAGACATATGCCGTATTTTGGGTTGTCACTTAAGGAACCATCTACACCTCTTTCGTTTGGGTGTTGCTTGGTAGTGCTTAGGTTTCATTTTGTCTAAGGCCTTATTTTTTATAGACGGAAAAAAGCTGTGTGGATATGTGTGAAGTAGACAGGCCTTTCTAAACGCTGAGTTTAGTTCATAACAGAGCTGTGTTTATGGTTGTTTTTCCATAGTTGAATCTGTTAGTATATCTGTAACTATGGGTATTGTGAACAACAGTCTTAACTCTACATTGAAGTGCTGTATTTCGCTTAGAGCTTTTCAAAGCTATAACTTATATTTGCACATAACTATGCAGAAGGCTGATTAAATTTGAATGTATTCACAATTTTCACTTGCATTTTTATTTATTTATGCTATGATAGGTGCCGTTTTAAATGACCTTATAGGCATTTTACGTATGTATCGAATAATATCATAACCCCATGGATTTGTTTTTTGTTTTTTTTGAGGGGGGGCGGGTTAAAGAGAATTTTCACAGATATCGAAAATAAAATTCTTAAACAAAATCGTCCTTGGTGTTTTAAAAGAAAGACGTTATCTGTAAAGACAAAAAAGCATAGGCTTTACACACGATTGAAAATGTAAGGGCAAAGGAAGGAAGTTCCGGTTGCTTAGTTGTATGTTCTGCAGTGGGTCAATAACATTGGTCAATGTTAGTTTGATCACTAGGGAACTTATTATTATTATTATTATTAATATTATTATTGCATTACACAATGTTAATGTTGAATTATGTGGAATACGTACGTGAATATTTTTCCACCAAAATACTGAATGTTTTATTCAGTTTTGTTGGGCCCACACATCACGAAGTATGTATAGTCTTGGTCGTCAAGATTGTGTGTATTTATCCCTTAACAAAACTAGCCATATGGAGCAAGCATGTATCCCTGTTATTGTGGTAAAATGCACTCGCTGGGTTTGCTTACCTTCTTTTAAACTGTTTTTTTTTTTTTTTCAAGGCATTGGCATACATATTTACCTGCAAAACTATGCCCCCCCCCCCCCCCCCTCGGAATTATATTACAATTGCAATTTGATTTGAAGTGTGATGTTACAGATTTCTCTGGATTTATCCTTCCTGTAATCATGTTAGTTTATGTTCAAACCATTTTGTGTTATGTTTGCCCCCCACCCTTCACCCCCCCAAAAAATACTTGTTTCTGTGTGATAAGAAATAGACCTCATAATGACCAGATCTTTTTAGATCATAGGCCTAGTTTAGATTATAGTTTTAAATGTAAATTGTCAAATGAAGTACAGGGTGCATGATCAAGTATTATACAGTGTGTGATGCAAACTTAAGCAGACATTGTTTTTTTTAGTATGCCTAATAATACAAGCATATCTTTAAAATTATTCACATAATGTGTGAATTACAGGTTATATTTTCTCGCACCCACATACTGTTAAAGTAGACGTGCATTCTCTAGATTTGTTTTATTTGGCTTAGTTGAATTTACATTTTAGATTTTCATTTTATTAAGTTCACTTCATCTTCTTAGACAGAAAAGCAGAAGTTACAGTTACTCTAATTTTTCATTTTGTAACCTTAATATTTTATGGTTTTAATAAGTGATCACCATGATCTGGCTGCTTATAGCATCATCCATTTTTGAGTTTAGTGCAAAATATATAGGAGAGACCCCCCCCCCCCCCCCCCAATTTCTGTAGCATTAATACCTTTCATGGATTTTAAGTTGTTTTTTTTTTTTTTTTTTTTTTAACGTAAACCTCCAGGTGTCCATGTAACAAAACTCACTTTTGAGAACCTAAATGTGTCAGCATTAGATGGCGTATAATATAAATGATCAACCCCAGTATATTCTCTTCATGGACATCAATCTGTTTGTCGAGTCTTGGACAAACAATCACTTGTGCTGACCATTATTTTTTGTTAATGTTTGGTGTTCTTGTAGTGTTTAGTGTAAAAATGTGTGATTTTAGTACTTGTTACTCAAAAACAATTTCATGCAGCAGTTTAGCAGCCAAGTATGTGGATTGTGTTTTTTTTTTTTTTTTTTAAGAAATTAAGTACTCCTTTCAAATTGTTTTACATAGTCTTCAAGTATCTAGACTACAGGTGTCAATTGTGGTTCTTCTTCCGCCATTACTTGACTAGTTATTGACTAGTTGTTATTAATGTTAACTTTATTTTCATTGAGTGACATTGAGTTGAGTTAATGTTGTGTACAATGTTTGCTTGTTTTAATTGTTATTTAACACATTATTGCTCATTATAGTTATGATCTCACAAAATATTTGCCCAACTAGAATGTCCTTTATGTAATTGGGTAAAACCAGCTGCTTTAAGTTCAAGCCTACTTTATTCACATTACACACAAGCAGATTTTGTTTGTACTGTGAATGTGGTTCATATTGAATTTCATATGCTTACCCTTTTTATCTAAAATGATTGATAACATGATGCATGCAGAGACAACCCTGAACTCTGCTTTAAACCAGTAGTAACACCATGTGTTCTTTCTATTTATGGCTTGTGAATTATGATTAAAAAGAACTGAAGTGTCTAATTACATCACTGATTTTGCTGACTTAATGTGAATTAGAACATATCTATTCTCATTCTCAGTGTAGTTTATTTCAAGTTAGTATCTGAATTTGATTTGATTTGTTTATCCAACATAAGCATGGAATTCAGAGATTTTAAGTGGCCCTACAGCAGATATTTTTATAAAATTTGGATTTTTTATGATTTATTATGTCTTGCCACATTTTACATTTCTTAAATCTGTGTAAATATATTTTTTAATTATAAGTTGTTGATAACCACGCCCACAGACTGTAGCAATTGATCAATTGAAATGTGAAACTGTGCTGCATTTAAGTTGTCAGTCACCCAGAGGTTTGAAGTCCTTATAAAGCTAATATGGATTTCTACCACAATGGCTGATCTGGTCTTTCCTTTATAGACCTTTCCTTTTTAGTCTTTGTGAATTTTTTCATTCCTTTTTTATTTTCCTTCCAGAACAAGTAACTTAGAAGACTGGTCTGTGTATTTTTCCATACTTTATATTATCCTGTGTGTTTTTCGGGAAGAAGCTCCCACCTTGACCTGTGTCCATTGATTCAATCTGGAATAAATAAAATACCTTGCCCCTTTATTCCTGTTGTATATAGCCTATACTATAATAAATCAAGATGCTTCTCATAAGATGAGTGTTTTCCTTTTTTTGAACAACTTTTGATAAATGGAATGTAAAACGTATCTTATTTACACTTCATTTATGCAACTAAATGCTCTATTCCAAAATTAGTAAACTCTTCCTATGTAGATTTAATAGAGACCCACAGAGTGCACAGATAATACAAATGTTGTCATTTCTGACTTCAAAGTTTTAGATTATATCTGTAAAATATTAGTTTTTTCTCCACAAGGAAAATAAAACTATTTTAAACACTTTTAAAGATTATAATAGGACCTTGATAATAAATATTTTTGGGTTTAATTTCCTGTTTGAATCTCCACAAAACCTCACTTTACATTTATGCAAAGACCTATTTCCAATTGCAAGGATTTGTGCCACATCAGAATTTATTGAATAAAACCATTAAAACCAACCAAAAATGTTTTATTAACATCTTCAAGTTCTGTAAATACAGAACTTTTAAATGACGGGAAAAGTTTTTTTTTTAAGGATATGTATTTTTTCGTAGGATATGTAGACTGTGCATATGGTCCGATGTACTCTAAAAAGTCTGTGCTGTTAAGTGCACCTTACAGCGATGACTAGTACAAAAGTCAATCTAACCTACTCTTCTGTATTTCTTTATAATTTAATTTGAATGTTGGCTGTACCTCTAATCAACAATTGCTGTTGCTGTTTTAGAATAATATACCCATGTGTATGATGTGTGTCAAGAAAGTTAACTTACTTTTGATTGATCCATTTCTTTTGCATAACGTGAAATGTATATTCAGATTTATGGTAGTGTTTATTGCAATTGTACTATGGGCAAAAAGTCTTTGGAATGTTCTTAAAGTGAATTTTTGCTATTGCCCAGATTAATGCAAAAATGAAACCATGTTTTCATCCAGCTCTGACATTTCACCTACAGCCAGCCTGTAGTTTGGATGATGAATTATATTCCAGGGATTGAAGCGAACTGTAAACTGTAAACTGCCTACTATATGCAAAAGGAAACAGTGGTGTTATGGCTTTCAATTATATTTTGATTAATGTAGTACTTATTTCCAGGTTTAACCCAAAAGGATAAAATGTGTAGGGTTTCCCACAGAACTAGGTGTTCTACCTGGCCAAACATGTGTGAAAGAAAAAGAAAAAAAAAAAAAAAAAAAACACCCCGAAACTTTAAAGCACAAGCTCACATGCTCTGCCCCTGTTCTCATTCGCCACAGCTAAGCCCCATCTAATTATTGTAATTATGAATGGGAACATTAATTGAAGACTTGTTTTGCTCAAACACACACCTGTCTTTTATATGAAATGTATATCAGCATTGGATTTGTCAACAAATTTGAATACATTTTGAATGGCACCTGACATCAGTTAAAAGCTGACAGTTTTTCCAAAAATAAACCATTTTATTTTAAATTACCGGAAACAAAAAAATTGCCCATAACATCAGAGTTGAATATTTATACAAATTCTAAAGATTAGTGATTTTGTGAAGAAAAAAAAAATGAAGTGTAGTTTGAATTGAGATGAATTATGCTTTGATATATCCATTTATAATGAGGGGTTTTATTTCAGTTTCTTACTAATGGTATTAGTGCAGCAACAGTTATTTGAATTAAATTGCAAGATGGCTACTCCCCAAGCCTTTTTTTTTAATTATTTATTTGACCACTTAAAATTCTTACAAGTTCAAGTTTCTCAATCTCTCAATGAATTAGAAAATATTTTGCTGTGTGGAACTGAAGTCTATAACAGACACGAGAGTTTCAGATTTTTGTGCAGTCCCATGGCTCATTTTTGTGATGAGCCCAAATCCGTTGTATATGTAGGGCTAAAGGGGGTCGGTCCCACTGAAGTTAAATATGCATGAGAGAGTATATGCAATCATTGATGCTTATGAAACTTCACAAATTAAATAAATTCCACTGGACCTAGTTAGTTTATTAAGAAGTTGAAGTTTATTTAACAAACAGTGGAGACAAGGCAACTTGCATTTAAATTGGTGGCTGCATTAAATTAATCTGTAGCCCCAGTAAAGCAATAAGCATTTTAAATGTAAATTGATGTCATGTTTTAGTGATAAGTTAATACTTATTTGGATAGAGAACGAACAGAGTAAGACAAACAAATTAATACTGTAGAGTTTATATTTCAGAATATCTAGTAAGGTTGCCATTATTAAATGACAAAAAAATACACACATTAATCGATTTGACAAATTTACTTTACAATATTTACAAATACTTATGAAAAGAATGGCTCATCACCCCCCTATGTGTGTTTTATGTAATCATTATTGTAGTAAAAGCAGCAGTATTTGGGCGTGGAGGTCCATTTAAAAATAAAGATTTTCATGTCAAATTATACTGCATTTAAATCTAGTGTGACTTTTCCTTTGTTTTAATATTAAAATCTCTCACTGGAATACTGGAGATTAGTCAAGGTCAGATGTGTGGGTTTAAGAACACCACAACAAACAATTAAATATGTATTAATTTATTACAATGCTTACCACGGTGTATGGAATGTTTACTATAGCAAATATGGTATTTGAGTAATTAAGTTTATTATCGTGAGTTCTATGTGTACTATAGTGCACATGGTACTGCAGTAATGTGTTAAGACTTACTAAGTGACTACCATGTGAATTCTAGTAATAAGGTGAGGTACTGTATTAATTTAGAGTTTACTGAGGTACTGTTTTTGCTATAGTAATGGTTGTATAGTAATTTAACAGGTTTTACTACCATGTTTAGTGCAGTATATACTCGGACATGCACCGTTTCAAAATACATAACTTGAAAGATAACCTTCCCATATATCGGTAAATTTATGACATGACTTCATACTCTCGTAACATGACAGACATGTTTAAATGCAGACGTAAATACAACACTTAATTTCTGATCTAAGTGGCAACTTTTACAAGAGGCTAAAATATGAATATGTAATAAAAATAGGTAATTTTACTTATGAGGTTGATTTATTGATTGCCTTGTATGAAATTAACATTCAGTTCACAGCTTATCAAAATTGTAATCTTTGGTCTATGGCTGACTCCAGAAGCTACTGTAGACTGACATGTTTGTGAGTTCCTGTAAATACAGTGTTCTTGAGTTCTTAATGTCATCATGGCATTTTATGTTTTTTCAAGTAATGGGACGATCATGCATGCATTAATTGGAACAACTTTGTTTTTGATTTCCTCTTTTCTTTCAATAATCAAGACAAGTCTATAATGTGATGTAAATTACGGATAGGATATTGAAAACAACATTTTATTGAATTTTGTAGACATAGAAATGACTTGTACTCAGGGTTGCAAGATGCTATTGTGGTGGTGAGACAGTTTCCCAGAATTGTAAGACTTTTCTCCTCATTTACACATTAGCCATATCAATGGATGAAAATATAGTACGATTGACCATCCTAATTTGATTGTATGTAAAATGTAATGGAGCAGTGTGGAGTAGGGCTGGGTGATAAATCGATATCAATAATAAACGATATAAAGACGTTTAGATACATTTTCGATAATGTTGATAATTCGATACAGCAGTCCAGTTCACCTCTGTGACGTAGCAGGAACATGTGGAGAAGTGACAATAGGCACGTGGAGTGGTATACACCCACTAAAAACACTCATGCCTCGGCTCCAGTGGCTTAAGTGTCCGTGCTGTGCCCCAGAGCTTTCTGTAAAACCAGGCCGTTGTTGTGGGAGGAGCAGAGCGATTGTGGGCTTTTTTTGTTTTAAAAACAGAGACAGAAAACAACTTGACGAGCGATAGAGCCTGATGTGGAAAGGACTTATGTGTCTGTTTTATTCTTTATGCTTAACATGATTGGAGACCACGTAATAAATACACATTTCTGTTAACAGATGTTAAGAAGAGCTAAACGTTTATAGACAGAAAACTTTTCCATGTGCAACAATAAAATATTTGCTATTTATTATTTTTGTTATTATTTTAATCATCATCAATATATGTGCTAGTGGAACTTGACTCCCTTAACTTATTACTCTTACACTTTTTGCCATATTATTTTTAATTTACTTAGCAGACGCCCTTAACCAGGGTAAGTTACAGTTGAAACAAAATACACATTTCACGATTAATCATCCAGTAACAGCAGCTACAATATAGCAGGTTTAATTTAAAGTGCTAAACTAAAGTGCACGTTTCAGTCATGGCGTTTATGGACGCATTTATAAACCAGTCCTAGGGCTGTGCGATATGACGATATATATTGTATGACGATAGAGAAACGTCTATCGTTTTATATTATGCTCTATCTTTTATATCGTTGTCGCAAATTGCAAACTTTACGGCAGTATTTTTCGTCATTTGGACGCTTTGCCTTCTCCCCGCTTCTTCCACACGTGTGTGATGCGGCAAGAAATGAGCATCAGAAACACGGACAGACATGAGGAGAGAGAACTGACACGGAATAACCAACACAACCAAGAGATACTCGTCACCGGGCTAAACTCAATCTGCAAGCAGCAACCACGACAATACACGATCGCACCCCCACCCCCGCTAATGTAGACGGATATAATTTGTATAAAATTAAAGAATAATAGTTTGTTTGCATTTTAATAAATTGGAAAGCAATGCAAACAGATGCAGAAAGTTTCATTAGATGGTGAAGTGGTATAACAGCTTTTATTAATAATAATAATAATAATAATATTATAACTATTTAGTATTAACACGTGCTGTACCGGTAAGTAGAATCGAGACGCGACAGTCAGAGGAGAAATGTCCCTGTCCAGCAGATGTTAATGCCCCACTGTAAACCCGGCTGTGCTAAATCTACCTGAATCTATACCATTTTACAGCATGTGTTGCGTGATTACTATTACTTGTGTTATTGTTATGTGACAGTAAATCATGTGTATATGTATGTATGTATGTATGTGTGAATATACACTCACCTAAAGGATTATTAGGAACACCTGTTCAATTTCTCATTAATGCCAATATCTAACCAACCAATCACATGGCAGTTGCTTCAATGCATTTAGGGGTGTGGTCCTGGTCAAGACAATCTCCTGAACTCCAAACTGAATGTCTGAATGGGAAAGAAAGGTGATTTAAGCAATTTTGAGCGTGGCATGGTTGTTGGTGCCAGATGGGCCGGTCTGAGTATTTCACAATCTGCTCAGTTACTGGGATTTTCACGCACAACCATTTCTAGGGTTTACAAAGAATGGTGTGAAAAGGGAAAAACATCCAGTATGCGGCAGTCCTGTGGGCCAAAATGCCTTGTTGATGCTAGAGGTCAGAGGAGAATGGGCCGACTGATTCAAGCTGATAGAAGAGCAACTTTGACTGAAATAACCACTCGTTACAACAGAGGTATGCAGCAAAGCATTTGTGAAGCCACAACACGTACAACCTTGAGGCGGATGGGCTACAACAGCAGAAGACCCCACCGGGTACCACTCATCTCCACTACAAATAGGAAAAAGAGGCTACAATTTGCACAAGCTCACCAAAATTGGACAGTTGAAGACTGGAAAAATGTTGCCTGGTCTGATGAGTCTCGATTTCTGTTGAGACATTCAGATGGTAGAGTCAGAATTTGGCGTAAACAGAATGAGAACATGGATCCATCATGCCTTGTTACCACTGTGCAGGCTGGTGGTGGTGGTGTAATGGTGTGGGGGATGTTTTCTTGGCACACTTTAGGCCCCTTAGTGCCAATTGGGCATCGTTTAAATGCACGGCCTACCTGAGCATTGTTTCTGACCATGTCCATCCCTTTATGACCACCATGTACCCATCCTCTGATGGCTACTTCCAGCAGGATAATGCACCATGTCACAAAGGTCGAATCATTTCAAATTGGTTTCTTGAACATGACAATGAGTTCACTGTACTAAACTGGCCCCCACAGTCACCAGATCTCAACCCAATAGAGCATCTTTGGGATGTGGTGGAACGGGAGCTTCGTGCCCTGGATGTGCATCCCACGAATCTCCATCAACTGCAAGATGCTATCCTATCAATATGGGCCAACATTTCTAAAGAATGCTTTCAGCACCTTGTTGAATCAATGCCACGTAGAATTAAGGCAGTTCTGAAGGCGAAAGGGGGTCAAACACAGTATTAGTATGGTGTTCCTAATAATCCTTTAGGTGAGTGTATATATATATATATATATCGCATAACACACACAATAGTAATCACACACCACTTGCACTGTTATATATTGAATTCTGCATATATTTACCATGACAGCCTGCATGTAGTATTTGTTAGTCTTGCATATTTAATGATTAAATAAAGATTTGTTGTTTAAATGTCTTTGGTCTTATTTTGTAGATTGGATAAAAACAAGGCATATCGAGGTATATATTGTGTATCGCCCAAACTTCCAAAAAAATAATAATATCGAGATATCATTTTAAAGTCATATCACCCAGCCCTAACCAGTCCTTAATATTTTAGAGGGTAGCCCAGATCGGCTGTATTTCTTTATTCATTCATTTATCTTGTAAATGGACACACGTTAACTAAATCGTGTTCACCTTCATGCTGATTGTCTCCGCGGGGCTGTTATACATCAGACTGCAGATATTTATTTTGTTGAGGAAAAAGGACTCATGCATATTTTTATGTTGAAAAAAGATTTTATCATTATAATTGTTTTGAATGTTCTACATCAGATTTGTGAAATGATCCACTGTTTGGCAAGTGTTTGTCATGTTCTGATCATAAAGAATAGTTTACAACCACAGTTAACAGTCTGGTTTCTTCAGCTTCCACTCAGGAGCAAAAATCAGCCTTTAAACTTGAAATAAATAATGATTTGACATTTATCGTGATAATTACCGATATCGACTGATATATATTTTTTAATTGTGATAACATTTTTGGCTCATTGCCCAGCCCTAGTGTGGAGTAAGGTTGTTGAAGGGGTGCAGGATATAATTTCAATATTTGGAAAATCTAAAATGAGGAAGAAATACAATCTGCAGCCCCAACACCTAAATCTCACCTAGATCCATGAATAGACTGGAAAGATGCTGTTGCCAAAAGTAAATGAAAGTAATCTTAATAATAATAATAATAATCACATAGGGTTCTTCTGCAGAAACTTTTTAACTTGCATTAAAACAAATAAATATTTGGTGTAGGTGCTGTAATTAACTGATATTTGAGGCAGCGCTGAGTAATTCTTCCAAGAATTCCTTATTGCCTGCAATTTTTATAGATGTGATTTCTGGAGTTTAGATGTTATCCCAAAAATTCTCACCCATTCTACTTTGTTTCCTCCCAAGTCATGATTTCACCCAAATCAGGCAACCCTCATTCTAATTGTTTTTGGAGTTCTCTTTGTAGCAGATCCTTCTTTATTTATTTTGTATCTTGATCTTGTATTGGCAGATAATTGATTCACTGAATGAAAGTACAACAAAGATTGCTGCTCTATGAATGGGCACACAGACAGACAAGCAAGCACCCCTGGGTTTAATACGGAAAACATGTCAAAATTATTGCATTGCATGTTTGATTCCAAGCGCAGATATTTTGTTGTACTTTTTTATTGTTGTATTTTTAAGGTATTAAATGTTTACTTTTATGGAAACGATCCATTTCCATTTCCATTTTGTGGTAAATGCAGATTTATGCCCAAAATGGTCACAACAAAACAAGTAAAAATTGTACCATTCATAAACCAGGTGTTCTATATTATATACCTAATTTATAATCTTTAGAAATCTACAGGCAGTCCTCACACTAAAAGCAGGTTACCTCCTGGGAAAAGGCACTAAGTCCAGATGTAAGTTAAACCGGATAACCGGGGGTGGATTAAATTGGACTTGCAGGAAGCTTTCAGCTTTGTTCTAGACAACTCAGTCTGATTTGTGTAGCCAAAGCTTCCTGATGGGTTCTTTAGGTCTTATGCTCTGTTGGAGGGTTGCTTAGAACAGTCATAGTTGGGTCCTTTAGGCTGACTGTGATGTTGCAGACCTTCTGCATATCTTTCCAGCTGCTGATATGGGCTGCAATCTCAAACTGGGCCTGGTAATCCTCACAGCATGTCTGGCAATTGAAGTTAGTAGGCTTCTGGAGTCTGGTACCAACATCAATACAGCTACCCAGTTACTCTGCAAATTCTATTAAAACAACCAAAAAGCACAATACATTAAATGCAGACCTACATATTGTTGATAATATACTAATTAAGATATACTATTTAATGTGCAAAATATGAAAATGTTTATGAAAGTTTCACTTAAAATCACTTAAAAATATTTTTCTAGAATATTCAACACCACAGTTCTGAAGTGCATGTGGCAGACTTGGTATTACATCCTCGTTGTAGCTTTTGAATGTTTAGTAACATTTTTGTAAGGAACATTACTTAATGTTGAAATTAGAAAGATCTGTTTGCAGTCAGTGTTGCATGTGTACATGTTACTGGGCCACACTGGCTGTTTGGGGAAATTCTTAGTTATATTGACCAATAAGAAAAAATGTTAAGCGTTATTGCAAGTAACAAATGTTCTGTAAAAGCATAGGAAGGAACAATGTATATAAGTGATCTCCAACCCTGGTCCTGGAGAGCCCCAATCAACTTCATCTTATAGGTCACCATCAATCACCAATTTCTTAATACTGGGAACACATGGGAGTTATTAATCAAATAAGCAACTCAGCCAAGGGATTTCTTGACTCCAGGGGCTGAAGGGATTCAGATGATTGTTCCAATGGTTTCTTAATAACTGAATTGACTAAATCTCCTGCTTAATTGTTTTGAATTAAATACTTTCAGCTGTTTATAAATTGGTGATAGAAGGGTGATCTCTAAAACCTGCTGAATAGGGGGTCTCCAGGACCAGGGTTGGAGACCACTGGATGTATAGGTTACTAGCAACCTTTTGGGATGTAGAGTCTAGTATTGGAAAATACAGATATCTGCAAAATTCAATAAATGTATGGTTATTTTACATTGTGGTTTTTACTAGTTTACAGTTAGCTTCAAAATAAGAGGTAATGCTTGTATGATAAAGTTCCATATAATGTTATTCATAAATGTAGTATTAACATTGGAATTACCATTAATTTTGTAACAAAAGTCAGCGCTTAATTTTTTATTCTCCAGTGGAATATTGGTCTCCGCACAGATTTCAACAACATTTTCAACAAACTACCATTTGGCAATTGGCATAGAGTTCATTCCACAGGTATTTCAACTATATTCTATTCATTTGGAAAACTTACAATCACATACTGAATCACAAATGCAACAAGATACAAGATATCCTCAACAAAGCTATAGGATGTTTTTTAAATAAATATACCTTTCATAACAGACTTAATGAGGATCACACAATTGTTTTTATTAGTTTAATCTTCAGGGTGCACTGATTGCCTATCTATAGTTAGTAATATAAAAGCAATTACTATCTGTGATTAAAGTACAGATATAAGATTATATGATGTGGTCTGCCTCAGGATAATTTTTAAAGTGTCTAGGTGTGCCTTCCGTAACAAAATATTGAGAACCACTGGCATAATCTAGGCTATATCATCTATGACCTGAATTGGATGTATTCAACCTGTAGTTCCGCTTTCTTTTGCATTTGTATCTCGGAAATGAACCCAAATTCATTACATAGAATGAAATGAAATAGTGTGACTATTTTCTGACCTTGGATTATCATATTTTGGTACATTTCTAACCACCTTCCCCACAATTATAAAATGTTTTTGATTTTGCTTTTAGTAGTTAATCTTATTTCTTTATTTGAAATCTATTTGCTTTCATAACATTTAAATGTAGTTCAATAGTCATTTATGCCATGATGCATTCAAGTGTCTTTAAAATTGTTAAATAATTGTTTATATAGTTACTAATGTACACTCACCTAAAGGATTATTAGGAACACCTGTTCAATTTCTCATTAATGCAATTATCTAACCAACCAATCACATGGCAGTTGCTTCAATGCATTTAGGGGTGTGGTCCTGGTCAAGACAATCTCCTGAACTCCAAACTGAATGTCTGAATGGGAAAGAAAGGTGATTTAAGCAATTTTGAGCGTGGCATGGTTGTTGGTGCCAGACGGGCCGGTCTGAGTATTTCACAATCTGCTCAGTTACTGGGATTTTCACGCACAACCATTTCTAGGGTTTACAAAGAATGGTGTGAAAAGGGAAAAACATCCAGTATGCGGCAGTCCTGTGGGCGAAAATGCCTTGTTGATGCTAGAGGTCACAGGAGAATGGGCCGACTGATTCAAGCTGATAGAAGAGCAACTTTGACTGAAATAACCACTCGTTACAACCGAGGTATGCAGCAAAGCATTTGTGAAGCCACAACACGTACAACCTTGAGGCGGATGGGCTACAACAGCAGAAGACCCCACCGGGTACCACTCATCTCCACTACAAATAGGAAAAAGAGGCTACAATTTGCACAAGCTCACCAAAATTGGACAGTTGAAGACTGGAAAAATGTTGCCTGGTCTGATGAGTCTCGATTTCTGTTGAGACATTCAGATGGTAGAGTCAGAATTTGGCGTAAACAGAATGAGAACATGGATCCATCATGCCTTGTTACCACTGTGCAGGCTGGTGGTGGTGGTGTAATGGTGTGGGGGATGTTTTCTTGGCACACTATAGGCCCCTTAGTGCCAATTGGGCATGGTTTAAATGCCACAGCCTACCTGAGCATTGTTTCTGACCATGTCCATCCCTTTATGACCACCATGTACCCATCCTCTGATGGCTACTTCCAGCAGGATAATGCACCATGTCACAAAGGTCGAATCATTTCAAATTGGTTTCTTGAACATGACAATGAGTTCACTGTACTAAACTGGCCCCCACAGTCACCAGATCTCAACCCAATAGAGCATCTTTGGGATGTGGTGGAACGGGAGCTTCGTGCCCTGGATGTGCATCCCACAAATCTCCATCAACTGCAAGATGCTATCCTATCAATATGGGCCAACATTTCTAAAGAATGCTTTCAGCACCTTGTTGAATCAATGCCACGTAGAATTAAGGCAGTTCTGAAGGCGAAAGGGGGTCAAACACAGTATTAGTATGGTGTTCCTAATAATCCTTTAGGTGAGTGTATATAAAAAGTCTGTTTATAGAATATTGTCCCCCTTTATTAAGTTTTAATTTTAATTCTATTCTATATTCTATTGTCACATTAGAACCTTTAGAGATTGCAGCCCATAGTTTTTAATCTATGACAAGTCTAGTTTTAGTCAAAGCTTTTGTGGATTTTTGCATATTAGCCAATGTTTTAACATGCATATATATTGTAATGTGATGACGCATCATTAATCTGATATAAAATAGGTCTAGGCTAAACATGTTCAATTCTTGAAAAAAATTACGTTCTCGTGACCTTATAAAGCTTGGAATATTCAATAGTTTTGTCTCCTTCATTCCTCTGGAGTGATTTAAAATGGGTTACAAGTACTAGATTCCTTTTTTGTAATCAAGATATTTTTCAAAACTATAGAAAAGTATTAACATGACCTATATCGTTCAAGGCAGTAGAATTGCTTTCTTGCTCAATATATAGACACTGACCTTTTTGTAAAGGCAATCTGCAGCAGCCATGAACACTGCTAGCTGGTTTGTGGAAAACTGTCTTAAGCTTTATGCACAATTATGCATTTTTAATCTATTTAAAAAATATATACTTTCTACTGGTAATTTCCCCCCCCTCCCCACGTTGTTTTATTTTACAATCCATCAATAGTTGTTCTTTTTCTTTGAATCCATTGCATTTTAATTGTTTTGATACTTGACATTTACAGACTACAACTGGAGGGCCTCTTGAATGATACAAAAGCCTTTATTTGGATCAGTAATATAGATCTGCTACATTAGGAATCCTAATCTATTGAAACCATCCAAGGTTTCAGATCACAATTACTGTTTCTATATACCTTCTGAGACAATAGCCATTTAATCTAGACATGTCTGAAGCTGTCACACATTGTCATGCTCAATCAGATGTCTCTTATAGTTGTATGCTTTTGCAATACATTTATAACAAAAGTAAGAGATGAGGCTGCCTTCAAAGTGGAAACAAACTGCTTAGCCCAAGTAAACTACAGAAATAATGTTTTAATTTCTTCTTTGCAGGACCATTTTATTGTCACACATTCTGCAGTTTTGTAGTAAAAGTAAAAAGCATATTAGAAGATACGTTTTCAACTAGCAAGATGTCAATTAATAAATTTTAGCAGTCAGACTTGAAAGCTAGTCCTAAGCAAATAATTAAAATGAGTGTTTTAACCATTCATTCACAAATGGAAAATAAAATCAGGCAGTTAGACTTATTTTATTTATATATTTAGAAAGCACTGAGACTGTGAAGCACCATTAGGCTTAGGAAAAATAATCATCTTGCGTTCGTAACATGCCACAAAGATTCCTGCATGAAACGGTAAAAATAATAGTAGGCATTAGACATAATCACATTCTAAATTATAATGCAGTACATGTTTGTTTCTTGTTACGCTGTTGAACTTTGCATAATACACGCATATTATATAACATTTAAAAGGTAGATTTTATTAATACAGGGTCATTCCATGTAAATTCAACCAGAGCGTCAAGATTTTGCTTTTGCTTATTTTTGTATAGTAGAAGTTACTGGTCAGGTATCAAACCAGGCTGGATATTTAAGCTCTGTTGAATATTTGGAATACATATTTTTCTAGGTTGGAGGGGTTAGTCAATCTAGAAATATAAAATTTCAAGTTAGGTCTTCTGTAGAATTATTGTGAAACCGGAATCCAACTTAGTTGCACACTCATATTAATCCCCATTCTCTGAGTTATACTTTTGTCATGTCATATCTGTGACATGCACACTAAAGCAAAACTTATGATTCTGAAAGCAATATTCATGTGGCACCTGCAAAGTAGATAAAACTGAAAATTAGCAATATATATATTTTTTATCGCTATAAGGAATGCAGTCCCTTGGTTTATTCCTTCAAACAAGATGTTATGATTCAGATTTGAGACACTGCATGTCTGTTGTAGGCCTATGGATGCATATGTTATTACAGAGTTTAGATATGATCTATATATTGAGATTTTTAAGCTTCTGAATGTATGCTAACTGGTTTCTTTGTTTTGTTTTGCAGGTGTCAGCTGTGATGCATGTTTAAAAGGAAACTTTAGAGGTCGCAGATACAAGTGTTTAATTTGCTACGACTACGACTTGTGTGCATCGTGTTACGAGAGCGGAGCAACCACCACAAGACACACAACAGAGCATCCTATGCAGTGTATATTAACAAGAGTAGATTTTGGTAGGTATCCAGATGTTTGTGCCTTTAATTTAGAGACCTCTTGGTAAATTGTCTGCATGTATAATCATTTCAGTCCAACTTTTCTACCACATTTAAATATGTATTTTGTCTGGTGCAGAATTAAACCAGCCATAATGTAAATTACTTTGTTTTGAAAGCAAACGCACCCAGAAATAGATCTCTAAATTGTAGTTGCATTCATATTATGCAAGTACCTAGATGTTTGTTGAGTAGATCAGAAAGACCTCAGTAAAGCATGATTAATTCTTCACAGGCCCTTCCTAAAGAGAGTGTTTGGAAGATGGCAGCAATGGTTAGATTAAAGACACAGACAAGCTAGTCATCTCCACCAATTTAACATTGAAACTCCTGTCCATGCTTAAGCATGGCATTATGGATTGCAAGGAACTCCAGTGGCTGACAGCACATCAGTAAGAGTGCTTGGCAGGCCAAGTGAAAACAGAAATAACCCATATTTTGGTAAAGAAGGGTGTCTCTAATGAAATCCAGTTGCAATGTGAAAATTGCACTTGTTATAAAAGCTTTTGGAAAATGAAATGAGGCAAGATTTATATTCCATAAATAGAGGGGAAATTGCAACTAGAACTCCTTGCAAGCAATAATGTTACACTTCAGCATGATTGGAAGAAAAGGGGAGGTGCCCATCTTGTCTATATAGATCAGTGGTGAGCAACCTAAATTAATCAGTGAGCGCAGGTCTGGGTGTCAAATAACTGCCTGGGCCACAAGACCCCTTTTACCACAATTACAAGCCACAAATGCTACATTTTAATTAAAAAAATATCAATATAATGCAATTAATACATATCAACTATGTACATGCATATTAAAGGAGTAACACATTGATGCAAAATAAGCAGTTATCTTAAATATACTACTTTATTCTTTTATTTTTTGGGGGTTGGCGGGGGCGGTGCTCATGCAAGTGGATGCTCTTAGTGCTGCATGCAGCCTGCGCACCGCAACATTCCCTCCACTGATAAAAATTGTTTGGTTGTTTTTCAAGCACATAGCATAATACTGCTAATGAAGACA
Source organism: Amia ocellicauda (assembly GCF_036373705.1). NCBI lineage: Eukaryota > Metazoa > Chordata > Actinopteri > Amiiformes > Amiidae > Amia > Amia ocellicauda. Next base: position 23,689,473 of record NC_089857.1, read on the forward strand.
CTTTAATTAATCTAAAGCAGTGAAATTGCAGGGCAGAAATGTCTGCTTTTTATAGTACCTTTTTCCCCCAAATACAATTAGGAGGGGACCCACCTCATCCACCACTGTAATGTAGCATTCACCTGGGTGAATCCCAGTCTAGGTTAAGCTCAACAATTGTATTGTTAAATGGTCAAATTACCTGTCTTTTGAGAATACAAATGTGAAGTACCAGGACTTTGAGAACTTTCAACCTTTGTCAGGAAAGGGGATTGTGTGAAACTACTGGAATGCATAAGGTAGTCTCTAATGTAAATGTCACATCAGACAGCTGTACCAACAGTGGACTATGACAATTTGACATGCAAACTGTTACATCTGAATTATTGCTATAAATACAATTCTAATTTCCTTAAAGTATGTGAAAGATAATGAGGATCGTTTACATGTTTAATCCAACATCACTTTGCAGGACAGCTTTCTACCATCTTTATCTTTAGGCATTTTAAATTATCTTAGGAATTTTGACATTCTGATTTATTTTTGGTTTGTTTTTGGTTTGTTTGTCATGTTCTCAACTGTGCTTATGTAAGTTTTGGGATTTTATCACTTGTAGGTATTAACTTGTAGCAGTTTTGTATTCAGCAGTCTTAGTGCCTGTCCTTGTGCAGGTGCAGTTCCAGAAATTGGGACCTTAAAATAACATTGTGAAATACCTGGCTCAGACTTATAAATTCAAATATTAAATAGTATATTGGGAGAAATAAAATTTAACAAATTATTCATCCAGAGACAATTGTATTTTACTTGGAGACATCTCTTAAATTCTCTAGAAAACTAACAAGTGGCCATATCGAATACTCCATGCAAGCACAGTTCATGGTTTTATATGCATTTTGGGGGTTGCTGTGTCACTTAGCAAGATTATTTACTACAATTTTCATACATTTAGCAACCTTTGATTGGATATTGTTTGAATGCTTGTACCATACCTGTTACATGTCTACAAATAATATACTAGTTTAGAAAGCTTTTCAAATATATATTCAATATTACATTTCTGTCAGAGAAGCCTGCAATATTTGTAGTGACAGTTACTCAATGTTATGGGCACATTGTAATTGTTCAGTGCACTTTTTGTGTACAAATAACCTCATTTTACGGCAATAGTGTGACTGTCCTTTTATCATACCCTGCACAATTTAGCATCGCTTCACCTGGCTGTAATTTATCATTTTCAAATTTTGAAATTGTTGATATATGAACACAGATTAATCTCAGACATTGAATTTTGCACGTTTGCAAGTCAATGTTGGTTTCACGGTGGCATGCCTGACCAGTTTTCTGCTTGTCCAGTTGCTCAGTTAGGTAGGGAGACCAGATCTGGGTAGTGGCTGGGTGGTATTAAGCAGATTCCACTTCTTAATGATGGTATTCACTGTATTAAGTAATTTAAAAGTAAATCTTCGAAAACAATCTCCTGATCCGTGTTTCTCTATAACCCCATTCACACTGAAAAAATTGCCGGCAATTTTGCCGGCAACGTTTCTGTGTGAATGTAGCAGGAAAATGATTGCCGGCAAATTCAGCGTGTCCTTGCGTGTCGACTCTGTAACCAATCAGAATAGGGGCGCATTTTTGCAACCACAACACGACAAGGTTGAGCCACCTTTGAACAAGAACTTGTGACTGTAACGAGAAATGGACCGGGTTCTTAGAAATGGTGGATGTTGAAGTGTTATTGATGAACCAACAGTTTGGCGTATGTATTGCTAACTTTTGTCACACGTCAGAAGTTATGTACCAATAAATCGTACAAAATATATTCTCTATACAAGCAAACATGTTACCCCCTCACACTGGGTCCGTTTCAAACTAAATAGTTTGTTTGTTTACTTTGAAACAATGTATCGGTCACTTGCCTTGTGTACAAACGTGCTCAGTTCGTAACTCGGGTTCATTTTTGTGATTCACATCCATGTTTTCTCAGGACTCGGATCATTTTGCAATAATCAAGTGCGCTCGGTTCGTTTTGTATTAATAAAACGCCAGATATTTACATTTTACATGATTAATGCGTATAAGAAATGGCAGCATAACGCATACAATAACACACATGTGACTACATTGTATTGTTTACTGTATATTTCCTATACACGTGTGTAAATTGTAAATTGCATTATGCTTTGAACTGTACTGTAGTTTTGCACTTTGTATTGCTCTTATTTGTAAATTGCCCTGGAAAAGGGCGTCTGCCAATAAATAAATAAATAAATAATGAAGGCAATGAAGTTACTACATGTAGTCTGCATGGTTGGTGTGTTATATCACTATGTGATTGCTGCCTTGAAAATCAGTGTTTAACGGTACATTTACACAAACAGATTTATTTTTAAGTCCAGTTAACCCACTGATTAAGTCAAGAAAGACCATAACACACGATGTAACCAATCAAACTGATCAGGGTTGCTGATCAGGGTTTGAATTATGTAACTTACGTAATTGAGTCTTTTCAGAGTTTCTTTGAAAATATTTTGTATTGCGTTATCAGTGTGAAGTAGGTATGGGTAATTTTATGTGCTATTATAAAACATAAAAAATGTATATTGTAATATAGTCAAATCTGCTTATACTAGGCACCTTGGTAAAGTGAGCTAATGATGCAGTACAATTAATTTTACTTACTTGATTTAGTTTAGGTCAGAGAGTCAATTCAAATGATGTTCATTTCATTCACTGAAACTTGACACTTGAAATGACCCTAGTTTGCTGTTACAGATAGTTTCAGGGCACTTATTCTTTTGATTTTGATTAATTCGGTGGATGTCTTGGAACAGGAAACCACAACAAAGAATCTTGTACTCCTTAGATACAATGAAATTAAATGAACAAGATTACAGGTCTGAAGAACTGAACTGAATAAATGATGTACTTGAAACATTATGTACCATAGCTTAGCAAACTGCAAATTTAAGTAAATCATTTATTTAAAAATAAATATTTGAAAAAGGTTGATTTTAGATTAAACTATTTGAAAAGTACATTTCCTTTACTCCTTTCCCCTTTACTTTTCTTCTGTTTATACCAAATCAATACTCATCCAGAATATTTAGTTTTCCATCCCATCATATATAGAATACATCTGTGCATATGTACTATGCACACATGTATACATATATATCATTTATTTAAATTGAAATATATGTATATAAATTAGTTGTAAGTGTGATTCCAAGTGTTTTGTCCTTTTATTGAACTGTTCATAATCTAAATTATCTACCATTCCAGTTTCTGCTGCTGGGAATACAAATGAAGATGGGTACCTTAGCACACTGTCTTGTGTTAATGTGCTTATTTCTAGCGAAGCCTGTGTTGGAAGAAAACTCTAACCTTTCCATGATACTATAACAAATACTATACTTTTTCTTTTTGGAGTGTTGTGTGACAGATCTTTTAATTGTCTTCCATCTCCTTTCTTCCTTCAGATTTGTATTATGGTGGAGAAGCTTTCTCAGTAGAGCAACCACAGTCTTTTACGTGTCCTTATTGTGGGAAAATGGGGTATACAGAAACTTCCCTACAAGAACACGTTACTTCAGAACATGCAGAAACCTCTACAGAAGTGGTATGTATACTAGGGGAATGGGCCATCCTATTGTGTAGGAATTTACAGTAAAGTACAATTCCCATTTGAATTTAGAATTCATATATATATAAGATGGCATTATAGTAAAATTATGAAATGAAACCAATATGAATGAAACTTTTGGTTTTAGTCTTGGTTCATACACTGTTTTGTTGCTGCTTCGTGAATGTGACCAATACCTGGACTACAGCTTGTACAGTGGCTGTAATTAATTCCACAGGTGAAAGCACATTTAACAATTTGTTGCCTTCAATATGCGTACCTGGTTCAAAATTTTTACCAGCATCCTGTTAAATAATAATGTTGTAGTGCTTAATCAATGCATAGTTAAATACTCTATTTGAAGTCTGATTGTCCTCTGTCAGTCTTTCAACTTTTTAGCAAGACAACAAGGAACTTTTGTTAAATGTTCTTAAATCTCTGCCAGTCAATATTCCATTCAAAGTACTTGTTATACTTTGTAGCTATACTGTTTTAATCTGTATGATTATAACTAAAATACATTGACATTTGTTGACATTGTTTTCTTAGGTCCACCACTCACATGTAAGGCAGATTTTTAAAATGTACTATTTTAATTTGTGTTCTGTAGTGAAAGCTACAAAATGGCAAACATTTCAGAATGGAAAAGTAGCACAGTTATGCAGGACATTTCAAATGTAAATCCTAGGTCTATTTACTGCGCAATCGTTTTCTCGCAAATCTTTATATTTTAAGTTTCAATATAAAGCCTCTCAATTAACTAGTGATTTTCCACACTAAGGCCCTGTGTCCAATAAAGCATTTTGTGCAGCTGAAAATGCCGGGCGCTCTTCTGTAAGCCCCAGCTGGGAGCGCTTGTGAGCGCTTTGCAGGCGCAGCGCTGTTTCAGTGCTATGATACGGAATATCCGCGGAAGTCATGTGTTGAAGTACCTAATGTCGCAGATAGTTTGTGTTGCTAACAAATACACAATGTAAAAATGTGGGCACAAGGTAGAGTAATTGCTCAGGCCCAGGCTCTGGATGAACGGAAGGCTGAAGCGCGTAGAGAGAGGACAGACGAACAGTCGGTGTGGTGTTTGTCCCGCCCCTCCTCCGCTGTGATTGGACGGCTGGGTACAAAGTGACAGTGACGAGGGCTGCGTTTTACCCAAACTTACCAAAGCGTTTTTTCCTGAGGTCGGCGTGTTTATCAATTGTTTGCAATGGCAGCGCCACGTTTTTAACGCACCGGCAGCGGGACGTGGCGCTGAGCGTCTTTTTCACGCTGAGCGTTTTTTTCTGGTCGTCTGTCCTCTCTCTCTCCGCGCTTCAGTCTTCCCTCTGCCTTGTGCCGACATTGTACAGTCAGTATTTGTTAGCAACACAAACTACCTGCGACATCAGGCACTTCAACACATGACTTGCACTGAAACAGCGCTGCGCCTCCAGAGCTCTGAAGCCTCGCAGCCGGCGCTTTCAGCTGCGGAAAACGCTTTGGTGGACACACGGCCTTAAGTATCTTGATGCAATTTTTGCTTGTTCTGTGCTTAATTCAGCCATTATCATTTGTGTTACAGGTGAATACATTTTACTCTATTACAAAAAACATAATTAATCTGTAAGCTTCGATTCAGTTAAATGCATTTATTAATATAGCCTTTACTTTAGGAACATTACCACTTGAAATGTTTGGAGTAACTTTTCAGACACTATAGCTTGCTGTACTTTACAGTTTACTGTATACAAATCAAGTACAGTACTCAAGATAGTCCACTAGATGGCACTATCATTGCTGACAAGGGCGTCTGCTAAGAAATACATAGTAAATGTATATTTTTGCTTGCATTTTTATGGGCTAAATTGGCTAATTATTACTTGGCAGAAGTGTTAATTCCTTCATTCCAATTAAAATGGGTTTTTGACTTTATGCACTTATCACAATCTTCTGTATTATGCCAGAAGAGTTATATGTATAAATAACACTTAAAATACATCCACATTCCACTGGACTTTGTTAAATTTAAAGGTACAAATGGTGGTAATATTGAGTCCGTAGAAACAATCTTTTCATTTCCATCTTTCAGGTGGTTTAAGTTGGGAATTGATTATATTCATACTGTTCATGAAGGAAATTTTAACTTTTGAAAGTCTTACCCTTACTTTATGGAAATATTTTTAAATCCTAAAAAGTAGGAAAACGTTTTAAAGTGGAATGTTACTAAAATATAGCAATTTTTAATGTCAAGACTACATTCTGATCTTACCTTTCCCCCCCCCCTTTTATTTTTTATGATAGATCTGTCCAATATGTGCAGCATTACCTGGAGGTGACCCCAATCACGTCACAGATGATTTTGCAGCTCATCTTACACTTGAACACAGAGCACCTAGAGATTTAATATCCTTTGAATTAAGTATATAATTGTTTCAGTAGGGGTGACTGATAGTTGGGCGATAGTTGCAATTGAAGGCTGTGCTCTGCATTGGTACCCTGAAATTGAAGCAGGATATAAAACACTGCATTGAAGCCACCTTAATGTGTTTGTGGTTTTCCTCTGCTTATTACCGGTATGTTTATTTACTGTTACACAGTGTATAGTGTTAGAAAGCTTTTCTGTCTACAGTGAGGAAGCAAGGTCATGTCCCCATGAAGCCATCACCAAATGCCCGATGTTCTGATATGGGCATCATGTTCTTGTGTAAATCTCTTCATTCTAAAGCTCAATTCGACATGATTTATAAATATGCAAATCTGTAAAAACTTCTGTGGTTAAAACTTGCTCTCTGCTTAGATCACCAACACTGGTCTGAAGCTACCTTATTTTAATAGGTGCTTTGTCTGATACAACCTCTCATTTCATAAGAGTAAAGGAGTGTTTCTATACTTAACACTGACTTGGTCTAATTAGGATTATACCTCATTGTTATTCACTGTAAAATGTGAAGGAAAGAGAAGCCTATATTTCAGATGACTGCAGTATTGTTTATTATTGCAAATACAGATTTGCCTGCTTTGAAAACTTAAGTAGTCCGTCATTCACTGAACATGTACTGGAATATATTATTGTCCTCTCGAAGTTTAGTGATTGAGACATGATGTATTCTTAAATGTTTAAACACTGAGGAATCATTCTGGAAAGACTGGGGACACTTTGTATGAATTGTATGAATTTTTTTTAAAGGCGAGGAATATTATGTAATTGTAGTGCATAACAAAACGCCACTGCACAACATAATATAAAGATCCAATAATACATTTAGAATAAAACATGCAAGTCTTATGTCACCTATCAGAAACGACACTTAACAGATGACCATCTGTTTAACCTTTTATAGTATGGCTTCCAAAAGTATTTTTTGGACAATGGCGTCCATGCACATAAGTTTTTTCTCATTAAAACATTTTGATGTAGGAACATTGTAAATCGACAGGATTGTCTTGTTCAATCAATGAGGCTTTGTGTGATTTATTGAGCCTAGCGGTGTTGCAGGAGCCCTTCAAATGCGGAAGGAAGCTGTAACCTTGTAAATATTAATGGAAGGCAGAGCCAATGCATTAGAGGAGAATCCACAGGTTTTATAACTCGGGTTGTTTTGGCAAGATGATACTATCATGCATGGGAAGTCTGGAGCAGCTCCATTAGCAACAGCTAAACAAGTAGAAATTGTTTATTTCAAGAATGTAACAATGCAGGTGATATTGCCATCGGATGAGATGTGGCTACGCTTAAATGTCCTGAAGTACATTAGTTATTTCTTTCATTGTAATATTTTTAAATCTTGGAATATCGACAGGATCTTTCTATTCTGATAAATGATGCTTTGCATCGGGTGTGAAACTGCTATGTAATTCTAACCTGTTTTATCCTAATCATTTTTTACAAGACCGCTATGAACAGTTTTAGTTTCATACACAAAAGCAGTTTCCATCTCGCTGATTCTGAAACTGTGATTGTGTCATCTTCCCCAAGTATAAGGGAAATAGTCTCCTGTACAAGTTATCATATTTGAAAGGCTGACTGCTTGCACAAACGGAACTTAAACATTGCCAGCTGAGATGTTCCTTTCCTTAATGATGTGCTTATGATGAATCCAGTGGTGTTCGACACGTACGTAGGATGTTTCACCCTGGGCGGGGCTTGGGAGGTCCTCGTGCCCGCAGATCAAACATGCACTTTACTAGCAGTTCCACTGGTGGACTCTCATCCTCACAGAGCTCATCATATTCTCCAAGCAATAGGGAAGCCATGGATCCTATAGCTGGTAAGTAAAGAAGAATTCAAGAAAATGAATTGTGTTCAGAAGAACTCCTCCCCATGCGATATGGGAGCATATTGGTGCAAAGCAGAAGTTCACTAAAATAATGTAATAATAATGGTAATCCAGGTCCTTTGATCATAGATATTGATAGTTCTAAGACATTTTTATTATCTGTAAATAGATGGCAAGTTGGCATAGAAGTTGTTTACGTGTTGTTTGTGCATATTTGCCATTTTACAAAATTTCATCATATGTAGTGTATCAGCTCCTGTTGTGGCCCTTGAACAGTGGTGATGTGACAACCTCACTACACAGAAATGCTTCAGCCTACGTTGCCCCCAGTCCCCCATCCTGTAAGATGCCTGTGGCATTCACACACTCATACTTGCATCACTTCCAGTCATTCCATTTTTATGGTGAAATGCAATTATATAGTAAGAGTTGCATTTCTCCAAGAAAATCACTTTTGTAAGATGTTTGACTTGTGCAGATCAATTAATTACAATAGATCAGATACAAACAAGTTCAAAAGATACAAACAACTCTGTATTATGAAACTGCTACACTGACTGTTAATGACTAAAATAATATATACCATTACAGGGTAAGAAACTAACTCAAACTTAGTGCTAGTCCCAAGGACTAGTAGGTTCATAAAACTACTAGTCTCCAGCAATTTTTACTAGTCCTTCATGGAACAGCAGCACGAGCACCTTGAGGAATGCACTAAAAGTTATATGCATGTATAATGTACTTATAATGTAGTATTTGAGTGGAAAATGTGTAAAAGTAAAAATAAAAAAAACTCAATTAGTTTTTTTTATTTTTTATTATTGATTGCACGCCACACACTAATAGTGAACAGTTTTGAAACTTAGAACATGCTTTTTAAAGCCTTAGGTATTGAAATGTATAGTCAGATCTCCATGGAACATGATACACACAGTAACATCCTCTCCATTGGGCAATTCCAGACCCATGTGCTGCATTGTGCATTGAAGCCAGGAAGTATGCGATGTAAACAAACTGCACATGGTTCTTTTCAGTAGAATCTCAGCTACACAGCTTAAAAGACCGCACGTCTTTATCTCAAATTGTTTCTCAGATAATTAATACTTTGTAATTGATGCCCGATTTTTGGGTGGATCCTCCTGAATCGTTCTTGGAGGGTTAACAATATATATTTCTTCCACGGACAAATCTGGGCTGCGCCGGTGGTGAAAGGGAGTCCCGTGGCCCGCTCGATGAAAAGTGCCACTACGTAAAAAATAAATAATTGCACCAAATCAGTCTGATATCCTCAACAATTTGTCGAATGGTGGAAAGTTTACCTATTCACTTATCGAGAAGGGTCTTTTTCCTGACAAATAACGATCAAAATTCCTCAGATTCCACTCGCCATGAGGACTAGTGATAATTTAGGTAGTCCCTCCAAAAATTCACTATCCTTGGGCTATCGGACTAGCATTAGTTTCCAACCCTGCAATTAAATTGGATAAACTGAATGACAAAAGGGACAACCGTTCAATACTGATGTGATTATAACAATTTTAAGTCACTCTGGTTCAGGGTGTCTGCCAAGAAATATATAATAAGTGTCAATATCCTACATCCTACTCCAACCCAACTTCATATATTGGATAGGTTTAGTTATTGAATTTAGTTTTATCAGTCACAAACACCCGTTCGAGAGATGCTCACAATGCCATCCATAGGTTGCCAGTAGGGAATCTTTCAATTTATGATTGAAAAGCAATTTTCTTTTTCCCCCCTCTTTGCCCAATGTTATTTCTGCATGTTGCTTATGGTTTACCAATTTTCAAGTATATATTATATATAGTATATATGCATATTTTATTTTTTATATATATATTGTTTTGCAGAGCTCTTATCTCAGTTGTCAGGGGTGAGGCGCTCAGCGGGGGGGCAGCTGAACTCTTCCGGCCCCTCAGCCTCCCAGTTGCAGCAACTGCAGATGCAGCTTCAGCTGGAGAGACAGCAAGCACAGGCGGCACGGCAACAGCTGGAGTCAGCACGTAACGCAACAAGGCGCACAAACACAAGCAACATCACCACCACCATAACGCAATCCACAGCAACTACAAACACAACCACCACGGAAAACAATCAGCAGGCCACCCATAATTCCCAGTTTCTCCTTACAAGGTGATTTGCTGAAAGAACAGATGTAATGCAAATTAATAATGACCTCTATCATTCCACTGTATGTACAAAAGTGTTACAATTTAAAATAAGTTTCAGTCCAAAAGCCTTAATGATCAATTCTTCTTGTCTAAAGTCTGAGAATTAATTAAAATATTGAAGTGCATGCATGTTATTACTCAACAGATTGATTTGTCCAAACCTGTTTTACATTTCATCAGTAAACAACAAGGCATTTAAGCCTTTTCTTACTGGTTTTAGATTAATCCAAATTAATTATATCAAGGTTTGTATGTAAATGGAATATGAATATTAATTTGTCCTTACTCATGTCCTTTTTAGGTTAAATGATCCGAAGATGTCAGAAGCAGATCGTCAGTCCCTGGAAAGTGAGCGAGCAGATCGCAGTCTGTTTGTACAGGAGCTTCTTCTGTCCACTTTGATGCGGGAAGAAAGTTCCTCCTCGGACGAGGATGAACGGGGGGAATTTGCCGACTTCGGTGCTATGGGATGTGTAGATATTATGCCTTTAGATGTTGCTTTAGAAAACCTAAATTTAAAAGAAAGTAATAAAGGAAACGAGCCTCCGCCACCTCCTCTTTGATGACATCCCACACCGCAGACAATGTCCTCTGTGCTGTAACTGCCAATGAAAGTGGACAACAACTATTTTGGGTTTGTTTTTGGTGATTGTAATTTCAGGTCTGTCACTCTTGTTACATTGTGTACATTCATAAAGGAGTGTGAGAGGAAAAACAAAAACTATACACGCACGCACGCACGCACACACACACACACACATATGCATGCATGCATACATACATACATACAACCAACACTAGTATGTGTATGTATCTATATATACATAGTGTATGTGTATGTGTGTGTGTGTGTGTATATATATATATATAATACACACGCATGCATGTATGTATGTGTGTGTGTGTGTGTATATATAAAATATATATAATATATACACATACATGCATATACGTGTGTGTGTGTATATAGGTGTATATGTATCACACACATATACATACATATATGTGTGTGTGTGTAATATATATAGGAGGTGCGTGTATGTATGTGTACTTGTATGGTTGTGTGTATGTGTATACTTGTTTGTATGCGCATATGTGTGTGTGTGTGTGTGTGTGTGTTTAAAAAAAGATAATCAATTCCACATAACTAATTTTTACTTCTAGCAGGTAAACTTAGGTAGCAGTGCCAGAGGCAGATTCTGCTTCCTGTTCCTTGACATGCAAAAGGCTCTCCTAATAAATACTCCACATTCAAACTGAAGAGGAAACAAAAAATTGAAAACAAAGTCTCTAATGAAGCTGCTGTGTGTATTTATGAATATTAATGAATAAAAACTGCTTGGATGGTTTACCGTAACTACTGCATGAGGTTTTTTGCAGCGTGCATGAGTTTTAATGACCTTGTCATTAAAAACAGAAAAAAAAGGAATCCCAAAGCTTTCTTTTCCTATTTTTTAGGGTTACTTGAAAAATATTTTGAAAGAGATCTAGCAAAAATGAGCAAATTGAGTGAGATTTATATATATATATATATGTATGCGTGTGTTTATATATATATGTGTGTATATATATATACGTGTATATATATATATATATGTGTGTGTGTGCGCGTGTGTATATGTGTATATATATATATATGTTTGTGTGTGTGTGTGTATATATATATTTATATACACTTTTTTTTTTTTAAACCTGCAGTAGCTTAAAGAGAAACAATGCAAAGTGTTCATTACGGCATGTTTCTAAGCCAAGCTTCTGTGTCTTTACTTCAGTGTATCATTGCTGTCTGTGACTGCTTTTCTCCGTTAGTCCTCAATGTATATCACTCAAGACTGCTGCTCATCAGCTGGAGATCTATTTTTCTGGGGGGGGGGAGGCACGAATGGTTGACTTGAGGAGGTTGCGGGGGGGTGGGGAATAAAACACTTTAAAGACCCTAGAAGAAACTCTAAGCATTTGGAAAAACTAAAAATTCTTGCTTCTCATATTTTTCCTATATTGTGATTGTTTTAGTGATATCAAGCTGTTTGAACACCAGGTGTAGTTTTACTCATTTATGCACTGTACAGAGAGACCTCTGCATTATATTAATCTTTTTTTTTTTTTTTTTAAATATATATTTCCTGAATCCCTGCCTCTCCCCCAAATGCATAAACACATATTTTGTAGCTCTGTATTGTGGAGATCCCCCCCCCCATATCAGGAGAGCCTGAGATTTACATTTACACACAGACTTTTTTTCTCATATAATTTTACTTTCTGCTAACATTAGCACCTTTTATTTATTCTGATTTTTTTTTTTTATCTCTGAAATTACTTTTTTTTTTTTAAGCCTTTTGATGGAGTCATGCCACCTACATGCCTATACTATTAATCCTTTATGTAAAATACAATGAGATGTATATTGAATTTGTGCGTAAACTTTCATAATGGTTCTAGGACAGGGGCGGACTTTTTTTTATGTAAATTTAGAATTCAACAATAAAAACTGCGCACAGCTTTTGATGAACATATCACAAGACCTGTTATCGTATTTCTCACCGTGTCTGTTTTGCTATTCCATTTTTATTAGTCTCTGAAGTCATGCCATATGGGTTTGCTAAGGAAGTTGCCAGTTGAGACCTCTGCTCTTTTCACAGCTGGTTAGTGTTATTGCCTAAAATTAAATTTTAAGAAAATAGCTGAAGGTTTGGTAATTGGATGACTGGAATTTTGTCTAGGCCAATAGTTTATTAATACTACTACTACTACTACTACTATAATGATTAGTATTTACCCAAAATAAGCTCAGGTTAGGTGTTAGGTAAACAATAGTGTTCCCAATATGTTTTGTGCTGATTAAATATATTTTGAATAAACTGACCACGTAAGCCATATCATCTAAAACATTTAAAGCCTTCCATTTCCCTTACAATTACTGTAAAGGGATATCTGTTAACTGTCTCTGCTACCTTGAAAGGCAATTCTCTAGTTCAGGAACAAATTAAATTGTATTTTTACTTTCACAGAACATTTTATTTAGGGTCTCTTCAGGGACCCAAATATTTGTTTGTACAATATTGGCTGGCTTCACAGACCTTGATTAGGACTACTCAATATAAAACATATAAAAAAAACATGAAGCAGTCTAACACTAGTGCTAATTTGCTTCTGTGAAACCAGCCCAATGTGGTATAGATCGATGTTTTTTTTTCCCCTTTCAATAATAGTTTTTAGTATATATAGCTTTGGTGAGTTGCATTTGATGAGAGTAAAACAATAGTGTTACTGGTGTAGTCACAGATGTATGGGATTGATTAGGCTATATACTTTATTGCATTACTGTTGTACAATATGAACTTTCGCTGGCACATTTTGAAATTTTATATTAATATGAGGAATACATTGAATAAATTGATGTAAAAAGTGCTGAAAAGGATGGGCACCTTCTAGGTTCTACTTCAAGATCATTCTTCAACTGCAGTTTCACAAGGCGCTCTTGGGAAACAGGAGGATCCATGGATATTGGCTGTGATTTGTCGGGAGATCTTGACATCTCAAGTACTGTCACAATCGGGAAACGACCCACTGATCTGGAAGGACACACTGTCATCAGCAGATACACATACATAACTATTTTCATATACAATGCAATCTAACTACATTATTAACTTGAGAAGCATACACAGTGCTCACATATCAATAATAGAAACGGAAAAGCTTACTGTAATTTACGTGAAGCATGTAGCTTCAACTGGTTCACTTCTTTAATGTGATGCATATTTCAGCTCCGATTACACACTTTTCTTTGTTTGAGAACTTACTACTGAAAGTGTTGGGACAAGAACAATGCCCCCAGTATTGCAGATTCCTTAATACTGCGTTTATTCAAGGTGATGTGTCCGACAAATTTACTTTATTTTAATATTAAACAATTGATCGCGAGTCTTGAGTGAACACGTGATAATGAGATCCATTCGGATGTAAAGACATGCAAACAATGTGGCACTATGGGCAAGACTTGTATAGGCTATGCATGAAGAGAGGGGGACTCAATCGACCTTAAAAATATGTATTCATTAGTTAATACTATGCAATTATTTAAAGCATTATCGGGTACTCTGTTTCTACTGACATATTCAAGCCAAGCTGGTAAGTGCTGCACCACTGTAGTATGTCTCCCCAAAACCAAAACCAAACTCGACGTCTGATGTTAGTGTGCTACAGTCTTCGTGCCAAGCAGGGACACGAGTGTTCAATTCATGTAATCATTGCTTTGCATCCGTCGGTTTACTGTCCAGTGGTGATTTGGATTAAACAAAAGTTGAGGCACTAGAAGATTAGTTTGTGGTGTTCTATGTTAATTGTCTGCTTTAAAATCATAAGCTTTTTGACTTTTTTTTCTTTATTTCTTTTGTGTTGAATCTGGTGCATGAGAGGTGTTAATTTGCGCTATTAAATCAGTTTTTGGGGGTTATCAGAATTTGTAGATATTCATTGAATTCCTAAAAGAAGCTAAAGGCAGATCTCCCCTCCAACTGTTTTTCATCTTCAGTTTTGTTTGCTGGATATAACTCTACCTACAGATTATTTGATGGGAACCCTGAAAACATCTCTTTGTTGCAGACCTATGTTATTATGTAATCATTCACAGATAGCTGTTTTTATAATAAAATAATATTCATTGTAATTGCTCTGACTCATTCATCCTAACTTGGCAGTGTGTTCTGCTATGCAGAGAGAGAAAAAAGAAAGAAAGAAAAAATAATAATATCTAGGCTTAAGAACCCCCACTTTGGCAATGACCCTGGCCCTGATCATGACTTTGTAAAACTAACTTTTCGGCTTATGGACTGACTATTCTTTTGGATTTGCGATTTGGATTGCTGTTTTGTCTTGTCTGTCATGATTAGCCATTCATGCTTAGAGAGGGGTCTGTTTACACTGTGTCGAGTTCTAGTTTGTATACGGTGTACGGTGTCCAGGGTTTTGTGCCAGGTACCTACAGTGAGGGAAAAAATATTTGGTCCCCTGCTGATTTTGTACGTTTGCCCACTGACAAAGAAATGATCAGTCTATAATTTTAATGGTTGGTGTATTTTAACAGTGAGAGACAGAATAACAACAAAAAAATCCAGAAAAACGCATTTCAAAAAAGTTATAAATTGATTTGCATGTTAATGAGGGAAATAAGTATTTGACCCCTTCGACTTAGTACTTGGTGGCAAAACCCTTGTTGGCAATCACAGAGGTCAGACGTTTCTTGTAGTTGGCCACCAGGTTTGCACACATCTCAGGAGGGATTTTGTCCCACTCCTCTTTGCAGATCCTCTCCAAGTCATTAAGGTTTCGAGGCTGACGTTTGGCAACTCGAACCTTCAGCTCCCTCCACAGATTTTCTATGGGATTAAGGTCTGGAGACTGGCTAGGCCACTCCAGGACCTTAATGTGCTTCTTCTTGAGCCACTCCTTTGTTGCCTTGGCTGTGTGTTTTGGGTCATTGTCATGCTGGAATACCCATCCACGACCCATTTTCAATGCCCTGGCTGAGGGAAGGAGGTTCTCACCCAAGAGTTGACGGTACATGGCCCCGTCCATCGTCCCTTTGACGCGGTGCAGTTGTCCTGTCCCCTTAGCAGAAAAACACCCCCAAAGCATAATGTTTCCACCTCCATGTTTGACGGTGGGGATGGTGTTCTTGGGGTCATTCCTCCTCCTCCAAACACGGCAAGTTGAGTTGATGCCAAAGAGCTCGATTTTGGTCTCATCTGACCACAACACTTTCACCCAGTTCTCCTCCAAATCATTCAGATGTTCATTGGCAAACTTCAGACGGGCCTGTACATGTGCTTTCTTGAGCAGGGTGACCTTGCGGGCGCTGCAGGATTTCAGTCCTTCACGGCGTAGTGTGTTACCAATTGTTTTCTTGGTGACTATGGTCCCAGCTGCCTTGAGATCATTAACAAGATCCTCCCGTGTAGTTCTGGGCTGATTCCTCACCGTTCTCATGATCATTGAAACTCCACGAGGTGAGATCTTGCATGGAGCCCCAGACCGAGGGAGACTGACAGTTATTTTGTGTTTCTTCCATTTGCGAATAATCGCACCAACTGTTGTCACCTTCTCACCAAGCTGCTTGGTGATGGTCTTGTAGCCCATTCCAGCCTTGTGTAGGTCTACAATCTTGTCCCTGACATCCTTGGACATCTCTTTGGTCTTGGCCATGGTGGAGAGTTTGGAATCTGATTGATTGATTGCTTCTGTGGACAGGTGTCTTTTATACAGGTAACGAGCTGAGATTAGGAGCACTTCCTTTAAGAGAGTAATCCTAATCTCAGCTCGTTACCTGTATAAAAGACACCTGGGAGCCAGAAATCTTGCTGATTGATAGAGGATCAAATACTTATTTCCCTCATTAACATGCAAATCAATTTATCACTTTCTTGAAATGCGTTTTTCTGGATTTTTTTGTTGTTATTCTGTCTCTCACTGTTAAAATACACCTACCATTAAAATTATAGACTGATCATTTCTTTGTCAGTGAGCAAACGTACAAAATCAGCAGGGGACCAAATACTTTTTTCCCTCACTGTATCTAATACAACTTACATTGTACAGTAGTCTGCACAGAATGGTAACACTGCCCTTCCCCTTGTTACAATACATGCATCACAGGCTACTGAAATATTTTTATTCATAGAAAATAGTACAAAAAAGTATTGGGTGTTAGTGGGGTTGTGCTGTAATGCTGTGCAAGACAATGTGACTGTGCTGTTGTGTGTAATAAATACTTTTTGTACTTCACTAACTGTCAATTTTTCTGTTGGTTGCAACAAAATTATGTAATAAGGTCTATACATTGTTTCACAAAGAGCATTGTCACTGTAACCTGGGCTATCCAGCATTTTCCCTTGTCTGCAAACTCTCATTGGCTAGGTCTACTGATTTGTTTAGGCAAATGCAGTAATCAGAACTGCTCCCTGCTCAGCTTGGCAAGGTGGAATGAAAGTCAGATTGTGATGTAACAGAAGAGACCATTTCCGAAACTCTCAATCTCTTTTTACATTAACTGAGTTGTTGCCTATAACTCTCTTTATTTATTTATTATTTATAAAGTAACTAGATTCTCAAATGCTTCCCCCTTTTCAGACCCAATTAGAAAATTACTGAACTCGGCTAACTGCTATGACTTCAGTGCTGCTTCTGGTGGGATGACACAAAACATCCCTCTGAT
Source organism: Amia ocellicauda (assembly GCF_036373705.1). Classification (NCBI taxonomy): domain Eukaryota; kingdom Metazoa; phylum Chordata; class Actinopteri; order Amiiformes; family Amiidae; genus Amia; species Amia ocellicauda. Next base: position 23,706,738 of record NC_089857.1, read on the forward strand.
GTACTCTGTTAAAGCTGTTTGCTATTTTTCACACTGCAATCCCAGCATGTCTATAGTCCATCTATCACACCAATCAGAGGATATGATCCACATGGAACAGCTAACACCCCAAACTTGCAGGGGGGGACATTCATGCAAATTTGATGGCCAGGGGGCGGGGATGCTGCAGAGGTGTTGAGGGTGGGGGATGTAATGTGGGCAGTCTTATCATGCCAAAAAGAGGCAAAGTGTAAACAAATTAGCTCTGGTGCAAACAAATATTTATTGCAACCAACACCAAAAAAGTATACCAGCAAAAACAGATAAATAACTACATAAATAAGCATGCATTTGCTGTAAACATTTAGTTATTGTAACAATAAAATGAATCTAAGCAACTGTATGCCAAACCCATAATTCATAAGTTCACACTCAAAACAGTGTGACAGGTGCACTGACCTAGATCGCATCTTAGTAGTTCTCTCTTGCTCTGTGATTATTAACCTTTATAGTCCCCTGGCCAAACTCAATTAGAAGAAGGGGTATTGAAATGCATGGAATTACATTAATGACAATAACACTTCTGTCCCTAACTTTGATCAATGACAAAACAATATATAAGTATAAAAAAACCTCAACATACAGGCACGTAATGTACATTAATATAGCTACAACCCTCAACTATTGCCATTCTATGCAATTAACAATTCCAAATACCTCCCCAATACCATAGGAAGACCCATGCCAAGTATTTAGTCTGTGGTGGCCAAGCGTGCCCTAGCGGAACTCTGTCTCACTACCATTAGCCTACACAAAGGGATCCCAAAATAAAACAATGGACTTCTAACAGGACTGCAAAGTATGAATGTAAACTGGCATACTAATTTGTATTTTAAAATTATTGTATGCATTTTATATTCCTGCATTTCTTACCCTTAGAACAATAGTGTAGCACTTTCACTGTGCTGCAGGTCTATAGCAAAGGACTGACTGGAACAAAATTGCTTTTTTAGGGGTACCTATCAAGGAATGGGACAAATTGTCACTCTCACAATATTTGGGAAGACAGGTCACCCCTGTCCCCATACCCCCCTAAACCTACGCCTGTGGTTTGAAGAGAACTGAGTTTTCCCCAGTTTGCCTCCGTCCACCCTCCACCACTGGTTCTTGGCCAGTTGTGCATTACTTTGTGGTAGTTCCCAGCCAATGCTGGCATAGGTTAGATTTGAGACCATCTTGTGGAACATGCCCTGTTCTCTTGCAGAGTGCTTTACTAGATGCAAAACTTTAGAGCACCACATATAAATCAATCAATTTCTATATGGTATAATGCCCTTCACAACAAGTTGTCACAGATTTAAGACAAAAAAATACAGTTACAATGCAGTCACTTTGAATATAAATGTCAATATAACCATCAGGAGGAGAGAGGAGAAACAAAAACTCCTTAGGAGAAAAAGTCTCAATGTTTCCCCCCCTACAGGCATTTAATTAGTAGTAAATGTAATCATGAGGTTGAGTAAGTTCATCTGACAGCTAAAACAGCAGTCTTTTAGGAACAGTTTGGGTCATTCAACCAGCAGAGAGGAGTCTATAGACTATAGTTCAGCATTCATAAATATTGTTTGCAGAGAGAAAATTATGCAGTTGGACTGCTATCACTTTCTCTAGAATCATTGATAGAAAAGGAAGATTTGACATTGTCCCTGTGGTTCACAAGGGAACAAGGATATATGTTGGGTTTCTTAAGTAGGGGTTTTATTACAGCAACCATGACAGTCAGCTACAGTGCCTAATGAATAGAGAAGTAGTAATAATACTCAGAACAAAAAGGTTGACCATTGTTCCTACATTTTTTCATTGGAATTTGACCCATTACATTTTTGCAGCTACACTAATTATTTCATGGTGGTCTACTAGGCTTTTTTCCTGATCCTGGATTGGCAATACAGTGGTTTCATTTAATGATGCATGTGAGTACAATTAAACTCCTATTATCAGTTATTTTTTGTTAAGGCAGTCATTACTTGTAATAATGGGAGGGATATTCAGGGCTCTACCTCTTGGTTTGTGAGTCTGGCTGTTGTATTGAAGAACGAGTCATTCTTATTTGAATATTTTGAGTTGTAGGCTGAGTGAGCTGAAGATAGAGCATGTTGGTATTTAATGACACTTTCCAATTTAAGCAATTATGAAAACTAGTAGTGTAGTGGTTCTCCATTTATCTTACAGTTTATGAGAGTTTAACTTAAGGGAGCAAATTGTGCCATTAAACCAGAGAGAGAATTCTAGTTTTTTTTATTGAACTATCTAGTTTTACTTACAGATGCATTGTAATTGTGTAACTGCTGTGACTGACATTTTGGCAGTCAAATGTGTCAAGTAAAATTTTGAGATAGTGGTGAATGTAAGGCGTCCAATTGTAGTTTACCTTTTCTGATTGATGATCAAGGGTTATGATTCTATATGTTGGTAAGACCCTTTAATTGTTGAATAAAGCCTACAGACTCAAACAGGGACAAGAAACTCTCAGCTAAGGGGCCCACTTCCATGTACACATGTATGTTAAAATGTTTTAATAGTTTATAGCTAGATTAGATAGAAATGTATTTAACTCTGACAGAAATATAGAATCAGGGACATGCAGACAAGGTGTGCGGGGTGGGGCGCAAGCCACTGCCACTTTGGTCTGCAGAGCCCTTAGTGCCCTCTCCGCCCTCATGGTCTGTGCAGACGGATGATTGGCCAGTATATACTGTAGTTAAAGTGAGGACTTGTGTGTGGACTCTGTGTCCTGCGTCTTCCAATCCCTCTGTGTGCCCCTTTATCTGTCACCCGGGGCTTGCCAATTAATGATATACCTGCCACAGTCTTCCTCCCTTTCACCTTATGGCTTTGGTCTCATTATACAGTCTATTGCCCTTGTAAGAGGAGATTAAGTGTGTACAGCAGTGCTTGCTTGAAGGGTTGATTATATTTGTTTGAAACTTACAGGGTAGGGGAAACAAACACACAAGTTTATAAAAATACACAATATTACTGTACTAATAATACAAATAATACATTTTCTCAAACAATGTTATGTAGGTTTTCCTACAACTATCAATTACTATAACCTGTATAATACAAATGGATGTATAAACCTTATTAGTTAGAAGGTTCTCCAGTTTTTGGCTGGTTCAGCACACTTACTCCTGAAGACCATCAGATGTTTTCTATCCATGAAATAGGGACAGTTCCCTCTTCTTCTCTGTCCCTCTCTCTGTAAACTGCTCTGCACCACATTCTGAAATAATATAATAGCACACGAACTATGGAGGATAATCCATGCCAACATTAAAAATAAATACAGAGAAAATAATAAATGAATAAATGAATAAATTAATAAATACATGAATAAATAAAAGTCAAAATAAATAAATGGACATTTCTGTATTTATTTCAACATTTATTGATTTATTAATTTATTTCTACATTTATTGATTGATTGATTTATTCATTTATTTATTTCAACATTTATTTATTCATTTATTTATTTCCCGTCCGCCGCTTTGCTTTGCTTATGGCAAGCCGTTGTGACATTTAATCCTTAACCGGATGCTAATTAGTATGCATTTTTGATATCAAGAATACAATTGTTGATATCAAGAATTAACTGCCAATTGTTGATATCAAGAATTAACTGCCAATTGTTGATATCAACAGTTGTATTTTTGATATCAGAAATTGTATTTTGGATATCAGAAATTGAATTCTTGATATCAAAAATGCATACTAATTAGCATCCGGTTTTATTTTTTATATCAAAAATGCATACTAATTAGCAGGGGTTAAATTGGGCCGGGGCCGTCCGTAACATTGTAAAAAACCTGAGAAATACTTTTTATGATTTTTTGGAGCTATTAGTAAGTGTGCAGGTATTCTTTTCTTTTCCTTGATAGTTTGTACCATATGCATTTATCGTATATCAAATGAAATAACAAGTTGTGGCCTTAAGGGCTAATCGGCTGACAGTACAAACACAAACTCGAGCAGATGCACTTCAGTCCTGTACGCTGTGAGAAATGGCCGATTCTCTCAAGCCTGTAGCTCAAGCTAGGGAGACTCTACATACGCGAGTTTCTGTATTTTATTTTATTTTATTATTTATATTTTGATAAACGTATTTGATACATGTATTTATAGTGATCTGAAAATAATGGGGCGGAGTGTAAAGGGTTAAGTTACACATCAACGGATGTTAATTAGTATGCATTTTTGATATCATAAATAAAACTGGATGCTATTCAGTAAGCAAGTTGAGAAAAAAAATTATGTTGAGATCAAAAATAAAACAATCGAAAGCAAAATGTATAGAATTGTAAACACACACATATATATATATATATATCTATATATCTATCGAGAGCAAAACTGGCGCGCTCACCTGCAGTCCCTGTCCGTGGTGCGCAGCTGCGAGCCTCGCTTTCGCCGCTACTTTCTGTGCTTTCGTTTTTTTTTCCGTTTACGAGTTTTGGCTGTTTTGCCGTGAGGGCGGGATTTACAGGGAGGCGTGGATCCTGGGTCTCCATTGGTCCAGCAGGTTTGAGTGACGGTTCCTCTTAATTTTTTTGTGTTTAAAATTCTATACATTTTGCTTTCGATTGTTTTATTTTTGACCTCATCACCAATTTTTTCTCAACTTTTTTTTTTTTTGATTACAATATTTTTTATTTTGAATTCGTAACTTATGGCGCAAATTTGAGCCCGTAGTGGATCTGTATTTCTTTTTCTTTTTCAATGTGACAGACCCTTCTGTCAATCACAGCTAGTGGGTGGGATCCAGTGCGCTTATTGGCTAATCCAATACACTGTGTAGTGCGGTTCCTGTGGGGTTGAATTTGTTTTTGTAAACGATTACATTAAATAACTGAAGCGTATCTATAAGAATAATAACAATACAAGTTTAACACTATCATTCTATCAAACTCTAAATTTACAATCAAACTGAATCAATCCACACACCATTTATTTAGACACTTAATCAATTATTTATTTCACCATTTATTATTCTCTCTTTGTATTTATTTTTAATCTTGCCATGGATTATCCTCCATACACGAAGTGAGGAGCCTCTGTGGGGCCGTCCTGCGAGGTGAAGGTGCATCCTGGTGAAGATGAAGGAGCTCTGGACCAGTGGTGCAATGGATAACGCGTCTGACTACGAATCAGAAGACTGTAGGTTTGACTCCTACCTAGCTCGAAAGAAGGCACAATGTACTTTGACTCTTTTCTTCACATTTCTGGCGACCAGCAGCACTATATGATAGTGTGCCAGACCAGGGTTGGGAAGACCATCAAAGCCAACGTTACCACACTCAATTCTCATTCGATGGGGATGATTATTATGATTTTTATTATTATAGGATTGCGCAAGTGTGACTGAGGTTACATACAACATACATTTAATGTATTAATGGATCCATCTGTTCATTCAATTTAACCTGTAAACAAATCTGGACTTTCACATGACACTTAGTCAATAGAAATGGGCACTTGTATCACACATTTATGGCTCTGTTAATGTTTCCTTGACACACATTAACCTGACATTATGCTTAATCCTTTTAATGTAAATGCATTCATAATAAAACTCTGTTACAATAAGAGACTTCCACAACACTACATTCATTTCAACAAACACTAACTTATTAATACAGTTTGGACTAGTGCTTAGGGCTCTGGACTCTGTAGCACAGGATTGTGTGCTCAATCCCTGGTATGGTTACTGCTCTTGTACTCTTGAGCCAAGGTACTTTACCTAGATTGCACCAACATACGTAGCCCTCTCCAACAGCATGTGGTTGCAGCGCCCATGGACCCAGGGCTGGCCTTGAACAATTTGGTGCCCTATAGGCAAGGTTTTAACTGGTGTCCCTTTTATCTCAGCCAATTCCACCACCGATCATTGTGTTCATACATTCACACAGAAACTGCATAGCTTCATGTCTTTGAGATTTTCTTAATTTTAGAAACAAAAGAACCACTACAAAATAAAAACAGTATTAAAGAAACAAGTGACATAAAGCAAATTATAAATACAATATACACTCACCTAAAGGATTATTAGGAACACCTGTTCAATTTCTCATTAATGCAATTATCTAACCAAACAATCACATGGCAGTTGCTTCAATGCATTTAGGGGTGTGGTCCTGGTCAAGACAATCTCCTGAACTCCAAACTGAATGTCTGAATGGGAAAGAAAGGTGATTTAAGCAATTTTGAGCGTGGCTGGTTGTTGGTGCCAGACGGGCCGGTCTGAGTATTTCACAATCTGCTCAGTTACTGGGATTTTCACGCACAACCATTTCTAGGGTTTACAAAGAATGGTGTGAAAAGGGAAAAACATCCAGTATGCGGCAGTCCTGTGGGCGAAAATGCCTTGTTGATGCTAGAGGTCAGAGGAGAATGGGTCGACTGATTCAAGCTGATAGAAGAGCAACTTTGACTGAAATAACCACTCGTTACAACCGAGGTATGCAGCAAAGCATTTGTGAAGCCACAACACGTACAACCTTGAGGCGGATGGGCTACAACAGCAGAAGACCCCACCGGGTACCACTCATCTCCACTACAAATAGGAAAAAGAGGCTACAATTTGCACAAGCTCACCGAAATTGGACAGTTGAAGACTGGAAAAATGTTGCCTGGTCTGATGAGTCTCGATTTCTGTTGAGACATTCAGATGGTAGAGTCAGAATTTGGCGTAAACAGAATGAGAACATGGATCCATCATGCCTTGTTACCACTGTGCAGGCTGGTGGTGGTGGTGTAATGGTGTGGGGGATGTTTTCTTGGCACACTTTAGGCCCCTTAGTGCCAATTGGGCATCTTTTAAATGCCACGGCCTACCTGAGCATTGTTTCTGACCATGTCCATCCCTTTATGACCACCATGTACCCATCCTCTGATGGCTACTTCCAGCAGAGTAATGCACCATGTCACAAAGGTCGAATCATTTCAAATTGGTTTCTTGAACATGACAATGAGTTCACTGTACTAAACTGGCCCGCACAGTCACCAGATCTCAACCCAATAGAGCATCTTTGGGATGTGGTGGAACGGGAGCTTCGTGCCCTGGATGTGCATCCCACAAATCTCCATCAACTGCAAGATGCTATCCTATCAATATGGGCCAACATTTCTAAAGAATGCTTTCAGCACCTTGTTGAATCAATGCCACGTAGAATTAAGGCAGTTCTGAAGGCGAAAGGGGGTCAAACACAGTATTAGTATGGTGTTCCTAATAATCCTTTAGGTGAGTGTAAATAAATAATATTGGATGAAAAAACGATATTACAGTAACCTTAGTGCAATGTGCATAATGTAACATTGTTCTACAGCCTTACTCGCCTTGCCTTTCTTGCAGCAAACAAGTGACATAAAACAAATTATAAATAAGTGGATGGTTCGTGGAGCACACTTGAAAGAAAAAGTGTACTTCTCAAAATTATGTCATAGGTTAGGTTATTCCCCAAACAGCTGAATAGTCTTTCCAACATTCCTTAATGAATTTAAGGTAAAAGTAAGAGACATTAACTCTAGATAGCTAGGTATTTAAATTAGCGAAAGTTACCATTATCATCCAAAGTTAGCTAGCTAGTAGTAACACTGCTCCAACGGTAACTATGCAATTAGATAAACCATTCATTCATCACATCACAATACCTCTGTCCTTATCCCATATTTCCTCCTCTTCTATTCTTCTTTTTCTTCCCTGGGCACCCGAGGACTTTGGTCTTCTTGACATGGTTTGAAGTGGCTACTGATGCTAATTCATCATGTTTCATGTTCAGTGTCACTCACTGCTTCAGATAACTGAACCCGTCCATCCCCCACAATCAGGTAAGTCTAACTATGGGGGGGGTTGGGGGGAGGCGGTGATTTATGGGCCAGGATGGGATGGCGCTGCGGGCGACACAGAAAATATAGCCTAATAAGCCAAGTAGTTATGTTGTTGTGGGAGCTTTCGCTTTTTTGTAATATTTCAAATCAATGTTAAAATTAAAATAGGGCCCCCCTATGGATGGACGGCGCCCCTAGCATTTTCCTATTCCGCCTATGCCACAGGCCAGCCCTGCATGGACCAGATGGTGGTGGATGTGATGGGCCCATTTCCATGCTCCACCTGGGTACGTGCTGGTGGCCCTTGACTATTTTACCAAATGGCCTGAAGCTTATGCCCTTCCGGACCAGGAGGCCGAGACTGTGGCCGACACCCTGGTGGAGGGGTTCTTCAGCAGGTTTGAAGTCCCCACACAGCTTCACTTTGACCAGGGGAGGAATTTCAAGTCTTGGGTGTTCTGGGAGATTTGTGATTGCCTGGGCATCCAGAAGACCAGGACTACCTTGCTGCACCCCGAGAAGATGGCCTCATTGAAAGGTTTAACCACACCCTTGGCGCTCAACTGGCCCTGGTGGTGGCAGCACACCAAAACGATTGGGAGCTCCCCCTGGCCTGCCGCATGGCCGTGCAGGAGTCCAGTACCTGCACTCAAGTGTTGCTCATGCATTGGTGGGAGTTGAGGACCCCGGGCAAGAATCAAGTGCTTTCACATTTTAATTTTCAATTTTCAATCCAATAGTGAGAGAAACCTTTGTCCAGCAGGGGGCTTTTAGAGCTGTATTTGACAGTCTTTCTTTTTTCCTTGCAGGGAGCTGATCCATCAGGCCAGACCAGACGAGACGGGGAGGTGCCGGTTGACAGAGCTGCAGAGTCCTGGGTCCTTGGAGCGGTCCGGAGGCCGAGGCGAGTGGAGATTGGGACGGACCGGGAGCGACAGGGGACCTAGCCAGAGGGGTCGGAGGACTCCTCACGGAGTGGGTCCCATCCAGAAGCCCGGCCGACCATCTACCCGGAGCCCGGCCTGACCAGGACTGCTCCCTGCTGACGTCACCAGCCAGGATCCAGGAGAGGCCTCGGATTCCAGGGACCGACCAGGCCGATCGGCAACGTCCCTGAGGGAGGCCTCCTGCAGCCAGGGCCCGGACTTCTCCCCGCAAGGCCCGCTCCCTGCAAGAGCCCCGGAGGTGGAAGCTGCTCCCCAGCCAGGTGGACTTGCCCCGACCTCCGGATTGAGAGCCTCCCGACCCTTCTCCAAGGTAGGAAAGTGCAGCATGGCCCAGCGAACCGCCGGTGTGAGGCGCCATAATGCGGTGCGCTTCAGCCGTGAGGCTGGAGCCGAGACCGCGGCCCTCACCCGGCTGGAGTTCAGCAGGTCCGTGCTGCAGAGGGGCCTGGGCTTTGCCCCTTCTGAGCTGAACTGTGTGGTAAAACTGCCTGGACCTAGGGACGTGTTCGAGGTGAGCTTTAAGAACCCTCAAGTGCTGGAGAGTTTTTGGAACCTGTATAGGGAAAAAAAAGACAGCATGCCCCTGAATGACTTTGTGGTCGACGCCCTGACAGATAGAGAGATTAAAATTGTAACTATTCAGTTTTACAACGAAGCAGTGGCAGAGTACGACGTAGAAGTATGGCTGAGGAGACACTGTGAGATCCTGTCTGAAAGCAGGAGAGTTAATGATGAGGATGGGGTCTGGACCGGTGCTCGGCGGTGGCAGGTGCGCCTGCAGGTGGAAGTGGCCGCCATCGGCGGAGTACGCCATCTACCAAGCACCGTGGTTTTAGGAGCAAATAGGGGGCTTGTCTTTTATCATGGCATGCCCAAATTATGTAGGAACTGCGGGGCCCTGGGTCATTTAGCCGCAGCCTGTACCGTTGTTAAGTGCAAGGTCTGCGGCGGGGAACATCAGACCAGGGCCTGCAAGCAGGAGAGGGCCTGCAACCTGTGCGGTGGGGGAGGGCACCTCTTTAGGAATTGTCCCTCCTCCTATGCAAATAGGGCGCGGGCCCTCGGGGGTGGTGGAGAGAGAGAAAATCAAGCGGAGGCTCCTCCAAAGGTGATACCCCAAGATGGGGGTAGAGAGGAAATAATCCTCAGGAGCCTCATAGGCTCCCTCTCTGACTCTGGGTCAGAAGTGGAGGCAGAGGGAGAGTGGACAGTGGTAGCGGGGAAGAGAAGGAGGGCTGAGAAGAGGAGCATGGGTAGGGGGGGTATGATGAAAAAAAGGATTCATTCTGCAGATTCTCCCCCCCCTGCCGGCTCCTCCCCCGCTCCAGAGTCCCCTCCCTCTAATTTCTATACGCCCCACTCTGACTCCGGAGAGGAGAGTGGTGGGCCTTCTCCACTGCCCCGAGTGGGCAGCCTGGTAGATGAGAGGCCCCCTAGAAATAACATTCCTCCTGCCCCACAACTGAGACTCTCCCAGGGGAGGGGTCAGGTATGCCCTCCCGGCAGTAGTGGGAGAGCCGCAGGTCCTCAGGAGACGAGAGTCGGCGCCAGTGTCCTTTCCCAGAAAGACATCAGGGACGTGATGGCAAGGTCACTGGCGCTGGGGGAGGAGGCCTGCGGCGGCAGACAGCCGGGAAGGGAGAGACCACCCCCTCCCCCACCATTAGTTAAAAGAACAACTAGCGGGGTCTACACAGTTTTCTCCCCAGTTGTACATAAAGCCTCTGCCCTGCCATCTGTTCGTCGGGCCTCGGCCTCAAAGGAACCAGGGAGAACCTCCAGCACCACGGGCCCTGAGCCCAGTGGAGTTTTGCCCGCCTTACCGGGTGGCGGGAGCCGAGCCCCCCCCATAGTCTTCCTAGAGGATCAAGCGGTGAGGCAAATGATTGAAATGATGGGTGCTAGCGCTAAGCTAGGTGAGGGAGAAGAGAGGAGTGGGGAAGAGAAAGGTTTCTTTACATGATTGTTACGGAGCGGGTAATTGCCCTCACAGCCATTATGGCATTAACCATTATTTCAATTAATGTGAGGAGCATTGCTGAGGTGAAAAAGAGGACCGATGTTTTAAACTCTCTGGCTGGAATGAATGCGGATATTATCTGTTTGCAGGAGTGCGGCATCCCGTTCCAAAAAGAATACAAAGATCTCCGGGACACTTGGACCCTAGGAGAATCCTTCTGGTCGGGGTTCAATGTGTCCCGAGCGGACGGGATTGCCGTACTCCTGAAAAACCCCTTCTTAACAGTTAAAACATTTAAGGTTATAGAGGTGGGCAGACTGGCCAGCCTCGATTTTAAATACAAGGGGGCTGTATTGAGGCTGGTCAATGTCTATGCCCCCACCAGCCAGAGAGAGAGAGTCCTCTTTCTCCCTCAGCTACGCCCGCTCCTGATCGGCACCTTGTCCGTTATCATTTCAGGTGATTTCAACTGTGCTCTGAGGGATGTAGACCGGAGTAAGCCCCGCAACGATAGATCCAGCAGGGACCTCGCTGCGTTCGTGGAGGACTTTGAACTCTGCGACGCAGGTCGGGACCTGGTCCCCTTGTTCACCTGGGTGAGTTCTTCTGGCTCCTCCTTCTCCAGGATAGATCTCGTCCTCCTCAGCAAGCCACTGGAGAGGACCGCCATGTCTTCGGAGGCGGTCTTCTTTTCAGACCACAGGCTCCTGACGACAGAGGTGCTCATTCCGAGCACACGGGAGTCGGGGCCTGGGGTCTGGAAGCTCAACACCTCCATGCTCGATGACCCTCGTGTGATTAAGACCTTTAGCAGACACCTCGAGGAGTGGAGGACCCTGAAGGACCTTTTTGATTCTCCCATAGAGTGGTGGGAGATGATGAAGAAAAGAACCAAGGGCTACTTCATTCAGCTGGGGAAACGGAAAGCTCGCGAGAGGCGGGCGAGATATTCCCATCTAAACGCCCGCCTCCAGCGCCTGAGTCTTTTACAGCTCAGAGGCTTCGACCTAGCTGAGGAGGTGGCCCGGGTCAAACTGAGTCTCTCCGCCCTCTATCGGGAGGAGCAAGAAAAGATCAAGGTCCTTTCCAGGGTCCGCATCATGGAGGACGATGAGAAATGCAGCCGCTTCTTCTTCAAGAAAACGAAGGAGAGGCGGCCTGCAATGTCCTCCATGATCGACTCCTCGGGGCAAGAGGTGGAGGGCAGAGAGGCTGTTGAGACAGTGGTGCGGGATTTCTACAGGGAGTTGTACGACCAGAAGGTGGTGGATCAAAATCTGATCCATCACTTTCTGTCCCTGTTGGAGTCCCGCAATGAGGGGGACGAGGAGGAGGAGGAGGATCCAGAGATCACCACCACTGAACTCTCCCAGGTGATAAAGAGTCTTAACTCTGGAAGGACACCGGGTCCCGACGGGATCCCTGCTGAGTTCTATAAGATCTTTTGGGAGGTGCTTAAGGAAGATCTGGGCCAGGTCCTGGGGTCGATGTACAGAGAGGGCAGATTGGCCCCTTCGATGAAGAAGAGTATCCTCTCCCTTCTTCACAAGAAGGGAGACCCGAAAGATCTGAGGAACTGGCGGCCAGTCAGCCTCCTGTGCACCGACTACAAGATACTGGCCAAAGCACTGACGCTCCGGCTGCAGCGGCCACTCCCTCAAGTCGTGGGTCCCGACCAGGTCTGTGGTGCCCGGGGGAGATTGGCGGCCGACAACGCCATGCTGCTCAGGGATGTCGTGGCCTACTCGAACGAGAGAGGGCTTCCCCTGGTCCTAATCAGCTTGGACCAGGAGAAAGCCTTCGACAGAGTGGGCCACGAATACCTGCAGCTTGTTATGGAGAGGATGGGTCTCGCTCTTGGCCTGAGGAAGTGGGTCAAGATCATCTACAGCGGCCTAAGCAGCAGGGTCCTTGTGAACCGCCACCTGACCGAACCATTTCCGGTCAGGTCGGGGGTCCGGCAGGGTTGCCCCCTGTCCGCCCTGCTGTACGTCCTCTGCTTGGAGCCGTTCATGCAGGCGATCCGCCGGGACGTCCGGGTGACAGGTTTCCATCTCCCGGGTTCCGGCGGAGAGCAACTGAAGGCCCTGGCCTATATGGACGACGTGGCCGTGGTCTGCACGGACGCTCCGTCCGTGGCCAGGGTCGAGGAACTGCTGGACGGCTTCTGCAGGGCGACGGGGGCCGCTGTGAAAAAGGCCAAGAGCGAGGTCTACCTCTCCAGGGCATGGCCTGTCGGCCGGGGTCCGCCGACCGTGTTCCCTGTGAAGCCGTTTATCAAGGTTCTGGGGATCACGATCGACGGGACCAACACGGGCACCCGGAGCTGGGAGGAGGCCATAGCAAAGGTCCAAAGGAAGATCCACGGCTGGAGCACAAGGACCTTGACGATGGCTGGTAAGGTGCTGGTCGTAAAGGCCATCCTCTTCCCGATACTCGTCTACGTAGGAATGATCTTCCCCCCAGACAAGGTTATCGCAAAACTAGTGACCCGAATTATATTTCGGTTTGTCTGGGGGAGCAAAATGGAGAGGCTGAAAAGAGTGCAGATGGTGAAGGGTACCCTGGATGGAGGTAGGGGGGTCCCGGACGTTGTGCGGCTGATAAAGGCGCAGGGGCTGGCCTATGTGGTCAAGAACATCCAGGCTGCTGGCAAGAAAGTGAGTTTCATGAACCGCTTTTATTTTGCCAGCAGCCTGAGACCATTCGGCCTCTGCGCCATGGATAACACCAGGCCGCACTCGTGGGATCCCCCGCCATTCTACAGGGCGCTCCGTGCCTTTGCGCTCGAAATAGGCCTCCATAAAGTCGTGCTGGCCTCCTGGGATTATAAGACCATCTGTAGCCAGATGAGATCTACCCAGGAGACCAGCCGGATAGAAGATTTCCCTCCCGAAACCTGCCGGTTTATCTGGGCTAACGCTACGCACGTTTGCCTCACGAACACGCAGAAAGATGTCTCCTGGATGGCTGTGAGTCGGTGCCTCCCCACCCGAGTGTTCATGCACAGAAGGGGCATAGCTCCTTATGACACCTGCCCCTATAAGGGTTGCCTGGGGAAGGAGACGGAGGCTCACATCTTTAGTGAGTGCCCATCCGCCCACAGGGTCTGGCTCCTGTTTTCTCCGTTCCTCCACAGGTTCGCCGTTCCTGCGCGGGCGACCGCCCAGCAGATCCTATACGGTCCAGCCAAGGGAATCTCTTCATCTACCTTGAGGTGCTGGTGGCGTGTCGTCTGCGCAGTGAAGCAGGCACTGTGGGAGGGACGGAACATCTGTTTGTTTAATAAGCAGGAGCTGGACCCGATCGTCATCGCGCGGAGGGGCATGGTGTTTGTAAGAGACTATGTCAATCTGGAGGTCCATCAGAGGGGCAAGGAGGAAGCCTACAAGAACTGGCGCATACAAGATCTGGGGGAGCTCAGGATCCCATGATGGGACCCACCTCCGGGGACGGTTAGTTCCCCCTGCTGGAGCCCGAGTCCAAGATCTTTTAAAGATTTTACGGATGACTGTTTTTAAAAAAGATTTTAAATAACGAATCTTAATTGTTTTTAAAGATTTAGTTGTTTTTAAATCACAATTGTTTAGGGTTTTTGGTAGAGTTTTGTTATATTTTGTTGTCAAATACATTGACCGTTTTTGGGTTTAATTTAAAATGCATTAGACTTTTTTGTTTGTTTTTTATTTTTTCCTTTTTAATTGTTTCTTTATTTTGTTTAATGCATTTTCAGTTATTTTCAATGTATTTGACTCCTTTGTTGGTGTGCAGTTTTTGCTTTTATCACGTTTTGTTTATTTGATTTGAGCACGTTTATTTTCAAGTTAATTGTTTTAGTTTTGTTAAAAATCACAAAGATTTTAAAAATTTTAAGTGATTTTAAGAATTGATATTTTAAATGATTTTAATCATAAGTATTAAATATTGAATTGTTTTTATTACGAAATGTAAAATACTAACCAAATAAACAGTATTTTAATTTTCAACCCGAGATTAAACTCTGAAGCTGGGCTGAACTCATCACTGCTAGAGCCCAGGGTTGAGATTTCCAACCTGGGACAAAGGGCTCACCTTGGGTTGGGAGTCTTCATGTGAATCATAACCTGTGTACTGTAACGCAAGGTCAATGTGAAGTCAAGCAACGTTAAACTCCTGGGCGAGTCGCCCAGGGGCCGCCGGGTCCACTCAGCCCGGGATAAGATGGTGTAGTGTGAAAACGGCTTTAAATTATTCCAAATTGTATGCCAATTCTCATTAAAAAGAAAGTATTTCTTTAAAATTGAGCTCCCATAATTTCCATGTTATTGTTTGTTGAAATGAATGTAGTGTTGTGGAAGTCTCTTATTGTAGCAGAGTTTTATTATTAATCAATTTAGAGTAAAAGGATTAAGCATAATGTCAGGTTATTGTGTGTCAAGGAAACATTAACAGAGCCACAAATGTGTGATACAAGTGCCCATTTCTATTGACTACGTTTCATGTGAAAGTCAGGATTTGGCTACAGGTTGAATTGAATGTACAGGTGGATCCATTAATAAATTACATGTATGTTGTGTGTAACCTCAGTCACACTTGTGCAATCCTATAATAATAATAATCATCATCATCATCATCATCAAATCAGAATGGAGTGTGGAAACATTGGCTTTGATGGTCTTCCCATCCCTGGTCTGGCACACTATCATATAGTGCTGCTGGTCACCAGAAATGTGAAGAAAAGAGTCAAAGTACATCATGGTAATTTTCAAGCCAGGTAGGAGTCGAACCTACATTCTTCTGATTTGTAGTCAGACGTGTTATCCATTGCACCATATTTCAAAGCGTAACTGCATCACTTCAAGCTAGCCACGAATGTAGATTGGTTGGATTGGGTTGTGAAGAGATGTTGTCTTATGGTGGGCACCCGCTGTTGCTTTCAATGTGCCGTTTTGAAAAACTCAAGCAATCCGATGGAAACAACTACTTCTGTCCTGGACCAGGGTATCAGTTCACCCAAAGGGATGCAAAGTTTAGTGCAACCCTGGACCGAGCGCTGCAGGGGCAGTGCTGGCAGAGGAAGCTGTGGGGAATTAGCTTGAATGGTAGAGCACTCGCTTAGCATGTGAGCGGTAGTGGGATCGATGCCCGCATTCTCCAGAGCTCCTTCATCTTCACCAGGATGCACCTTAACCTCGCAGGACAACCCCACAGAGGCTCCTCACTTTGTGTGCTCTTATCACTATACGACTGGCCATTACATTTTTATTTCTTTATCACACCTACCATACCATTAATAAATATATCCAGTCCAGTTGATACACAACAAAAAATACATTAAAGTGTATGCTATTTTAAACTAAAGGATATTAGACTTATTATAAAATTTTGTATCAGATCATATTAGTTAGCCCTTTACTAAAATATATTACATTTTGTAACAAGATTATATATTTGATCGGAATATTGCTTTAGGGGATGAAAGTTTTATATAATTCCAAAGTGTATGCCAATTCTCATTAGAAAGCATTTCTTTAAAATAAGAGTTCCCATCATTTCTATAAATTATTGTTTGTTGTGTTAGAAATGTTAGAAACTTTGAAAAAGATGAATAAATAAGAATCATTCCAGGTCATTAGGCGTCAAGGTAGTATTACCAGAGCCAATGTGTGATACAAGTGTCCACTTCTATTGACGACATTCCAAACCAACTTAAGTACCGGATCAAATAAATGATCAACTGAGACTAGAAATTCTTTAATACATGACACGTATTGCAGAACATGTATGTATTTATCCACCCGACAGCTTTCAAGAGCCGCTTCATCTCATACAGGATGACAGTGAGCCGGAGCCTAACCCACAACACAAGGCAAGGTACAGGCTGGACAGATCGCCAAACCATCCCAGTTTATGTATTTATTCATATATATATATATATACACTCACCTAAAGGATTATTAGGAACACCACACTAATACTGTGTTTGACCCCCTTTCGCCTTCAGAACTGCCTTAATTCTACGTGGCATTGATTCAACAAGGTGCTGAAAGCATTCTTTAGAAATGTTGGCCCATATTGATAGGATAGCATCTTGCAGTTGATGGAGATTTGTGGGATGCACATCCAGGGCACGAAGCTCCCGTTCCACCACATCCCAAAGATGCTCTATTGGGTTGAGATCTGGTGACTGTGGGGGCCAGTTTAGTACAGTGAACTCATTGTCATGTTCAAGAAACCAATTTGAAATGATTCGACCTTTGTGACATGGTGCATTATCCTGCTGGAAGTAGCCATCAGAGGATGGGTACATGGTGGTCATAAAGGGATGGACATGGTCAGAAACAATGCTCAGGTAGGCCGTGGCATTTAAACGATGCCCAATTGGCACTAAGGGGCCTAAAGTGTGCCAAGAAAACATCCCCCACACCATTACACCACCACCACCAGCCTGCACAGTGGTAACAAGGCATGATGGATCCATGTTCTCATTCTGTTTACGCCAAATTCTGACTCTACCATCTGAATGTCTCCACAGAAATCGAGACTCATCAGACCAGGCAACATTTTTCCAGTCTTCAACTGTCCAATTTTGGTGAGCTTGTGCAAATTGTAGCCTCTTTTTCCTATTTGTAGTGGAGATGAGTGGTACCCGGTGGGGTCTTCTGCTGTTGTAGCCCATCCGCCTCAAGGTTGTACGTGTTGTGGCTTCACAAATGCTTTGCTGCATACCTCGGTTGTAACGAGTGGTTATTTCAGTCAAAGTTGCTCTTCTATCAGCTTGAATCAGTCGGCCCATTCTCCTGTGACCTCTAGCATCAACAAGGCATTTTCGCCCACAGGACTGCCGCATACTGGATGTTTTTCCCTTTTCACACCATTCTTTGTAAACCCTAGAAATGGTTGTGCGTGAAAATCCCAGTAACTGAGCAGATTGTGAAATACTCAGACCGGCCCGTCTGGCACCAACAACCATGCCACGCTCAAAATTGCTTAAATCACCTTTCTTTCCCATTCAGACATTCAGTTTGGAGTTCAGGAGATTGTCTTGACCAGGACCACACCCCTAAATGCATTGAAGCAACTGCCATGTGATTGGTTGGTTAGATAATTGCATTAATGAGAAATTGAACAGGTGTTCCTAATAATCCTTTAGGTGAGTGTATATATATATGTATATATATATATATATATATATATATAAATAATTTATGTATGCATTCAATGAGGCATTGTTTTACAAATATATGTATTTGTGTATGTATCACCAATTTCATGTTCACATTTCCCTCTGTGGATTTACATTTCTGCTCTGACATTTTTTTCCTCTTTGCTATTTACATTTCTTCCTCTGCATTTCATTTACACTGTAAATAAAATAAAAATAATTAGGTTTTTGGGTGTCAAGGTAATATTAACAGAGCCAAAAATGTGTGATACAAGTGCCCATTTCTATTGACTACTGCACCACTGGATAGAACAACTCCAGTCCTTCCAGTACACCATCCAGCACCGGAAGTGGGCAGCGCACCTGAATGCGGACGGCCTGTCAAGAAGGCCCTGCGCTGCTGACCCTTGTGCTGGCTGCACGCGGAAGGAAGCCTGGGTGTAAGAATTGACAGGTGGAAGCGGCACTCACTTGCCGATCTTTCACTATTGGAGCCTGACTGGCAGGCCCGCCAGGAGCAAGACCCCGAGCTTCGAGAAGTCAAAATTAGAAATCATTTTGACAGTATGCTAAGTTTTTAAAGCATTTATTTTTACAAAACATCAATGCAACAAACAATTAAATTTTAAAGAAATCCCCAGTTAGCACTTTGACAGAATGAAAATCAACATCTACAAGTGTATTGGCAGTAAATTATTATTTATTCATTTAAAAGAAAAACTAATATTAATTGTCAAGACTCCAGTGTAACAGAAATAAGACTTAGGACATAACAGTTAATGGTAATTATGTACACTCTTTCAGATGTGGTTACATTATTCATCAGAAATGGCTAGCTCAAGTCTCTTGAAGACCGAAAGTGAAGTTTTACTGTACTGTACTTAAAACCCAGGCTTTAGATCTGATATAGTGTCATTGTATATTCCCCATGCTGATTGTATCATAAGGTATGGTTATATACAGTGTCAAACCTTTTTAAACAAGACAAATTACTTGGTTGTATGGTACTCTTTTATTTACAAATTGCAAAATGTCCTGTAATTGACAGTTTAAAAACGTATCCACATTTTAATAAATATGTACATTTCAATTTAATTCCATTGATTACCACAGAAAGTAGAGTAATAACTTTACAAAGCAAATACTGTTATTGTATTCTGTCTGCATTTTAAAAAATACTTCCACATCTGATTTTCTTCCATATTGATCAAATATGAATCCATATTTGTATACACCTTTTTGAAGAATTAATAGATAATTAGAAGACCATTTAACTGAGGTGTACATTGCTAATAAAACAAACAAAAAATCCCCATTATCATTAGATCAACAGTCCAAGATACAATATACATGATTCAGACAAAACTAAAAACAATTATCCTTTGGGTTTTCCATTGATCTTGTATGATTGTGAAAGGCAAGGCCACCTTCGTATTTCCTCTTAATTTGAATGTCCTTCAGCATCAAAAGCAAATGGATTTAAAACATACTCTATATATAACTATCAAGGCTGCTGCATTATTTCCATTGGAGAAAGAAATTTCTGATATCACTTCCAAACAGAAATGCACTATCCTGAGATTTTCTCCTCAGCTTGAAGACATCTGAGCACATACAAGACAACTTGATAGCAGAAAACATACTGCTCCTGTTGAAAAATGGTGGGTGAGAAGTGGGTTAGAAGGACATTTGATGCACACTAAGCTACTAAACATTTTATTAGCACTTCTAGAGTCTAGATTATTGAATGCTTTATTAAAATATGATTAATTTAGCTTTTTTTTATATTGAAACAATGTATTGCTTTCATACTATGAATGTTTAGGTCAAGTAATGTACGTTTTGACAAATTTACTTCAAATTCTGGAAGTGAAAAATCTTAATCCAATAAGCTTGTATGTGAAGGGAGAATTCAGTTTCCATCAATGGCCATAATTAATTGTATTTGGGGAGCATTTTCTAATGCTGTTAATGTGGTTATTGCTAAATTGTTTATATCAGTTAGACTGGACTGGCTACAAGGACACATTTGAGGCTACTGACTGGATTGGATTGCAATAAAAAAATATATATATATATATTACCTCAGTCTGGATCATCCCATGCCGTTGCAGTCTCATTGTACGCACTACATCTGAAATGTCAAACTTGAAAAGAAAAAAAAAAGCTCACATTACTGATAATGCTGTGCACTGCAGCCTTGTGCCTGTGCTTCTTTCTCTCTGACATGTAGTGGACTGAACATGAAGTGTGATCTCTACTGGATCCTTCAGGTTAGTCACTACATGCAGTGTATTTACTATTTATTTCAAAATATTTGGGTATACATTTCTTGGTATATGGATATAAGAAATTAAATAATTTTAATGAGATCAATATTTTGAATCATGGGTGTAGGTTTATGGAGGGACGTGTCCCCACCCAGTGTTGAGAGAACGTTAAATTGTCCCCCCAATAATGTATGGCCAGCTCCATACGTGTAGGAGACGGGACGCGGGCGATACCATGTATGGGCGTTAAGATGCGTTAATTCATAGTTATTTATGAGAAATCTTCTGTTAAATCATCTTCACATTACAATGCATCAATACATTTGAAGACCATTGTATATATTCAATATTCTCCAAAAGACTATATAGGCCAAGCAGTCTTCCCAGACTTAATAGTACTCACATCTGCATCTTTGCTGATAAGACCCAGAACCACATCAATGCAAATCAGAGTTCCAGATCGTCCAATCCCAGCACTGCAATGAGTAATGATCGGCCCCGATTCATGGATGTGCCTCATGTAGGAGATGAAGGTGAGCAGCTGTTCTGGCTGTGATGGTGTGCCATGATCAGGCCAGCCAGTGTAATTCAGATGGGTAACATGTTGGATTTCACTGGTCTGAAAGCACATTAACAAAACATATATTTGTTTTTATATAATTTAACTAAATGTCAAGCAAAGAGCTTTCTGATCTCCATGTTAAAAATGATCTGATTTAGTTTATTGCCTGTAAGGGAAGCAATCTTTAGGCCTAGGCCTTCAGATGTGGCACCCCATGACATACAGTGTAGGCCATAAGTATATGGACAGTAACAATTTTTGTAATATTATATATAGGATATCCTAGATGAGATTTTGTTTCTCTCCTCCATGGCTAATGCTTTTCTTTGTTTTTGTGTGAAGTACTCTGTGGCAACTAGTTAAGAAGGGTATTAAATACAAAAATATTAATTTTAATAGTTAATTATTTCAAAGCAAAATAAAAACCGGTGCTTGTAAAATTCACATGTACATATTTTAAGACATTCCACAAATTAAACCCAAGATGAGAGACTAAGGGTATTTCAAATTGACGTTGCTTTAAACAGTGAAATAGTTATATTACTGTGTCATTTTAATGGTTCAAATCATGTTTTGTAGGTTTCAGAATCAATCTTCAAAAAACGGTTCCCTGATGGCTGAAAAAAGACACAGAATAAGCATCTGAAATTCATTAAGCATAAAATATAGCAGTAGGAATTCGTGTGATATACCTGTACATCTTTAACCTCAATGAGGCGAATTACAAAGTTGTCCAGATGCTGGTCTTTGATCAGTGTTATTTGAAGCCTGTCATCCACCATTTCAGCAATTCTGGGGGTATCAGGCCAATATCTCTGACATTTCACTTTTCCTCCTTCCACTTCCTGGGTCATCATGGCGATGACATTGGACTTCTGCTCCCAAACCATCTGCCAGAAATCAGCAAGTGTCGTAGGGAGGGGGCCTTGGCAGGCAATGTACAGAAACCCCTCATCTTTAACTGGCATTTTTATAAAATTGGCATTGATGTAGCCTCCATCTTTTCCCAAAACAACTCTCGTGGTATCAACTGGAAAACAAGAAAAATACCTTAGATTGGGATATTCCTTTGGAAAACAGCCTGTAATAGGCATGGATATGATCAATGTATACTGTATAGTCACGTGTGTGTAATTGTCTTGCTAAGAAAATTTAAAAGTCCTTCCTACATCACATGTCCAACAGGATCCTAGATGCATATATATTGGGTCACAATTGTACAAAACACTGACTCTATAGTTTTCCAAAATAATGTGATCTGTAATTTTATTAATAATATTTAATGCTCAAAAAACAAATAACATATCCTTTGGATGCTGATATTTGTTTTCCACTAGGTAAGGTTTGCTACCAAGCACAGAGGTTTGTGCTGTGTAAACAAAAACAGTTGCATGTAACTGAAGTATGAATTAGCTTATTTAATTTGGAATGTCTCGTCACTATTCAGCTGGAGTTTAGAGTGATTATTAGCAATAAATAAGTAATCTGTTCAACTTACAGGGAACAATATTTTTGTAGCGGTTCTTCTTCTTATTCTCCTTCGTCTGTCCAATTAAACAGTCATCTAATGGCTGCAAATTTTGCAGATTCTGTCAAGAAAACAATACATATCTATGTTTTGCTTGCTCCATTATTCCTGTACATTTAAATTGGATGCTGAACAATAAAATGGTTTATTAATCCTATTACTGACCAAAAAAAAGTTCCTAGAAATCAGTTTGGTGTGGAAATAACATGGAAAAACTAATAAACCTGGAGTTCTTCTCTGTGCTCAACGTCAATGTGTAAAAGACCAAAATGTGTCTGGAATGCTGTGGCTTTATTTACAGAAGCAACCAAAATGTTGACGACGACTAAGGATAAACTGTAAATGGCATTTTAACTTCCATTTCTTTTTCTACTTAAAACATGTTTATTTATTAGGCTAATGGTTCTCTGTGGGCTCCAACGTTGAACATATTGTTAATGAAGTAAAAATGTTTGGTTTAACTCAATACATAGTATTTGTATATATGCTGCTAAGGAAAACTTTATTTTAAAATTAAAATTTAATAGTGGAAAAACACAGATTTTCACTTTTTTCATCAGATAATTTTTACTTTATCAAGGAAAACTAGGAACCTTGTTGATCAAGTAGTATCAATCATTTAAGGAACACAGTAAAGATTGAGAAGATAATAAAAAAAAAAATGTATGTACAAGCACACTGTTTTGGATATTGAGATTCTTCTGCATTTGAATAAATTACATACACATTTAATGGTAGGGTATGCAATCTTTTCCAAAAACATTTTTTGTTATACTGGTTGAAAGTCTCTTCACATCCTGATAGCAATCAATAATTTAAGTGGTCTAAATGTAAAAATGTATATATATATATATATCTTCTGTGGAAGGGACAGGACTAAAAAAGGATTGAATGTAATGATAGGATGTCCTTCCTGTCTGTCAATCTATATTTGCATACCGCCGCGCAACTTGTTCGCGCAGACAATCACACGTCATCAGCGCGGGAACCTTGACGCTGTGCAGAGCGAGTGCGAGAATGGAAGGCGAGCCGCAGCTACTATTTTTAAAAACATAATAACCATAAATAAGATGTTTACGTTCGTTATTATTGTAATGTCTAACATGTGAATGAGACATGACGTAATCTGAAACCACTGCGCTCGATTCCACCCACACGTCTCTCCTGGCGCTGAGACTCTGCTCTGTGTGTGTGCGCATGTGTGATAGAGGGGGCGTGGTTTGGAGACGCCTCTGAAGCGAGGGCGGGCTCTGTGATTTCAAAACAAGCTGCTGACTGCTGGCCTCTCAGCATTGCATACCCTAGCTAGGAAGGTAGGGTAACAAAAATTAGCAAAAACGAAATATTTATAAACTTTTTTTATGAACACATTATAAAGAGTTGATGACTGGTACCTCAAACTCTTGTAAGGGTATCTTCTGGTCTAGCAGACCTCGCATCATACGAATA
Source organism: Amia ocellicauda (assembly GCF_036373705.1). Taxonomy (NCBI): domain Eukaryota; kingdom Metazoa; phylum Chordata; class Actinopteri; order Amiiformes; family Amiidae; genus Amia; species Amia ocellicauda. The sequence continues at coordinate 23,730,464 of NC_089857.1, forward strand.
ACCGCATTGAGCTTGGTGCCAGTATATTGCCCCCCAGGAACCACTTTGACAAGAGGAAGTGAAGTGAGCACATCTTCAGTTATTATAGGACCATCTGTAAAAAGAAACATTGAAAGTGTTTTTAAAGTGATTTTTTTTTTTTAATCAGTACCAATACATACACCACAAAAATAATGAATCCTCTCATTTTTAACAAGTGTCTGATTTTAAAGGTTCTCTCATATGGTTAGATTACACTTTGATCCGTTAACCTGAATTGATTTAAGCCTAATACTTTATAAACTATGAAACAAACGGAGTAAATACTACAGTAGATTACAGCTCTGGAAAGTCATCCTGCTCTTAGTTTTGTTTTCTTAGAGCTTCCATTTTTACGGTTTAATTTTTTTGTTTCAATGTATAACTGATATCTTAGTTATTTTTCTTGTATAGATTTGTTTTAACATTCTGATTAGTGGTAGAACATTTTCTTAAAGGCACTAATCTCATAATATTTTCAGCAGTGTTGCATTTCAAATTTAACTGTAGTTAGTACAGTAATGGTTTAATTTAGCACGCAATATCAGGAACATCTAGGGGGCAGCTGTGAGCATTTGGAGTTTCTTGCAATTGGTAACATTTTAGTCCACAGCTGGAGACTGGACATGGGGTTTGTTGCTATTTAGATATATTAATTAACTAACTTAGTCTAGACCTGGAGGACAAACTACAAGATCATCCTCAGCTACTCAGATTATTTTGTTCATTGCAATTGACCTTGGGTGTTCGGCACCTGCAGTGGTAGGACACCTAATAAAACATTAATAATATACTCACACAATATAAACTAAAAGTCTGGAAAATATAATCCAGGGAGGACTGGGGAAGAACACAGAATTGTTGGTTGTTTCCTCTAATACCTGAATCACCTATATATTTTAGAGTACTTGTAGGATTGTTTGCATTTTACATTTGTCTCTCTGAATAGAACAGTTTGCTTCTTCATATTATATAAAGATTTAATTATTTCCCATAGTGTGAGCTGTCCAGTCTGTACAACACATTGTTTCCAAAACTCTGTCCTGTAGTGTATAAAAAAAAAAATGATTTGTATATCCTCACAATTTGGCATCAGCAATTGTGAATAAAATAACTCCTAAATCCTTGACTAACAACTAGGGCTGTGCGATATGACGATATATATTGTATGACGATAGAAAAACGTCTATCGTTTCATATTATGCTCTATTGTTTATATCGTGTTGTTGCAAATCACACTCTTTACGGCAGTATTTTTCTTCATTAGGACGGTTTGTGTTCTCCACAGTTCTTCCACACGTGTCGGATGCGACAAGAAATGTGCATTAGAAACAGAAACAGACATGATGAGAGAGACCTGACACACAATAACCAACACAACCAAGAGATACTTTAGTGCACAAGCGCACATGGTCCGCCGCGCTCTCGTCACCGGGCTAAACTCAATCTGCAAGCAGCACCCACGACAATACACGATCGCACCCCCACTCCCGCTAATGTAGACGGATATAATTTGTATAAAATTAAAGAATAATAGTTTGTTTGCATTTTAATAAATTGGAAAGCAATGCAAACAGATGCAGAAAGTTTCATTAGATGGTGAAGTGGTACAACAGCTTTTATTATTATTATAACTATTTAGTATTAACACGTGCTGTACCGGTAAGTAGAATCGAGACGCGACAGTCAGAGGAGAAATGTCCCTGTCTAGCAGATGTTAATGCCCCACTGTAAACCCGGCTGTGGTAAATATAACTGAATCTATACCATTTTACAGCATGTGTTGCGTGATTACTATTACTTGTGTTATTGTTATGTGACAGTAAATCATGTGTATGTGTATGTATGTATATATATATATATATATCCCATTACATAACACACGTAATAGTAATCACACACCACTTGCGCTGTTATATGTTGCATTGTGCATATATTTACCATGACAGCCTGCATTATAGTATTTGTTAGTTTTGCATATTTAATGATTAAATAAAGTCTTGTTGTTTAAATGTCTTCGGTCTTATTTTGTAGCTTGATTGGATAAAAACAAGGCATATCGAGGTACACATCGAATATTGCCCAAACTTCCAAAAATAGAGATTATTTTAAAGTCAGATTGCCAAGCCCTACTAACAATGAATCCTTCTAATCATGTGCTGCCTAAATCAACCCCTTTTCACTCTTTATTTCCAGTTATTGCATCCTAAGGAGGACCAATGCCGTTCTCACTGATGACACAGAGGAAACAGGCACCCAAATAAGCAAATGGAATTGCTGTTGTGCCAAAAGCTGAGGATATCCACAAACCACTCGCAGAGAAATGGCTTCCATCGATTGAACTGCTCAGGAGACAATTTTTCCACTTTCACATTATCATTTGAGCACTTAAACAAAAATAACCATGCACACAGCCTACCTTCTGTGAATTTGGGGTTTATGGTCTCAATCGGTAGCTCTTCACTTCCCCATGTGATTTCATCCTCATCTGGTAACTGTGGGTAACTGTTGTTGGTACTAAACATTAAAAAATAGCTACTAAAGAACTTAAGACAAAGCTACCTGCCTAGAATTTGAGAAATAATAATAAAACCATGTTGTGTGTATATTCCTAAAATACATTAATGAATTACTTAAGAGACAGATTTCAAACAGATCATTACATATCACATTTTATTGGGTAAATGCAATTAACTATGACGCCCGACTCAGAAAAATAAATGTTAAACTGCAATGCAAACTTAAAATAAGCTTAAATTAAAGTCATATTACCTTCCTGGTGGTGGGTCATCCACACTTTCTTCTTTCCAGTCACTTTTTCTTGATGTCTACAATACAATATAGACAAAATGTAGTTATTTCCTATTAAGTAGCATGTTTTAGCACCCCCCCCCCGACACACACACACACACACACACACTTAATTACCTCAGGGGAGTCTTCAGGCAGAGAGGAGCCATCACAGTCCGTATCTTCAGACACATTAGTGTCATCTTCATTCTTTTTCAGACCTTGCAAAATCATAGAGTCATAATCTGGAATAGAAACAAAAAGGACAAGTTTGTTGCTTTTTAATTTTTTTCCCCTTTGTTAATAATTGTGTTAAATTGATTTATTAATTTCACAATATTTCCGTTCTTGTGGATTTCTGTTCCTCTGGCCTTTACCAGGGTGTGAATAACCCAGTTCTACCTCTAGCCATTCAGTGTCCACATATGGAGTAGGATGCTTGTAGGGTCCAGATGAAGACTTTAGACTATACACTTAATGTATATACACCTACCAAATGATCATGACTTATAAACCATATATTTTAGAAACGACTTGCCTTTTAAGCTTAACAAACAATAGTTGACTTACCTATAGCTGGTAGAGGAGGTGGTGTTCTCTCTCTGGAAGATTTCACTCCACTGTCCACACAAGCATCTGTACCAACGATCAACAACATTAAATTTCAATGAGAAAGCACAATTAAAAAAAAACATTTAGATATTAAACATACCATGTAGACGCCTTTTGCATGAAATTTACAATACAAATATTTCCCTTCTTCGCTCTTTGTATGTATATACATCACAACCACTGCATCTGTTTGAGCTGCTTTTACATCATTAAATGTAATAATTTCCAAAAAATATTTGATCAGAATCTACCATGACACATAGCGCTTTTCCTCCGACATGGTGCCGGTGCTGGAGCCGGAGCCGCTGCTCGGCCTGGGAAGTACATGAACCGGCCCGCGTTTCCACCGGCTTTGGAACCGAACGCTGACGTCACTGGTGTGGGCGTTCCCAAGCGCGGAGTAGAAGAGAAACACGGCAATAATAATATTAATAATCAGCACCGAGGCGACTGCGTCTTTAAACCCTATTTAACCATCACAATCAAACTCATTCAGCGTCTGCACACAGAACAGATACATTGTAAAAAACAAAACAACAAACACGAAATCGCATGTAGACAAGCAGAAACGAAATTACAACTATACGAATATGGTAAGATAACTCAGCCTTTTATTTTTATTGATTTTTATTGATGCATTAAGGGATTTACACCGATTCGCTATTTCAGACACTTTTACTGTATTGAATAAAATACAAGTTAGAGTTAACATGCATTCGTCACTGCGCACACAGTTCACATTTTCATTCATTTTGTGCCGTATTTTTAATTTTATTCTTGTTTAAAAAACAATGACTATAGGCCAGCCTATCGATTATGGATGCGGCTGTTTTGGGGGTATTTGCGGCGCAGTCGTGGCAGATCAATAAACTGTCGGATCATCTCAGGTGATGTTAATGGTTTGATGGGAAATTGTGCTTATTGATGAAGTCTGGGATGATGGTCCCACATCAGTGTTGCATTGCTCTTATGTTCTGAAAGTCGCCCTGGATAAGAGCGTCTGCTAACAGATGCACAATAATAATAATATTAGTATTAATAATAATAAGCGCATCACTGTAACAGCGCTTACTGTGTATTTGATCTTCTCTTACTGTAGAATATGTACGGTTTGTGTAATTCGCCCTGTGCTAAGAAAATGAATTTATTCATAAATTATTATGCGCAAACCAACCCTGGACACGTGACTCGTAGGGGCGCTGGATTCGACACCGGACCAGTTAATGACCAGTTCATTAACAAACAACATTTCTGTTCAATCTATATCGTCGCATTAACCCTCATCATCATAATCTCGCTGTAACACGGCTTTCCTGACACGGAAGCTGCGCTCAGTCGTCTCTCATTGCTGCCATTTGCCAACAACTAACTCGTTATTGACGTGTGAGACATATTGTCACTGTAGTGTCTCTCTGACAGTCCGCTGCTCGCTGCTGATTTCGCTCATTTCTAATAAAAACTCTCCTGACTGCTTGCGTCTCTGCTGGCATTTTAAACATGGCGGCTGCACTCCGGCAAATCACTTTTTGTGGAGACGACTTTACCCGCCCCGGCCCGACGTCACTGGTTCTTAGGTTCCAGACCAGCAAGTTTTTGGTGCCAGAAAAAGCGGCTCCGTGCCGGCATGGAGCCAGTACTTTTAAGGTGGAAAAGAGCGGAACGGTTCCAAATTAGGCACCGGCTCCGAACCAGCACCGGCTCCTTGTCGGTGGAAAAGCGGTAACGGAAGTCATCTGCATTCCTAAAATATATATATAGCAAAATATATTATAGGAGTTAGATTTTGTAATTACAGATGTATTGAAAGTCAAACATATTATTCTACAACAATATTTTTGCCCAATTATTATGGAATAAGTAAATTCAACCTTTTTTTCCACTGCATTTGTGATTGCTCATGAGGTGATAGTCACACGGACTCGGTCCTGGGGGTCTTGAGACTGTAAGGCGCACGAGGTCCTGAGCTTTGCGAATTGTGGTTACAGCTCTGGTGTGGGGCACTCCAATCATTGACTCATCATTTACCTGTTGGCAAGATCAGTGCTTAGGACTGATGATTTTCCATGATTACAGAATTTGTAAATACAAAAAAAAACAATTATGAGATCTCTCTCTCTCTCTCTCTCTCTCTCTCTCTCTCTCTCTCTCTCTCTCTCTCTCTCTCTCTCTCTCTCTCTCTCTCTCTCTCTCTCTATATATATATATATATATATATATATATATATATATATATATATATATATATAGAGAGAGAGAGAGATATATATATATAAACAATTTACAAAATATGGTATGGTATATTTTAAAACAAATAAAGATAAGATGTACTGTATATACATATTTTTTGTAAAATTACTTATAAGTGGAATTATGAAAAATATCAATTAGGAAGAAAAGGACTATTTTCTACATATTTATGTATTATCTATATACCCATCATAATACCTTAATTCCTAAATACAGTCCTGTTAAAATAAAAATGGCATCACAATTCACATAAGGGGGCAAAAATATGCATCTTGTATTTAATATTTAAATGGAACTGACTTCTCATAAGTCAAATAATTTAGAAAATAACTTGCAGAAATTGCAATTCACAAAAATTGCAGCTTAGTTTGGACTAGCACTGATAGGATAATGCTGCATCATGTCACAGCGTGAATGTAGTGAAAACACAAAGCAGAAGTAGTTCATTAAATGTATATAATGGTGGGGGAGAGCCCAGATTTAAATGCAGAACTCAAGAAATACTGGAAAATGATTTGTACTTTCAAAGAGAGAGTCTCAGACAATTAAGTACATACATCAACTAATATAATTATCGCTAGATCGCTCTGTTGGATCAAAGAAGAATTACACTTTGAAATCTAACGAAAATAAACAAATCTCATGAACAGGTCATTCTGAAATAAGCAATGAATAAGCAGTGTATTATTCTAGATTCAGCTGTGTTGGTCATGATTTTTAAAACTTTTTACTCCACAATATGAGTGGAAAGCATACAGCTAGAGAGGGAACTGCTAGAATACAGCTAGAAAACACACTGCAGTGAAGGTGGAGATTAAGGCTGTTTGGCGAGTGTAGCATGGATATCTGTGAGAACCATACAAGGTAACAAGGAAAAACGATGACTTATGGCAGTCTGCAACTCCCAAGGGTGTATAATGCAGTCTACATTCATGTTGTGCAGTGTTGGAGAAGATGGAAGGTCTATTATTACTGTGGATAGAGGAATGGGACCAATGTAATGTTCACTTGCAAGTGATCCAGGCTAAAGTCCACAGTTTGCTTGAATACATGAATGCAAGGAAGAAACATTCAGTGCGTGAAACAAGTCAGGTGTGGTTTAAACATTTCAAACGTCGCAGTATTCTCCACAGCATCAAACTTACTGGTGAAACAGTGAGTGCAGACATCCAAGCTGCAAGTGAATTCCCGGAGACAGAAAAATGGCAGAAAAAAAATCAGCTCAACTTGCTATTAGCTTTGACCACCACTGGTGACTAAGTTGAAACCACTCACAGTGTACAAAGGTAGGTTGTGTGTACCAGGGCTTTAACTACAAGCACACTTTGAAGAGGTGTATTTGGAAGACGTGAGGAGGGTATTGCAGTCCCACGATGAGGAATAGATGAACTGAGGTGGACAATAAGAGTGAGGAAGAGCAAGAGGATATACATTTAGAAATCACCTACTTTAAGGCCATTCAATACCAAGAAAGGTGGCATTTAAATCATCATGACAAGCGAACACAGTGATGATGTGTTGGCAAATCTAGAGTGCTCTTCGGTGTTTCAAGAAAAAAGGCAAAGGAAATTGGGCGACTTTACTTCTGAGTTGAAGTGGAACCACAAGCAACACCATCACACCAGCAGTCAGAGGCAGAGGATGAAACAGGTGATGTAAAGTAATAAACCAGATGGTATTATTGTTGTATAATTGTCTTTTAATACGTTGGTAGTCTATGGATCGTTTTCATCTTGCATAATAGAGAAAGAATAGAGGTAATTATTTTCAAGTGCTTTGCATGGTTTCATTAATTGCACATGTTGGAATAGAAAGTTAACAATAGTTGAAGAAACTAGTTCAGAAACTAGTCCATAAAAAAACGACTGATAATCTTTTCGTATGAAGTTTGTCCACAGTCTCAATTTTCATTGAATGAAAGATGGAAAACAGGAAAAACAAATTGAGTAGGCTAAAAATAAAACGGCTGCTCACAATTTTTATAATATACTTGTCAGCATACAGTGTATTGTTTACTTTTAAAAAGCAAATGGTTTAAAACAGGTTTCACACAATTCAGATTTTTGCACAATGTATTGGATTTATTTATGATAAAACATTGAACAATGTGCATTTTTTACTATTAGGCTTAAAAAATGCAGCTACTCAATAGTTAAAACAATACAATACTATGTACTTTAAACATAACTAATGTACATTTTATGATGGTTTAAAAACTACTTTTTACCTTTCAAATTAGCAGCTGATTAAGACCTGGAATATACTAGTGATGTCATCTTATCCTAATTATTAAATTAAGTTACAAACTGAGGTAGACTAAAACTAGAAACCCCATAGGAGCTATAAAATTGCCTATTCAATTTAAACAATGCAGAAACTTCCATCAACTCCATTTCATAAATTTCAAATTCTACTCAATTACAGATGCATAACAAGTGTACATAATGTAGCATTTTCTTGTAATTTGCAGGAATTATAAAGGGCAACTTTCTACAATATAAATGTTGCTTTAAATAAAGTGTACAAGTGTGTAGCTCTCCCAGTACATTAAATACACAACTATGCACACTATTAAGTATAAATTCAACCAAACACACAGGGATTTTTACTGAATTAAAAATTGATTTAATATGTTTGTTAATCTGTTATTGATGCTACAATTTGGTCCTTAACCTCTGATAAAGATTACATTAAAATTGCTGAAATTGTATTACATTATATACATTTAGTAATAGCCTTCCAATAATGTTTGTAGGCCCTCAACACCTATAGATGTACAAAACTTGATTTATGAATGCTGAAGGAAAATTAAATACTATTTCTTTTACCATCTTTGAGTGTAGCTAAATAAATAAATGTATATTACCTGAAGCAATCTGTCTCCAATCTGTAAAGTTCCTGCAGTGTCAGCTGTACCCCCTGGGGTGATCGACTTCACAAAAATGCCCTCTTCTCCACCGATCACAGAAAACCCTAGACCTCCTGAAACAGGCTTATCTAGTTCTAGGTGTATTATTCTTTCCTGTAATGCAAGCAGAACAAAGGTGGCATATTAACTACCATACATAAGCACAAGTATTAGTTTTAATAGTTAATTGTAAAACTAGTTGGTAACTGCTAATTCTCATACTATGCACACAAACTCACGACGAGGACTAAGACTGAGATTTAGAAGAAAAAAAAAAAAAAATGACCGACCAGCTAAGACAACTACAGAACTGTGAGGCTTCATTTTTAGTAAGATTCTACTTTCTTCTAATCCTAAATGTAACCACTTTGATGTACAACTCAGTAGTTTGCTTTTAGTGGGTGAGTGAAAGTTTATATTGAATCACACCCTAAATATTATTACTTAAAGGCAGCTTAAAAATAAATTGATTTAATGCACATTAAATAGGACACTAAATATTTTATATAGGACATTTAGTGGAGTTAATTTCACAGAGGTTCTGGATTATACAGTGAGGGAAAAAAGTATTTGATCCCCTGCTGATTTTGTACGTTTGCCCACTGACAAAGAAATGATCAGTCTATAATTTTAATGGTAGGTGTATTTTAACAGTGAGAAACAGAATAAAACAAATGTTGCATGTTAATGAGGGAAATAAGTATTTGATCCCCTATCAATCAGCAAGATTTCTGGCTCCCAGGTGTCTTTTATACAGGTAACGAGCTGAGATTAGGAGCACTCTCTTAAAGGGAGTTACCTGTATAAAAGACACCTGTCCACAGAAGCAATCAATCAATCAGATTCCAAACTCTCCACCATGGCCAAGACCAAAGAGCTGTCCAAGGATGTCAGGGAAAAGATTGTAGACCTACACAAGGCTGGAATGGGCTACAAGACCATCACCAAGCAGCTTGTGAGAAGGTGACAACAGTTGGTGCGATTATTCACAAATGGAAGAAACACAAAATAACTGTCAGTCTCCCTCGGTCTGGGGCTCCATGCAAGATCTCACCTCGTGGAGTTTCAATGATCATGAGAACGGTGAGGAATCAGCCTAGAACTACACGGGAGGATCTTGTTAATGATCTCAAGGCAGCTGGGACCATAGTCACCAAGAAAACAATTGGTAACACTACGCTGTGAAGGACTGAAATCCTGCAGCGCCCGCAATGTCCCCCTGCTCAAGAAAGCACATGTACAGGCCCGTCTGAAGTTTGCCAATGAACATCTGAATGATTCAGAGGAGAACTGGGTGAAAGTGTTGTGGTCAGATGAGACCAAAATCAAGCTCTTTGGCATCAACTCAACTGGCCGTGTTTGGAGGAGGAGGAATGACCCCAAGAACACCATCCCCATCGTCAAACATGGAGGTGGAAACATTATGCTTTGGGGGTGTTTTTATGCTAAGGGGACAGGACAACTGCACCACATAAAAGGGACGATGGACGGGGCCATGTACCATCAAATCTTGGGTGAGAACCTCCTTTCCTCAGCCAGGGCATTGAAAATGGGTCGTGGATGGGTATTCCAGCATGACAATGACCCAAAACACACAGCCAAGGCAACAAAGGAGTGGCTCAAGAAGAAGCACATTAAGGTCCTGGAGTGGCCTAGCCAGTCTCCAGACCTTAATCCCATAGAAAATCTGTGGAGGGAGCTGAAGGTTCAAGTTGCCAAACGTCAGCCTCGAAACCTTAATGACTTGGAGAGGATCTGCAAAGAGGAGTGGGACAAAATCCCTCCTGAGATGTGTGCAAACCTGGTGGCCAACTACAATAAACATCTGACCTCTGTGATTGCCAACAAGGGGTTTGCCACCAAGTACTAAGTCGAAGGGGTCAAATACTTATTTCCCTCATTAACATGCAAATCAATTTATAACTTTTTTGAAATGCGTTTTTCTGGATTTTTTTGTTGTTATTCTGTCTCTCACTGTTAAAATACATCTACCATTAAAATTTATAGACTGATCATTTCTTTGTCAGTGGGCAAATGTACAAAATCAGCAGGGGATCAAATACTTTTTTCCCTCACTGTAAATGTATGAAGTAACAAAGTAAAACCAATATAATTGATTAGTAGTGGTGGTGGTGGTAGTAGTAGTAGCAGCATGATATAAGGATCCATACTGAACGTAAATAAGTTGCAGGTTATCATACCAATAGTGTCTTATTTTAAGATTTGACTGTGCAGTAGGATCAAAAAGATGATCACGTATTACCTCAGAAGGACACACAGATGTAACGGCTTCAGATTCACTACTCTCATCTCCATGGAGATAACCTGGAAAGAAGTGGGAGAGGCGGCGCAGCTTCAGTTACAAATGCATATAATTGATGTATAGAGATGCTTGTGAAACATCCATCAGGGTGCATTTCATTTTCTTCCAAGAACCAGGGTTTATATTTAATAAGTATGTTGCACAATATTGTGATTCTTAATTAATGTTAATGTTAGTGTGAATAATATATTCCCTGCTACCAAAGTGTTCTGGCTTTTCTAATATTACATTCAGTTTCTGGGAGCTGAACACTATGTTGCACTGCTTTATTATGCTGTTGGTTCATTTTATAAACATTTAAATCAATGAGCTTTTAAAAGAATTGGAGAGTCACATTATTAATCCAAGTCCTTGGAATTTACTTAATCACCCCACCGCCACCTTGTTCTATCCCTTGTATGTGCCTAAATACAGAGCTTACCATTCACACTGGTGGATCCATTTAATTTGGATTTTAGATTGTTGTTCAGATATGCAAGGTTTTTTGGTCCAGGTTTAATTGGCTTTCCATCCCTGAAAAGCAACACAATATGAGGTATTTCACATTTAAAAAAAATCTATGAAATGAATGTGTAATTTTGTTTACTAGTATATTGGTGAAGTGAATGATTAATATATTCTGAAAAAACTACAACTGAAAAGTAATGTAAAACCATTTTGTACATTAAACACATTTACATTTAGAAATATATACACTCAGCTGTGCATGACTGGAATCAGGATTGCAAAGAGATTAAGCTGAAGTACAGGAGCAGCCATGTGATTCCACACCTACATTATTCCCTGGTATTTATTTTCCCCATCACATTACCATTCACATGCATCATATTCTTCAGAGTCAACACTTCGCTTTGAAAAATCTCCATGTTAAATCTCCATGTTAGATTTTCAGGTTTGTTTATGATTTATGATTATAAAAAACTATTTTCATATAATACCACGTGACACACTGTTTCGGTGCTGAGGGTGCATATACCATAGTGGCTATACAGAGAATTATTTATATTATCAGCTTCAACCAAACAAAACAATACCATGTTGTTTTAAATGGTAATTGTGAAAGACAAATTTGATTACAAAGTATCTTATTTGTATTGATGTGCTGCCTGCATAAATAAAAGTACACAGAGGAGAAGAAAAAAAAAAAAAAAAAATCAATAACAAATATTAGTTATATTCCAGAATGAGAAGTGCTTGTCATTTATTTCACATCCAACATTTAAAAAAAAATAATCATAAGACATTATGTAACTTGCAGTGCATTTTACTTCTTGCTCAAATTAAGATATGCAAACTGTAATACTATTAACACTGCAGAGCGCAGCAACATGTGTTTTACAAATAGTATATCCAATATATCAGTATTTTATGTATTCTCCTATGGAGGATAATTTGTAACAAAATTAAAAAAATATATATAATACGAATAAATATAGAAATAGATACAAAAAGGAAAAATCAAAATATATTTATTGATTTCATTTTATTTATTTACGTTTAAAAATTTGGCACAATATTTTTACACTTGTAATTTCTTCCTAGCATCAATCATTCTCGAAGGGCAGGACAAGTGAATCAATGATGTACTAACTTTGCCTGAGAGGTCAAAGTGCGGAAGCAGCTCAATTTGCCCCCATTATACATTTTCTGAATGAGCATTTGTAACCATAATCGCATTAACGTATTGTAGAGCCATAGAACTAATTTTTTAATGTATGAATGTATTTGAGACTAACTCCAATAGTTCAGTCATATTCAAATAACTAGGGCAGTTGTTTGTGGCAGTAAGCTAATTAAAACATTCATATGTGCCTTGATTCTAACAAGGTCACCAGGACCATACATTTAAATCAATATTTCTTCAGTTCTCATTTCACTCAGTAATACAAATAAACCTATAAACAAGAGTCACTAACTGAACAATGTTAAGCTGTACAAAAACTCTGACGTACCAAAACTCAAATATCTCGGCAGTTTTATTTTTTGACCATTCAACTTTATGAAGGTTACCTTGTGGCTTTAAGCATAATATTGGGATGAGATTGTTCCAGAAGCCTTTTGGACTCACTGAGAGTCAGGTCTTTAGTAGGGATCCCATTAATGAAATGGATGAGGTCAAGTTGTTGCAGACTGCCATCTCTTGAAGCCACTGATCCAGGAATCATTTCTGCCACATAGATCACTTTATATGGACTGTCTTTGCCCCCTCCTAGAATCAGGCCTACACAAGAAGATACAATACACACTTTTAATATCTTAATGAATAATATTTTTTAAATAGCTTAATGTGTAAATGATTTAATCATTGAAGAAAAAAAGCATTTGACAAATATATTTGAATGTTCTTCCAATATCTTTATACAGGGGAAATACTGCACCCTCAAATTCAGACATTATGCAACAAAACATTGAACTTCCCAAATTGGTGCTTCTATAGAGTAACTCTAGATAAGGTCATGGTAGACTAAGCATGTTTAATCTTTAACCATATGAAATGCAATAAAATAATATAATTAAATACAAAATAATTCTAAGAGTGTCAGTGGAGATCCTAGAAACCTGATCTCACCAACAAATGTTTCTTTTTCAGAAAGTGAAACTTGTCAAAAGAAGGGACTGAACTACTAAGACTGGAGGACTAAGCCCAATACAGTACAACTTTGAAAGAATCTGTAGTCTGGAAGAGTTATGCCATTTATGCATAGTATGTGGATAGTTATAATTTACCATGCATGCAACATTAGATATATCTATTGGTATGTCTGTTTTTATATATTTTTAAACTTAATGTGTTACGGTCATGTGTACAATTAAAACATTTGTTTAAAGAATTTTGACGTACTTTTTATGAGCATCTTGTGTCTGAACTGATTCCTGACTCACATTCAATACTTTCAATACACAACAGTATGTTTAATATCATAGACACCCTTACCAAGTATCTCTTCGTGGCACTGAAATGTAATGTCTTGCAGCCTGTGGGGTTCGATAGGAGACTTTGGGATTTCCAAGACACGCCCAACAACTAAATCAACCACCTTAGGTGCAGCTCGAACAACATTAACTACTTCAGTGTGACTCATGTAGGTGACATCAGTTTTATTCACCTGCAATAAGAAAAGTGGTTTGAAACACATTGCCACACTGTGTTATAACATACTTGTTAAAGTGTTCTGAGATATTGAAGCTACAAAGAAAATCAAATCGATCAAAACATTTGCCAACTCGGGAGTCACATACCATAATAAGCCTGTCTCCAGGCTTTAGCCTGCCATCACCCATAGCTGGGTCTTGGATGATGTCATGAATGTAACAGCTGTGATCATTTTCTTTCGTTACAGTGAAACCCAGGCTTCCCTTCTCTGATTTAGTTAATGAGACAGTGAGTTCAGCTTCCTATGGAAAAACAGAGAAAAGTAAAGTGTTGCTATGCTGATGTGAATGTTTGTGATGGAAAAAAAAAAAAAAAAAAAAAAAAAAAAAAAAAATATATATATATATATATATATATATATATATATATATATATATACACACACACACACACATATATATATATAAATTATATAATCATACACCTGACTATATGCCTACAAAATCCCTGACTTTGTGCAAGTGTACCTAGAAGAACTGATGCTGTTTTGAAGGCAAAGGGTGGTCACACCAGATATTGATTTGTCTGTTCATTCACTTTGCATTTAGTTAATTGAAAAATATAATCTATTAACATGTATATTTTTGAAAGCATTCTTACTGTACAGCTGCCTAAAACTTTCACAGTACTGTATGTGTATATATACACACATACATACATATACACAAACTCACACTCTACCGGTCAAAAGTTTTAGAACAACCCTATTTTTTTTTTAGTTTGTATTGGAATTTAAGCAGTTCAAGTCCAGTGAATAACCTGAAATGGTACAAAGGTAAGCTGTAAACTGCCGGAGGTAAAAAAAAAACAACTGAAAAATACAGTACATTTCAGAGTTATATACTGTGTTACTACACCCTCTTATGCATTATTTGGTAGTGATACACACAGCTCCTGTGCACAGAAGTTACACTGTATTCCTACAATGTGCACATAGTTTGAAAGGTTATTCTCTTTGGTACCAGTGCGTTTCATTCTCAAACACATCCGATTTACAGTTTCCATGTTGCCCACTGTCATTCAGAGCCCAGGGGGTAAATGCACAGTCTGCTCCGGGAGGGGGGGGTCTCATTCAGACGGTGATAGATCTCTGTTTCAATCGGATTTCTTTGCAAATAGGCTTGTTTTGATCAAACACAGAGAAGGTCAGATCCAATTATGTAAAATCGTTGTGTATTAGTACACTGTAAACAGAGTTTTACATCTTGACATTTTGAACTCTTTACAGGTGTGTGTTGCTTCTACCAAAACGTGGATGGTCTTGTTTTGATCAGTAGACTGTCTGGTTCCAGAATATGTCATAATTGTCAATATTTTCTGAGATTTTTTATTCCTACTCAGACCAAGTATCCCCCCACCGCCCCATTTCAGAATGTGGAGGGGGGTGGGGGGGCTTAAAGGCGGGGGGATATAATCAAAATGTTCACTTCAGCAAATGCTTCACATCGTTAGAAAGCTGAGAGTCTCAGCTTTACTGCGATACCAAACACTTGCCATACAACACAACAGTGAAGAGTACACTTGGGATTTAAGAGAAGCACATGGATCTGGTACCAGAGGGGTTTGTCAGCTTAAGGGGTTACATTGTTAAACAAAACTATTCCATTATTTTTTTTTTTATCTCCCATTGTTTATTTGTTCTATGCTTTAATTTCTGAGTACACTGAGACATTAAACTTATGGTATAAGTTGCCCTGGATAAGGGCATCTGCCAAGAAATAAAAATAATAATAATCTATATATATATATATATATATATATATATATATATATATATATATATATATATATATATATATATATATATATATATGAGTAATGCAAAATTCTTACAGGTTCGAGTTCCTCAAGCTCTTTGTCACAGAAAGTGTTTGAGAGTACTCCTGTACCCCCTTGCTGGTGCTTGCGTGGTAGTGATGTGGGCATCTGGTCCTTGTCTATGGGTCTTGGAGAGGGGACCTCTGATTGAGACTGACAATCCATCTCAGAGGGTACTGGGGTTGGAGGGTTGCTATACGCCAGGGCACATGGACAAAAAAACAAAGAACAATGAAAATAAATATGAAAACAGTCTGTCCCATCCACCATCATACCAGATTAGGGAGCCCTTCTAGAAATACAAGCAACCTTGAAATATACATATACACCGATCAGCCATAACACTGATAATCACGTTATCATGGCACCTGTCAGTGGGTGGGATATATTAGGCAGCAAGTGAACATTTTGTCCTCAAAGTTGATGGGCAAGTGTAAGGATCTGAGCGACTTTGACAAGGGCCAAATTGTGATGGCTAGACGACTGGGCCAGAGCATCTCCAAAACTGCAGCTCTTGTGGGGTGTTCCCGGTCTGCAGTGGTCAGTACCTATCAAAAGTGGTCCAAGGGAGGAAAATCGGTGAACCGGCGACAGGCTCATGGGCGGCCAAGGCTCATTGATGCAGGTGGGGAGCGAAGGCTGGCCCGTGTGGTCCGATCCAACAGATGAGCTACTGTAGCTCAAATTGCTGAAAAAGTTCATGCTGGTTCTGATAGAAAGGTGTCAGAACACACAGTGCATCGCAGTTTGTTACGTATGTGGCTGCGTAGCTGCAGACCAGTCAGGGTGCCCATGCTGACCCGTGTCCACTGCCGAAAGTGCCTACAATGGGCACATGAGCATCAGAACTGGACCACGGAGGAATGGAGGAAGGTGGCCTGATCTGATGAATCACGTTTTCCGTTTCATCACGTGGATGGCTGGGTGCATGTGCGTCGCTTACCTGGAGAACACATAGCACCAGGATGCATTATGGGAAGAAGGCAAGTCGGCGGAGTCAGTGTGATACTTTGGGCAAATGTCTGCTGGGAAACCTTGGGTCTTGCCATTCATGTGGATGTTACTTTGATATGTACCACCTACCTAAGCATTGTCGCAGACCATGTACACCCTTTCATGGAAACGATATTCCCTGATGGCACTGGCCTCTTTCAGCAGGATAATGCGCCCTACCACAAAGCAAAAATCGTTCAGGAATGTTGTGTTCCTCAGACCAACGAGTTCAAGGTGTTAACTTGGCCTCCAAATTCCCCAGATCTCAATCCAATCGAGCATCTGTGGGATGTGCTGGACAAACAAGTCCGATCCATGGAGGCCCCACCTCGCAACTTACAGGACTTAAAGGATCTGTTGCTAACATCTTGGCGCCAGATACCACAGCACACCTTCAGAAGTCTAGTGGAGTCCATGCCTCAACGGGTCAGGGCTGTTTTAGTGGCAAAAGGCAGACCTACACAATATTAGGCATGTGGTCATAATGTTATGGTTGATCGGTGTATATCTATGATATGGTATGTAAGAGCCAACACAAAGTTGGAAGCAGGCAGCAGCACTTGTGTCTGACCTGACATCAATGCTCATGCAAAACAACAATACTTTTACCATGTGCACCATGTGATTAATTCCTGTTTGACAGTGCAAATTTAGATGCATTGGATAGATGTAATGGTATATAAAATTAAAACTATATGCAGTCTCAAACCACAAAACTGCAAAGTTTAAACCTGGCTTATTATAAGTGGCTTATTAAATTACCAAGTAATTTTATCACTGGGAAATTCTTTATAGACCAGAATTCATAATGGAAAACTTGCTGCTGAAGAATACCATAAGTTCTTGAATATTATGGTTCCACATTCCTTAAAAGTTACAGAAGAAATTGAAAGTGTAACATTTCTATAGTAATATCAAAATAATTGACTAAAGTTAAAGTGCATAAATGTAATCCAAAAATATTCAATTTGCCTTCCAGTATGAAACTAATTTTACACAGTCTCTTGATTACCTACTGCCAAAAAAGTGGAGCATATTTAGATATTCCAACCTGTCATTAAACTCCGGCTTGCTGGGTGATCGTTGAGGAGAGTAGCAAGGGGTGCGGATTGTGTCCTCCACTCCGCACGGGGTTTCGTACTGACTAGTGTTTAAGACCGGGTTGCTGCTGGGGGTCTTGTAGATACTTTGTTCCCAGGCTTGACTGCTCTGTTCCAGTGATGAGCTGAAAGTTTTCCCCACCTCGTCGTCTTCTGTGCTGTCACTGTAACTGTCCCTTCGTGATGGAGACTTGAGCTGGAGTCTCTCCAGTGCTTCTTCGCCCTCCCCTGCCTTCCCCTCCCCTGCCTTCCCCTCCCCCTCCTCAGGGAAGCGATTACTCTGGTCCGCCTGCAACAAGGTCACTCTGCTCTGACTGGAGTCAAAGGGTTCTGAGAGCCCTTTTCTGAGGGAAGCCATAGGAGTCTGGAAGATGTAGAAAAGAAGCTCAAACCTATAAATCGCTGTTATTAATGCAGGACCTGACAGATTGCATTTACTTGAATCAACTGAAATTCTGCATACATCTTTTTAAAACTTTACTGATGTCAATTCTAATGAGCAGGAATTATACTCTATAGTTCAAAAATTAAATGTCAACAGGAAACATACAAGACTTGTACTTTAAAGTATTAAACTCTTAAAAGGCATAATAAATACCTATATTAATGTTAATTGTCATGAGTTGTCATGTTTTTTCTTGGATTATTATTCAGAAAGGAAATATAAGGGGTCAGATTTGCATATCTAATAAACATCATATTGATTAAGGTATTTATCTCCCTACCATTGATGTTGCATCTATATCTGGTAGAACTCCTGTTTGCGGTCGGCACAGAAGTAGAGTGACCTCCTGAGCAGACCCCCTTAGTGCTGATATGACTTCCTAAAAATCAACAAAGACAGTAATGCAGTGAGATAACAGTTAATACCAAAATACAATTTTTTAAAAATGGTAAAATCACATCTAACAGGTTAAAGCTAGGGTATGCAATGCTGAGAGGCCAGCAGTTAGCAAGCTTGTTATGAAAGCATAGAGCCCGCCCTCACTTCAGAGGCGTCTCCAAAGCCACGCCCCCTCCATCACACATGAACACATAAACAGAGCAGAGTCTCAGCGCCAAGAGGAGAGATGTGTGGGTGGAATCGAGCGCAGTGGTTTCAGATTACCTCATGTCTCTTTCACAGCTTAGACATTACAATAAGAATGAACGTAAACATCTTATTTACGGTTATTATGTTTTTAAAAATAGTAGTTGCGGCTCGCCTTTCATTCTCACGCTCGCTCTGCAAAGCATCAAGGTTCCCGCGCTGATGACGTGTGATTGTCTGCGTGAACAAGTTGCGCGGCGGTATGCAAATATAGATTGACAGACAGGAAGGACATCCTATCATTACATTTGGATCGAATGCAATGATTGGTCGATCGTTTTTTAGTCCTGTCCCTTCCACAGAAGATATATATATATATATATATAGATATATATATACACTCACCTAAAGGATTATTAGGAACACCATACTAATATGTGTTTGATCCCCTTTCGCCTTCAGAACTGCCTTAATTCTACGTGGCATTGATTCAACAAGGTGCTGAAAGCATTCTTTAGAAATGTTGGCCCATATTGATAGGACATCCAGGGCACGAAGCTCCCGTTCCACCACATCCCAAAGATGCTCTATTAGGTTGAGATCTGGTGACTGTGGGGGCCAGTTTAGTACAGTGAACTCATTGTCATGTTCAAGAAACCAATTGGAAATGATTCGACCTTTGTGACATGGTGCATTATCCTGCTGGAAGTAGCCATCAGAGGATGGGTACATGGTGGTCATAAAGGGATGGACATGGTCAGAAACAATGCTCAGGTAGGCCGTGGCATTTAAACGATGCCCAATTGGCACTAAGGGGCCTAAAGTGTGCCAAGAAAACATCCCCCACACCATTACACCACCACCACCAGCCTGCACAGTGGTAACAAGGCATGATGGATCCATGTTCTCATTCTGTTTACACCAAATTCTGACTCTACCATCTGAATGTCTCAACAGAAATCGAGACTCATCAGACCAGGCAACATTTTTCCAGTCTTCAACTGTCCAATTTTGGTGAGCTTGTGCAAATTGTAGCCTCTTTTTCCTATTTGTAGTGGAGATGAGTGGTACCCGGTGGGGTCTTCTGCTGTTGTAGCCCATCCGCCTCAAGGTTGTACGTGTTGTGGCTTCACAAATGCTTTGCTGCATACCTCGGTTGTAACGAGTGGTTATTTCAGTCAAAGTTGCTCTTCTATCAGCTTGAATCAGTCGGCCCATTCTCCTCTGACCTCTAGCATCAACAAGGCATTTTCGCCCACAGGACTGCCGCATACTGGATGTTTTTCCCTTTTCACACCATTCTTTGTAAACCCTAGAAATGGTTGTGCGTGAAAATCCCAGTAACTGAGCAGATTGTGAAATACTCAGACCGGCCCGTCTGGCACCAACAACCATGCCACGCTCAAAATTGCTTAAATCACCTTTCTTTCCCATTCAGACATTCAGTTTGGAGTTCAGGAGATTGTCTTGACCAGGACCACACCCCTAAATGCATTGAAGCAACTGCCATGTGATTGGTTGGTTAGATAATTGCATTAATGAGAAATTGAACAGGTGTTCCTAATAATCCTTTAGGTGAGTGTATTTTTACATTTAGACCACTTAAATTACTGATTACTATCAGGATGTGAAGAGACTTTCAACCAGTATAACAAAAAATGTTTCTGGAAAAGATTGCATACCCTACCTTTAAGTAATATATTTTTAAATTGAGATGTTTTTTCAGAAAAATTAACACAAAGCTACCCTTTTTTAGTATGATAGTAGAAATAATCAGTTAAACCTTAATTTGAATAAAGATTTCATCTGCTCACAAAGAAATATTAAATTGACTTTTGACAGGTTTGGTGTTTTTCCCCTTCAGTTAAAAAATATTTAGTACCAATTCCTCATTTACAAAAGACACTAGCACAACCAAAGTGAAAAATAATGTTATAATTCTTATTGTCTGCATTATAAATCTCAATAAATTATTCTTAGTTTCTGTGTTATTTATAAAGTGTATCCAAAGATTTTCTCAACTGTGACCTTCGATGACTCAGTAAGTCCAAATTGAGAACTACATAATTCTTATGGAATATAGGTAAAATGGTAGGTTTTACGTTAAAATACATTGAAAGATATTTATGTTCAAGAAACTTCTATTCTATTACAAGCAACACATCTATATGATCTTTTTTTTTTTTTTTTTAGCAATTGGTATACGGTAAAATAACTACAGGCAACCCACACATTTATGACCAATCTGGTTCCTGGAAAACTGTTGTAATTAAAGATGTCATCATACTAATCCTTTTTCTTATTCCCATAAGCGAAATGTTATAAATGATGGCTCCATTCCTGGAAACCCATTTCCTGCCCAAAGTGACTACAGCAACTTAGGAAATGTAATAATAGTAATGTATGCACCTTTACATTTATTAACTAAAACTAAACATTTTATTATGTAGGATTGTTAGAGAAAAACAGAAAGGGAGGGGACTCTTCCTCTTCTCAGACATGCTGAACAGCAAAAATAGTTCAAATAATGCACATTAACTATAAAGTGAAGAGCAATGTGGCAGAGATGCGTGCAGTTCAAGAAAGAGCTGCGAACCTGTGAGCCTGATGTGCATTTCCTGTTTTGTGATGATTAGTGGAGTCTGCGTCCTATGCAGTTGTAAATGCAAAGCTGCAGACATAAATATGGGGGTTTTAGGGGCTATCAAAATATGATTTTTAACTGGTGACAATGTTTTAACTTAGTATACGCCCAAATATTTTGCACTGTAAACAAATAGCTTTCCAACAAACATAACCCTTCTACTTTTTACTGGATTACTATGGACCCTATAACAGTTCTATGTAGTCAAGCAGTTAACAATATGACGTACGTGTTGTGAAAGTCCTTTCAATGGAGTTTGATTAACACGGAGGATGACATCACCCACTTCAATCTGACCACTCTCAGCAGCTGGTTGTGCTGGGAACAGCTTTTTCACCCTCACCATGCTGGCCCCAGTTGGCTCATTGGGCAGGTTCTCCTCTCTGCTGAAACTGAACCCCAGGCCTGAAGTATTCTTCAGCAGTTTCACCTCAAAAATGTTGTCTGTGAAGATTAATGCAACGCAGCACTAAGTGAATTTTACAATAAATAATGAGGATGCTTACAGGTCTTACAGATGCCCCTCCAAAAAATTAACTATCATATTAGTTTGAATAAAGCTGTGAAATCTATTTTAACATTTTAAAGACAGATCCAGTACTTTTAATAAATTTACAGCAGCCTTAAGTTTGAGGTGGTCATCTGCTATATCCAGTACAGGGTCACAGTGATCTGCAGCTTAACCTGGCAGTCAAAGGGTGCAAGGCAGGGTACACCCTGGACAGGATGCCAATCCATGACAGGGCAGAAAACACACACACGCCACATACGCACAAAAGGGCAATTTAAAGTAGCCAATCAACTGAAGCAGCAGATCTATGGCACTTGGGAGGAAACCAGAGCACTGGGAGAAAACCTACATGGACATGGGGAGGACATGCAAACTCAACAGGCTGGAATCAAACGGGAGTCCTAGGAGGTGAGACAGTAGGTCTCGGGGGGATTGCAACCTCCCAAATTAATCAAGGGGAGATTTAAAGGTCATATGGATAGTCCATAAATAAATACAATATATTGTGTTTGAATGATTTATAAACTGGTATCTTGCTGCAGGAACTCTTCAAGCAGTTTAGTTCGCTTGCCAAGCACCAATTCCAGCCTTACAAGAACATCAACAATAGTGATACTCTGAAAAGTATCTAATATTTAATTGGAAAATAAAAGTAATATAAATTATTAATATATATATATATATATATATATATATATATATATATATATATATATATATATAATATATAAATGGTCTGTTTAAATTTCAATATGATACTGCAGAGTCATGAACATTTCTGGACAAAGGGGAGAAATTCTTAGAGTTTCAAAGGGTTAGGCAGTCAATTAAGAGAAAAACACTATCTGAAGGCCTTAGGCCGTGTCCACCAAAGCGTTTTCCACAGCTGAAAAACGCCCGGCGCTCGTCTGAAAGCGCCCGACTGCGAGCACTTGACAGAGCTTTGGAGGCGTAGCACTGTTTCATTGCTGTGATACAGAATATCCGCGGAAGTAATGTGTTGAAGTACCTGATGTCGCAGATAGTTTATGTTGCTAACAAATACTGACTGTACAATGTCGGCACAAGGGAAGGCTGACGCGTGTAGAGAGAGGATGGACGGGCGGTGTGGTTTTTGTCCCGCCCCTCCTTCGCTGTGATTGGATGGCTGGGTAAAAAGTGACAGTGTCGAGCGCTGCGTTTTACCCGAAGTTGAACATTTTTCAACTCTCGGCGACCAGAAAAAAAACGTGCGGCGCTTGGCGCTCAGCGTGAAAAAGACACTCAGTGCCGCGTCACGCAGCCGGCGTTTTAAAAACACAGCGCTCCCATTGCAAACAACTGAAAAAACACGCCAACCTCAGGAAAAAACGCTTTGGTGGACACACGGCATTAGGCTTGTCATTTCTTTATAAGGAACATCTATAAAATCAACCTTATCCTTGTCATTACTTCATAACTAACATTGACATCACAGTGTTCATAGCAGAATAAGTGTCATGGATAATGTATTACAGCAGATTGCTGTTTCCTCACCATCAGTAACAAAGCTGTACTGTCTGGCATCTCTATGTGCTTTTTGTTTCTCTGTTTGTTCAGCCTGGTCACTGGGCACTGATGGAGGGGTGCATTGTGGGGTGACTGGAGCATGTACATTAGCCAAAGGAAGCTGGCCTTTTTCCAACAACAGGTGAACCACCTGAAGTAAATGTCAAGCAGAAAAAAAGACTTGTAAAATGAAAACAAAATGCTTGTAAAACCATGTTACATTTAGGAAATGTAACTGAATTTCTCAAACCATAATACTTGGGATTTTCTCAATATATACACATACTTCATACATAATACATAGTCATAACAAAAAAATATTGTATTGACATTTGACTTGGAGACAAAAACGTGTCTCCTTAATAATTCAAGTAGCTCTTGCCACTGTACAATATGCTTGAAATAAGGTTGAAGATCCATGGCTATATTTGCTTCAAAGCATCTTTAACCCTATCTTGGTAGTAGTTAAAAAAAAAAAGTTGGAAAGACACCCCTTTTTAAGATTATTTTTTATATACTGCAAATATCTAGCATGTGTACAAGGTTTAATAGTATAACATTGTTATAAATGAATTTGTTTTAGAAACAATTCTGCCAAACTTACAGTACATTAGGTAGACACTGTAAATGTGTAAACTGATCTCATAATCCACTGCACAATCACATTTTAGACAACCTGACAAATAGCTTATTTTTAGGACTTAAGTTACAAAACCATGATTTGCTACACATTTATGTACAAAAATTAAAGAGGATCAACCTGGGAAAGTTTTCAGGGTAAAAAACAAACAAAACTAAACAAATACATCTCCTATAGGTCAAAATGTATATTCTGTCTTGTATATATTACACACACACATTAATATGGGTGTAAATTATGTTAAGAATTTTGTTAATGAACAAAAAATGTTGTAGTAAGGAATGTATTGATTTTTTTTATTTTATTGTAAAAGTCCATACAAACACTCACTTAAACTTAAATATGATTTATGCTTCAATGAGCTAGCTTCCCTAGCAATACTGATTTGTCAGAAGGAAACGTATCATCCTGCTGCAAGATGACCCTCAGGATAATCAGAGCAGAATAATGAATTCTCCACCCACTGAGTGTTGTAAAGATATGCAGTTACTGTAGAGGTGATCACCAACTCATAAAAAGAAGAGAAGAAAAATAAGAGTAGAAGCAAGGGGATGATTATCAGCTGGAATTATTGCTCACTTGGCCAGTGTCTCTCAAAGTCTCCACAGCCTGCTTGTGACTCGCACCATCCAGGCTGCTTCCGTTAACAGCCAAAACTCGGTCACCTGACAGAAATAAAAGCAACCTGAATTTCTGAATTCCTAATGAGCTAGTAATAAGTATACCTTTCTCTTATTGTCGAGTTGTCTGACTGTGATTGCCATTTTAAAAATGACACTACTTGTAAGTGTACTATTGGACCTTTTGTTACAACAGAAAACCCTTTCCAGAATCACAGAATGATTGCAAAAACACAAAGGCTGACAGTGAAAGCTGCAGGCAAACCTGGAAACTATTACAAAACAATTCATACAGAATCAGATTGTGATTATAATTGAAATGCATTTACTTTCTCAAAGGAAAAGAAAATATATATTCGGTATTTTACTGCTGAGGTTTCGGATTAAAATATCACATAACACTACAAATGGGCTTACATCCATTTTACTGGATCAGCAGGTCAGTGTCACTACCTGTATTTGAACCTGTGATCATTCATTTAGTCTCTTAAAACTATGTGATTGAAGCCCAGACCAAAAATCAAAATTTAGACCAACAGACATTTCAGGAAAGGTTTAACAATTTATGAATTCATTCCTTCCACTTTAAAGTCAGAATGGAAGATGGAAGTGACAATGGATGCCTAACCCTGGAGAAAGGTTTATTTAAATATCTGTAATCACAACGCACCCTTCTGTATCCTCCCATCAAGTTCAGCGGCTCCTTTCGGAATGATAGCCTTGACATAAATCCCACCATGCCTCACACTGGTATTAACACCACCCTGGAATGGAAGAAAAAACAACTACTCACATGAGCAAATACAAAATTGTCAGTAATCATATTAAAAATGTCAAGTGATCCCACTTTGATTTGATTTAGCAAGTTAAGTACAATTTGTTTTAATTTCTGTAAGCAAAATTAAGTCAAAAGCAATGCATTTACATAATTCAAATGCAAGCACATGACAGGATTTGTTTTGATACCTCATTTCTGTTTGGAGAGAAGATATTTTCCTAATCAAAAAAGTAGTGAAGTTAGATTATCAAATGTATATATTTCTGGTTTCCCTCGAACATTAAAAAAATCAACTGTGTGATGAATGTACTACTTTCACATATCTTACTGCTGAAAAACAATTGCATGAAGAATGCAATTAAGTAACAGAAATATAATGCTCTTGTATCTTACACGCTTTAGATCTGTAAGATACAAAAAGTGTCATGCAGAGGGACATTCAAGTTTTTCTACTTTCCAGATTTTTTAAATAGCCAGCAACAGAAATCCATGTTGTAAATGTATTAATAGGGTTATCAAGCACTATGCTATGCCATGCTTGTGCAATTAAATAAGTCGTCGTACTCATTTTGAAGATTTAATATGGATTTTTGTTGTGTTCAGTCTTTAAATGATAACATGCAAAGTGCCAAACATCACACTCTTCCCCCCCCCCCCAACAACTATCAAACAAGGCCAAGCACTTCACATGCAGCAAGGCTACAGACAACACACAGTTACAAGTTAAGAAAAAAGAAAGTGAAGTGTGAAAACCTTGCCGAACAGTACCGTGACACTTATGCCCAGGCTGTTGTCCTTTTTGGACAATTGTACGTCAAAAAGATCTCCTGGCTTGAGATCTTTGACACCTTGGGCATTACCATTTAATTTTCCCATGGTGTTGGTAGGAGATAACCCCTGTGAACAGAAAACACAACACAAATGAAAGAAAGCTGGCATTTCAATAGAGTTAGAAATAAAAAAAAACAGTTTTTTAAAAGTGTTTCAGTATTTTTTTCTAAAAGGATTATAGATTTACAAAAATATTAACCCCCCCTAGCTGGGTCATTCTCATGAAACCATTGGAATACCATGGCAGTAATGATTTAAAATACAAAAAATGTAATTTAATAGTATAACAAAATATCATAATAAAGATAATAGTGTTATCTACCTTGCACAAAGAGTAATTTCAACATTGGAATTAATTATTTTTGAATTTTATTGCATTTTCTGCTGAAATTCTCATTACCGCAATGCGTCCCGCTATGTCTGAATGTATGTTATGTTGTAATTTAAACAGAGTAAAATGAAAATATTCTGAAAAAAATAAATGGATGTTATACTACATGTTTTCAAATGACAGAAAAATTATTAACTGAATGTTCATGTATAATAATAATGAAAAAATTGTGGCATGATCTGACAAAGAAGCAACATGAAGAAAAAACAGTGGCGGGAAAACTCAAAAAGGTGTAGGGATCCCTAAAATGTTTTATTTTGAATTACAATGCATTTTTATTTTGAATGTAACTTGTCACACTGAGCGAAATAGTTGAAGAGTGTTTAAAATGTTCTTTATTTAATAATTAGATTTCATTTTATTTTCTTATGACGATTTATGTCATGTGAAATATGTAATCTACCAAAATGCTTTGTGGTAGTTTCCTGGGTTTGTTTCTTGGGGTTAGACCAATATGAAATATTATTCAATTGAGGTAGTGTTTTACTGACCAATCAATGAGTAGTTTATTGGTTGGGTTCCACCTGTTCATGTGGGAAGGAGTGATTTCTCCAGGGAAACGAAAAAGTTAACACGCATCTGATCCTCTTCTCCAGTTTGTTCGTTTTGGAGACTAACATATTTCAAATATAAAGGCCCAAAACGACAAGAAACTGAGCCATGAGTAAAAGAGCGTTTGTGTAAACATTATTTCATACCTTGAGTGAAGGTATTGTGAATTTTGTGTAGAACACTGTGCTCGCAACATCATTTGCCATGTGAGTGAGTGCAGAGCAATGACTGTTCGTGACTATTTCAGTGATAACTATCAGTAAGAGAACTTCAAACAGTGTATGCTGAACAGTTGATCATCTATAGCATTTTATTCACTTTGGGCATCGGACAGCTGAACAGATTGATCGGAGTGAGTTTCCTTGAGACTTGATTCTCCAGACGTGCACCACGTTTTCATTCCACGTGGGACGGGAGGCTTATGTTCTGAGATTACTGTTAACTGAATTGTAATACTGTAGGTAATTTTGGGTTAAGGTATATTTAAAATTTGGGAAGTGAAACAAATTTAAGAAACTTATCACTCTTATTTTATTTCATTTTGTTTCTTTAATTTTTGAATCTAGATTTGAAGGGAAAATTGGGTTTAAGGGGAAGAGCATAAAGAGAATAAATATTGTAATTTTTCATATATATTTCTAGAGAGATCTCATAAGTGATTTAAATTGATCATAAAGTTTCTCTAGTGGAGGCACCGCGCTAAAACAATAGTAACCGGAAATTGGTAAGCTTATGTATCTATTCCAGCCCACTCACTATTCTGCTGGGAGCCCAGGTTCTTGTTTATTTGTTTATCTTTATATTCATTGAATGTCCCATATAGTTAAGAAAGGGTTACAAAGGTATTACAGAAGAAAGAAACTGCTAAAAGCTGTATTGGACATAACACCATCTAGCAAGGAAGATGATACACTTCAACATGTTCAAGAAGCAAATGAAGTTATTCAAAATCTTCAAGAAGACACAGCCTCCCCAAGAGAACAGCCATTCTCACCTCAGCAGGAAAATGTCCCTGCCATCAACTCAACTCCTAAAAGAAGAGCGACATATCTATAGACACCAGGACCAATGAAGACATCTACCCCAAAGGAATCACAAAAAAAGAGAAACAGAAGAAAGAAAACTATAAAAATTGAGGTCAAAGCTGCGCTACACAGAAGAGAAGACCAAACAGATAGTCAACCTGATAGAAAAGACCTGAGATGAGGAAGCAGGTAATTGTCAACATGGAAGGCAGGGAGGTCCAGAAGAAAACTAGAGAGGTCATCAGAGAACATTTCCCAGTAACAGCCAGAGAAGACTAATGTGCACACTTGTTAGCCGCTTCCTTTAAATTGAGAAAAAGGGCCAGATATTCTGTGAGAGAGCCTTAGCGGACACTATGGCAAATCTTCATAGAAGATTTCTATCTGAGAATCCAAGACACAACCATTCCAAGGCTTAATTCTTTAAACCTAAGCCATTTTGGATTGGCCAGCGAAGAGTCACAGACAGAAACATGTGCTTGCAAAACACATGAAAACTTTGGCTTGAAGATTAAGAAGCTGCACCAGCTTGAAGTCATAGAAACATCATCCCCAAGGTAGACTGTACAGGCCAGTGTGTGTAGTGACAATGACATGTCCTGCATGCACAGGACATGCAGCAATTGCAAGCATAAGAGACATTTCACACAACACTGGATCCTTCAATGAAAGGAAACAATCGTATTGGAGGAGTGGGTCCTTGTACAATATGATGGAGAACTGTTCCCTGGCACCATCACACAGGTATGGTAATATTTTATGGTATGGACACGTCATGTTGTTAATGATAAATCCTCAGTCCTATTAAGTATTTTTTGTTTTACTTTTTTTCCAGATTGGCAATGGTCAATACATGAGATAGACCTAGGAGTCTATGTGGACTCCTCACTTTCTCCATCCAAACAGTGTGGGGACACAATAAAAAAGGCAAACACAATGTTAGGGTGTATTGTCAAAAGTGTAAAGTTTAGAACAAGGGCAGTAATGTTCAGACTGTACAATGCACTAGTTAGAGCTCATCTGGATACTGTGTACAGTTCTGGGCTCCACACTTCAAGAAAGATATCGCTGCTCTAGAGGCAGTTCAGAGGAGAGCAACCAGACTTATTCCAGGTCTGAAGGGAATGTCCTACTGAGAGACTGAGGGAACTGAACCTTTTCACCCTGGAACAGAGGAGACTACATGGGGACTTGATTCAAGTCTTCAAAATCATGAAAGGCATCGACCACATCAAACCAGAGGAGCTTTTTCAGATCAGCAGGGACACACGGACCCGGGGACACAAATGTAAATTGGGCTTCAAGGCAATCAAAACGGAAAACAGGAGACGCTTCTTCACACAGAGAGTCATCACAATCTGGAACAAACTCTCCAGCAATGTGGTTGAAGCTGAAAATTTGGGAACATTTACATAGACTGGATAGGATCCTTGGATCACTTAGTTATTAAAGGACACCAAACGAGCACGATGGCTCGAATGGCCTCCTCTCGTTTGTAAACTTTCTTATGTTCTTATACGAGGTCGATACTATGAGTTGTACTGAAGCGAACACATTTTTCATTCCATCCATCAGATTTGAGGGAGAAAAGCCATCATCCCAGAGCCACAACCTGCCACATCCTCAGCTCGACACTTCTGTGTGTTGCCTGAGATCTGGGCAAAGTACACAAACAAATGTGTGTAAAACACTGGAATTGGAAGGGGGATTGACAAGGTAGCAGGAGGCGTTGGGGTGGTGACTAGACTGTGATGGTTACCACCATACAATGGCCAAGTGCACCCTACCTCCAAGTTGATCTCATTACCGTGAAGCGGAGGGCCAGTTAACCCCCTGGAGTGTGGTTAACTGATTTATCCTGCTTATACCACAGCTACCTTGCCAAAGTAATTAGTTCACAATCATTTTGAAGTTTAGAAACAAATGTATTTGAGACACAACCAGTCAACATTGGGGGGACAAAATAGTACCTGCTCCCAAATGGACTACTTCCATGAATTAGAAGTGTATGGTATGTGCATTTATACTTGTTTGATATTTTAGCTGTGCACAAATTATACACATCTCCTCTGTGGTATTTGCCCTAGGTGGTCGGTTATTTTTCAGTGCCGTGGTAATATGGTATATGTGTTTTTAGCATATGTTCTAATGTTGCCCTGTTTAGCACTGTTCTAATGCTGTTGTATGTGTTTTTATGTGTTCTCTGTTTTTAGCCTATGTATGTTATGTACTTTTGAAGCACTGCAAAATGAAATTGATTGAACTTGAATCCATGATTGTGCCAATATTATCTCATTTATTTTCTACATTAAATTTTATAATGTTTTTAACCATACCTCTGTCTTAGTACACTTATTATCATTACCAAAATCATCAACCTCATTTCTGAAACCTATGTATCATTACCGCAACATGTGTTCATTTAATGAATGGAAAAATAGTAGTTTGCTTTTAAATGCATGTGCAGAATCTATACGTTATGTTCTTTCAGGTTTGCCACGTCATTTTGAAAATATGTCAGGTTTCAATGAAATATAAAAAAAAATTAGGTTGTTGATTGCGGAAGGTGTTGCGGTAATGAAAGAAATCAGTCAAAATCAAATAAAAATATAAATTTAAATACATATATTATTTCAGAGTTTCAAGTAACTGTGCATGACTTAATTTTTTAAAAATGTGAAAATGTATTAGCTTTCCTAATAGTCTTGATGTTTTCAGACAGTTGCGGTAATGAGATTTTTAAGGACTTGTTTTGGAAAATACGTTCAAAAAGGTGTTAATTTAAAAACATTTACTGATAATTTAACACTCACAAACACTTCAGACCTTGTTATTAAAGCCTAAAAAGGAAATTAGTTGATATACATTTTTAAAATTTTCATGTTTGGAATCTTTGAAACCAAGATTCACCCAGCTGTGTTTATTTATGTTAATGTTATTATTTTTTTAATCTTGCCTCACTTTTTAAAATAAGGGATTATCATTACCTTTTTGAGGTTTTGTTTCTCCCGACTACTTGAGTATGTATCTTCATCCATGTCCGAGTCACCTCTGTCTGAATCATCTGGATCGTTAGTAGTCTCTGGAATTCTTCCTTTCCAGGTTTTTGGTGGCAAAGCTGGTGCAGACGTGTCAGGAGCCATAGCCATTTCGGAATGGTAAGGGGGCGGGTCAGTTGTTCCATCAGGAATCTGGTACCTACTAAAACCATTCATGCGAGTCTGAGAAAGATTTGCACTTTCAGTTCTGGAATCCTGGGAACTCATGCTTTCTTTCAGTCGGCCAACAGACACTGCAGACTGAGAGGCTGGTCTGGGGGGACTCGGAGCCCCGCTGAGTTCTTCTGATGAGGAATTGTCTTCACCCTCTTCTCTCCACTTAGGTGACCTTGCACGACTCCTGCTTTTGTTATGGGACACACCTGAAGAAGAATCTGAATGGAAAAAAAGGTAAAAAAAGGGATCATCAAGGTTGGGCAAACTCAGTTATCTGCATTTTTATATAAACTGAGCCCCCAGTCACCCAGTTTTGCTTTTCTTTTATTATCCTGTTTTATACTTTTTCCTAATGTATACTAGTAAATATAGCACTTGTAAAGCCTAATATGACTCATGGTAGGGGAACTGAACAAATGGAAGGTTATCTTTCGAGTTTGAAGCAATGCCCAAGTGGGAGGGGTTTTCAGCGCACATCGCAGGAACGTATCGAAGACATTTGTCTATCAAAGCTGCCATTGGCCCTTGTACTCAAACAGGACTCTTCAAATTCTTGTTTGTATAAAAGGTGATGTCTGCACAAAGAATTCCTCTTTTTGCCCTTTGCCTTGGTTCATCAAGACGCATAAGAGAGCCCTCTGTGTTTATCCAAACCAGAAATCTGTGCGTTTCGGTTGGCTGGCAGTACATACTGTGCTTTCCTTCCACCTACTCTATACAGTTGTGTTGTTGTGCTATTTTAATTTTATTTAAATTAGCCATGCTGTTTAGTTCTGTCCACACCATGGAAGTCCGTCCGGGCCTCGATTCATCTCGGCTTTCAAACGACTACTAGTCGTTAAATAATAATATTATTATTCAGGCTAATTCGCTGTGTTGGTTTCTGTCCACAGGACTTTTTCCTCCACAGCGAGAGCACACGCAGTGGCAGTAATAGCTGAGGCCAGGCCACCCGGCCTAAGCCTCAGTCTGACGTAGGAGACCTTGTCTGTGAGAGGTGACCCTCCGCTGGCTTGCGCCCGCACTACAACCCACGACTGCAGCTGTTGGAGGTCTCGCTCTTCCAGTTTACTGGATTCAGCTCTGCTGAGCTCACTCATCAGTGTAGTGGTTCTGGTGTGTTAAACCCTGC
Source organism: Amia ocellicauda (assembly GCF_036373705.1). Taxonomy (NCBI): domain Eukaryota; kingdom Metazoa; phylum Chordata; class Actinopteri; order Amiiformes; family Amiidae; genus Amia; species Amia ocellicauda. The sequence goes on from NC_089857.1 coordinate 23,763,323, forward strand.
TTCAGCTGGTGGTTTTTCTACTGTTAGCCCTCTGAATTCTGAACAGTGCGTCGCCCAGTGTCCCTGGTACAACCCCTTACCCCCAGGCACCGGCACACACATTGCGACTAGGCCTGTACGGCCCACACGGCGCTTGCAGTGTGCAGTGCTTTGTTCGGCACACTTCAGCGGTGCTTGATGTCACTCCTCGGGACCTCCCGTGTTGTTGCCACAAAAAGAAAAGGCACAACTTAGAGGTAGAAGTGTTCTCTGGTTTCTCGACCCAGTCCAGTAATGTGTGGTCAGCATGTAGTGCCCCTCCCCCACTGTGTTGTGTTGTGTTGCCAGTGGAGACGTGCTTACAGAGGAAAGTGCTGCTAGGCGCTCCACTGTCGCGAGAGCACCTCGGCTGCTGATGTGCCTTCGGTACCTGCACTGACTGGAGCACTTGCTGCGCTCACATTGTAGTGCGCGTGCGTGGTACTGACGGGATGGAGAGACCCCGTTCCTCCTCCTCCCGCCCCCGCAACTGTGCCACACATTACCCGCTTGGAGTGGCGACGTGGTCTGCCCCTGCTGTCCGGGACCGGTCCCAGTCACGTCCTGGAAGCCAGCTTCGCCGCTGCGTCGTCAGGCTGTCCTCCTCTCTAAGCGAGGGTGGGGCTTCGGTGGATCCTGCTTTCAACCTTGCCCTTAGGCCGTGTGTCCACCAAAGCGAGGTCGGCGTATTATTTCCATTGTTTGCAGTGGGAGCACCGCATTTTTAAAACGCTGGCAGCGTGACAGGGCCCATGCTGAGCGCTGGGTGTTTTTTTCTGGTCACCGAGAGTTGAAAAATGTTCAACTTTGGGTGAATTCAGCGCTCGTCACTGTCACTTTTCACCCAGCCGTCCAATCACAGTGGAGGAGGGGTGGGACAAATACCACACCGACCGTCCGTCCTCTCTCTCTACGCATTTCAGCCTTCCCTCTATCTTGTGCTGACATTGTACAGTCAATATTTGTTACCAACACAAACTATCTGCGACATTAGGTACTTCAACACATGACTTCTGTGGACATTCCGTATCATAGCACTGAAATAGCGCTTTGGTGGACACACGGCCTTAGCGCCTCTGTCAGGCCATTGACTACTGGGGCTTCTGTCCCACTGCTGCCAGTGACAATTAGGGGACAGAGAAGGAGGCCCGCAGAGAGGCGTCCCCGGGCCCCCTCCCCCTCCTCTTCTTAACCATCGGTCTCATCTCCTCCAAGACGTCGGTGCAGGGGCCCCAGGTTTTGCGGACATGGGGCGAGATGCTGCCATTCTGGCTCTCAACATTAGAATGGATCAGATCTGCGCACTACTTGCTGCGCAGGCGGCCCGAGTGCCTCCCCCCTCCTCCTACTGCATCTGCCATTCCACCGGCAATGTCTATGGAGTCTAAGGGGAGCCTATATGTCCTCTCCCCTTAGACTGTCCAGTCAGCAGGCGACCTGGTGAGATGATGTCATCTCCCTCAGCCCTCATGGGGGGAGTCCAATTTGGAGGCGGATCTGAGGGAAGATGTGGTTTTCTCCCCTCCTCCTCTGACAACCTCAGCTGCGCTCCATAAGAGCAGCCCAACTCCTGGGCATCTCCAACACAGCAGCGGACATCCTCTCTCGGGGAGGCCCCCCATTGTCGGAATAGTGCCTCCACCTGCTGCTAATTCAGCAGCTTTGGAGCCGCTATGGCAGGGCAGAGGTGGACCACACATTGTCGCCCATGATTCTCTGTTCGGGATCAGTAAGAGACCCTGGGGATCAATGCGCTAGCCCACACGTGGCCGTGCGGTCTCCTCTACGCATTACCACCGTTCCCACTAATCACAGTGGTTTTGAAGAAGATCAGGCAGGAACAAGAGATCTGCTGGTAGCACCTTGCTGGCCCCGCAGACGGTGTGTGGACCTGGTTTCTCTCTTGGTCAGAGAGCCTTGGCAGCTTCCCCTGTGGGCGGACTTGCTGTCCCAGGTGCAAGGCACACTGTGGCATCCCAACCCGAGCCTGCTCCAGCTCTAGCCCTGAGCGGGATCGCCTGATGGCATGGGGTGGTCTGTCAGACGCAGTAGTGGCTACTATTCAGTTGGCGAGAGCTCCCTCTATGAGGTCGCAGTACTCCTACTGCTGGTGGACTTTTCAAACTTGGTGTCAGGAGAAGTCTCATGACCCAGTTAATTGTCATTCTGCAATTCCTGCAGGAGCTGTTGGACCAAAGCAAGTCCCCATCCACGCTCAAGGTTTATTTGGCTGCCATCTCCTCATGTCATGTCAGGATTGATGGCGAGCCTCCGGGCTTTCATTTTTTGGAGGCGCATTTTCTGAAAAGAGGCCTACCCTCACTCCTTCTCTGCCCGCATGGTGCCTTGATATAGTGCTGGACGCACTTTCCAAGGCCCCATTTGAGCCCTTGCAGTCAGTTGACCTCAGATTAGTGTCACTGAAGACGGTGTTTTTATTGTTAGACAAAACGCATGAGTTATACGACCTGTCCTTTCACCCTGCGTATGTCTGTTTTGCAGGAGATGGTTTCAGGGTTACGCGTCCCTTTTTCAAGGTGCCCCTCTGGCAGACATCTGTGCGGCTGCGAGTTGGGTCTCATCACACACCTTTCTTCGGTTCTACAGGCTGGATGTGATGGGCCCGGTTCCTTCTATTGGGAATCCAGTGTTGGCTTCAGTTGAGCCTCAGCAGCTCATCAAGCACTGGCTCCTGGCTTTTCTATCCCTGTCTGCGCCTGTTGAGCGTGCTTGGGAAAAGTGATGCAGAACCGTTTTCCCTTCCTAACGGACTGTGACTTGTATATAGTTCATTCTGTAGGCAGGAGTGCATGTGTTTTTATACCCATACCCTGTTCCTTTGTCAGCAGGCCTATGACCCTGCCCTAGCTATGCTAGCTGTGTTGAGGGCCGCTGCTGCTGTGTCTAGCGGGAGGCTTTGAGTTTACTCGTGCCCCGCTGTGTATATAGTTAATTTATTGACATCAGTAGAGCATCTGTTGCCACTATCTGCTGGTCGGCAGTGTGTAACGTGCTCCTGTGTCCTGCGTGCGGTGCATGAGCTGGCTCCTGCATCCTGCAATGTATATAGATAATTGGAATAGACAGTTGAGCTTGTCCGCTCCTTATTAAACTGAGTGTGGACAACTGCTCCTGTTGTTAGTGAGGGCACGTTGTGCCTCGCTATGTATATAGTTCCTTTGCCAGCAGGCTGTGGGGCCACTGCTGCGGTGTCCAGCGGAAGGCACTTGAGTTGGCTCTTGTTAACCCTCTGTGTTCATAGTTCCAATTTTTAATTGAATTATCCAGCAGTGGCTATCCAATCTGGTTAGCCTGCTGTATGTTGAGTACAGGGTGCGAGACTACATCCTGTGCTTATATGGTGTGGTCTTGGTTTTGGCCCCACTCCTACCCCTGCTAGTAGAGCAGGAGGCCGCTATTACTATGCTTCGCGGTAGGCACAAGGTTCTTGTTGCCCCATGGATACACCATTCGTTATTTCTTCCCAGGTCAGCATGAATGCGGTCTTCGTGTCTGGGCATCCAGGATGTGGCCTGTAGTAGGTACGCCTCGGGGCAAGCTCCCTTGCAATGGTTTGGTTATACTGTAACCCCTCCCCCTTGTGCAGTGCTTCTAACTTGAAAGATAACAATAGGTTGCGTATGCAACCGTGGCTATCTGAGAAAAGGATGCACTGCCCAAAGGTTGCAAGGTCACACAGGAGTTCTAGCTCCTGACAAAAACAGGAAGTCCTTGTGCAGACATCACCTTTTATACAAACAGGAAGTGGAAGGGTCCTGTTTGAGTGATGGGCACAAGGGCCAGTGGCAGCTTTGATATACAAATGTCTTCGATGCGTTCCAGTGATGCGTGCTGATAACCCCTCCCCCTTGGGCAGTGCTTCTTTGCTCAGATAACCACGGTTGCATACACAACCTATCATTTTATACATCAGGATTCATCTAAATAATTGGGGTTAATGCTCTTTGGGAAGAATACCTCATGATTGTGGTTATAGAGGATTTTTCTATACAATGAAGACTAAGGCACCGCTTTTAACACCTTTTACATTAGCGTGTCTGACAATATTTTGGTTCAAAACATAACTCATTGAACCGTGATAACATTGTGCTTCTACAGTACACTCATGGATAAACAAGACAAAGGAATAACAATAATGACAAAAACACTGAACAATAGACAAATAAGTGATTTATATACCATTTCTTCTGACGTTGCTGAAAAACTACCAGACTTGGGGTGAAATGCATTTGCAATGCTATTCAGACACTTAAGAATAGGTTTACTCATCGTAGCGAGACCTTCATCTCTCTCCTCTACCAATCACCCTCCCTTAAAATCAGTTCAGATTTACCCGTTCGTGATCTTCTCAACCACTTCAGATCTGTCACCTTTAAAGGTGGAGAAGATCAGGAACAGGTGAATTTGAGTAGGCTGAATTGAGAAAGCTGTGATTACAAAGTCTATCAATCTAAAAATTTGAATACCATTGAAAATGCATTTGACACAGTCTGTACAGTACCTTCATAAAGCCTTTCCTTTGGCTGGGAGACAACCAGTGTCACATCATCTGGAGTGTTCTGGAGGATATCCACAGCAGCATCATGTGATATTCCCTCCAGATTCACATCATTCACAGATATCACACGGTCTCCTTAAGGAAATCAAAGCACATCTGTAAGATTTACATATTGACGTAAACTGAAAATCTACTGACAAATATCTTCTAGCTTTCATGTTACATTAGGAAATACATTTTCAGCTTTAATGCAAACTCAAGTTAAACTTATTTTAAACATCTGTGAGCAATTTCAAAAAGTTCTTGAACACTACAATGTTTGCTGAAATGTGCATTTCCTTTTCAACAAGCCTGCATAACATGAATGCATGGCTCAGGTGGCAACTTCAAGGGTAAAAGATTTCTTGTTGGATTGCTTCTGTCAGGAGGTCATAAAAATCTAGTTGTTTTCTGCTTTGGAAATGTATAAATATTTGTAATGGTTGCAACTAGCTTGTCTGTTTTTGAAAAAAATATTTGCTGGCCAGGGCTATTACATGGGCATTACAATTCAAATTTATTGAAGTTGACAGTAATCCTCAAAGAATGCGATTGTATGCCTATCATCTATCTGGTATTATCACAAACAAATCCAGTGTTGTCTAAAGATGCATTTCAGTTTAGAAAAATAAATTATACCCATTATTGTACAACTTACCAGCTGTATAATGTTGTCTGCCTTGATGTTTTTTACTCCATTTTTCACCGCTGTTTCTTTTAACACATCGTGGCCACCCATGTTCCCAGAGAGCTATAATTTTCACTATTTTATCTAATTATGAGTTCTCATAAGTTTCAATGTTTAAGTAATGGAACAAAATGTAAATTTTTACCAGTAGGACCCATAAAAATAAAAATAAACACTACCACTGTCTAAGACAAGGATTGGCATCCCTAATCATAAACAAAACTTGTTTGTGCTGAACAGACAAGCCATCTACCTGGTTTTAAGCATCCATTAAGGTCAGCAGGTCCCCCTGGAGTGATGGAGCTGATGAATGTCCCCAGATCCATGCGGCCAGTGTTCTCTCCCCCCACAATTTGAAAACCTGAAACGGCATGCATGCAGAAAATCTGCCCTTCAGCATGATTCACATCCTTTCTGTACAGCACCCCTGGTGTACTACAGATAGAATGAGCTTGAGACACTTTGTCATCCAAAATATAACAAATGTAAATATATTCCGTGATGTATCAGACTTGTATGTGTATTTTGTTGATCATACTTTGGAGGTTTCTTTCTAACACTTATATACAACAGAGAAGAAATTGCTGTTTGATTGAAGAATCTCAGAATCAAACCTGAGGACTGTTGTTCTTCACACACCCACATTTACGCATAGTTAATGTGCCTAACTCATGCTCCTAGAAGACTTTTGAAACATAACATGATAAAAACTGCTCATCAGTAGGGCACCCAAATCTTTGAAATCACCCTCACTAAATAGTGCTTAAACATTAAAAAAAAAAAAAAAAAAAAAACTAATGTGATGCTTAAACATGTGAAATCCATATATTTGAAGACATTATAATGAAGACATGTATGTTATGGAAAATGTAAGTGTGATCCTCAAAATTGTAGCCTATCACCTTGTTAGGAGGGTCTACACTATACTACAGTTAGTTCATTGTGCATTTGATAAGAAAGATTCCAGAAGAAATATCCAAAGTATAACCAATCCACCTAAAATATATTTTAGATTATTTTTATTAGTTAGAATATCAAATCTCTGTTGATGATTAATTATACTAAATTATACTAAGTAGAAGTAGACATCTGCTGAATGATCAATAATATATTTTATTTAATAATATATAGATTTCCTGTTCTATGATTTTGTAGTCCAAAAACTCACCTGCCCTGACATGTCACATTAAAATACACAAGACTCACCAAGACCATATTTCACATCCTTCTTCAGATTCACAACTTTAATCTCCCTCTGTGGAGACGGTAATGCATTGAGCTTCTGTTTCAGTGAATCTATTTGAATGCAAGACAGAAAAATGTATTAGACATGCCACCTTTCAACAATCAGGGATCTACAGTGTGCAAGACAAAACCAATGCTTCTCATCTTTTATATCAGAATACAATGGCCTCCTTGGTCTTGATTTGCTTTACAAAAATGATGTGATTAATCCATATGAGTGTTGAAGTTATTGTTATGCCACATTTTATTGTGATTTAAGAATATGGTCATGCAAAAGTAACACCATGCAAGATACTTAAAATCAGCAAGACAGTTGATATAGGGGCAATATGAAAAACACAAGCAGGTAGCTCATCTTCCTTCTCATTGCTACTGACCTTTACCATGTTATACTGTACCTTTCTTGACAACTCATAACTGGGAATCTAAAGCAATCTTAAATCACATGATTAAACAAAAAAAAAAAAATACAAGCTATTCAGATGAATTTGTTCACTCTGTGCTTCATGAGTCTCACAGGTCTTCATATGTCAAGACTTACTATTCATTTAGGTGCAGATAAGCTAGCAGAATAAGTAAACTTAATACATTTTCTATCAGGTACCATCTCATGTTTCAGTTGTACACTGCATTGTGAATTAATTCTTAGGAAATGAGACATGCTGGTAAATATGTCCAAGAGCCCAATTAATTAGACAAGTATGAAAACATCCAAAAGGCAACTGAGGGACAGACCAGTTAATTTTTGTGTATAAATTGATCTTGCTGAAAATGCACCATGTCAAACTGCACACAATGCATTAGAAAGATTTTGAATGTTTTTTTCTAAAAGAAAATCTGCAAAGCACACAGATCACATTAACAGTGCCACAATACAAGTATCTAGCTCTGTAAGCATTTTTGATACAGTACTGATAAATAAATGACTAGTTGTGATCTGCAGTAACAGCATTAAATGTTAGATTATGAATGTAACCTTGGTTTCCATAAATCAAAATGTTATAATTACCTAACAGTTTAATATCCCTATTTACTCAGTTGACTGAACATGTATATTAAAGTCGCTCAGTAAGCCTCTGCACCTTAGTTACGATACCAGCAAGGTGCCTGCCCTAACTAACAAAGAAAAGTTTGGTACAGTACATGGTTCCATGCCAACACATTCATAGCACTGTAGATCTCGGAATTGAAGGCAACCTTTGTGATGTCCATGTGTATTGTAAGAATGTATTGGTGCTTTAAGAGCAAGTGCATTTATAAGGCATCACTCACATGCAAATTTGACAATTTCATAAGGAAGCACTGCACACTTCAATAAGGTGCAAGGTGAAGAGGGGAAACATACAATAACAGGAATACATTTCTATTTCAGTAATGAGAAGGAAGGAAAGAAAAGGATTTATCTGTCTCAATGCAATATAAGCTTCACATAGGATACTCACTGAGCAATTAGTTCAGTAACTCATTCAGTATTAGTAACTTGTCACATTTGAATGGGAAATATGATTTAAATTGACAGTTTTATTAATTTAAACTTACAGAATAGTTTTAAAACTAATGGTGATGAATAACAAAAACTGATGTGATTACAAATTAACGACCAAGATTCTAAAGCATTACTTAAAACTAAATTAATATTAATAAGTGTAATATATATATAAACTTAAGTGGCTGATTCTACATTTAAAAAAATATAGATAATCAGTATGATTAATCATTTGATTTGCAATGTATAAATATCTTGAGGAATTCAATTACTAAGTTCTATGCAGTCTATGTTGAGAATTCATAAAGGGGAACACAAAGATACATTTAAATGCTGAGAAAGTATCATAGGAATCAGATTTGTTTTCATTTATTTTGAGAAAAAGGTAGATTTTTCAAATTAAGCAAACTAATCATTCTGAATTCATTGACCCAAGATTGAGTTCAAGATCACACACTTTTCATGTGTCACCTTCATTTGAAAACCAAATAAAATATTTCCACCTAGTATGAAATAGAGAAAATTCTTAAAGAATTTAAGAAAATCTGCTATTAAGTTACAAAATACCAAATTACAAATCCACAACAGCAAAAAAAAGGAAAAAAAGTCCACTTTTGTAGGAAGTAGTTTATAGATTACTACATTTTCAATAATTATTCCAGTTTTTTTTTTTTTATAGTTGTTTTGTAAAAAGAAAACCTATATTTAAATATCCAAACAAGTGTGTTTAATAGTCAAAACATAAGCAGATTTTGATTTGCTTTAGTCAAATCTTTGGGTTCCCTTTTAAATCAGAATTCTAGGTATTAAACCGTTTAAAACTATTTAAAAAATGCATAAAACATGTCATATATGTAGATTTTTTAATTCAAATCACCAATTGCAAAAGTATCGCAATAATCCTAAAACTTGTCCTATCGTCCTTTGGATTTAGTTGAACAAAATCAAGGCAAACAAGCGAGAGAAACAGAAATTTTACCTGAAGTAGATGTCTGCAAGGATGGTAGAGAAAGGAAAAGTGAGAGATAGTGACAGAAGACAGTAAAGCAAGATTATATTCAACAGCGCAAAGAATACATGAAATTTAATCCTCGATAATAAAATAAAACGCACAAAAAACTAAAACCTACCATTCACATTCAGAGAGGCAGGGGTTGATGGCATGCCAGAACTGTGCATGCTTATGCCTGAAAAAAGATTCAGCATTGTGATTCACAGGTCAGCACCTTGTCTGTACAATTCTGTTATTACTGAAAACTGAAAAAGTGATTCATATACTGGTTCTGCAATTAAATGAATGGCTCATATCTACTATGTTTTTGTTTTAACTAATTAATATTGGTCAAATTATCAAACATTGTCCCAAATGTTGGATTGACAGTGCCACGGTAATTTATTTATTATGTAAAAATAGTATTACAGGTCTGAATTAAAGATACAGACTTTATAAGCTGTTAAACTAAAGGAGTAACTGCTGCTGGAGTCGAGATCTGTTGCATATGAAATAGAACCACTGTGACTAGAAATCTTGGAAAATGTTCATAGTAGGTAAAGCATTGATTGATTAAAAAATAAAAAGTTATTTTAATATAGTAAGAGGAAAGTAACCAATAGTCACAAACTCTAATACATTTTTTGCTGGTCCTCTTCATGAAAGTCCTACAACTCACACCATCCCATGTTATGAAAAATTAAAACAAATTGTTAAATTATTGACACAATTTGCACATTTACTGCAGGATTTAAATGAAATCAAAGACTAGACCAGAATTTACCATAAGAAAAAATATAAATTAAAGATTTTGTCCTGACCTACAACATAAGCTTGTCCAGTATCTTCAATGGAGGAAGAGTCAGACTCCATGTTCACTCTTTCAGGGCTCCGGCTCAAGCCTGTGAGGGACTTGGAGCTCAAAGCACTAAATGAATGGAAAGGAAAAGCAATTAATCCGAGCCAATGGAGCAGAACAATATGTAATTTAAGTTGTGGTTAAAATCTTAGAAATTGGATTAGTTATAGCTGAAGTGCTATAAGGGATGCATTTTACAGGAACAGGCAGGTTATCATCTTGACATTCAAATATAAATATATATACACACACACATAAATACACACACACACGTTGCTGCATCTGAAATAATTCACAACCTTCGTTAAAAATGGTCACTCAACCACTGATTGTTTAATAAATGTTGTCCAAAAAAATAAATCACCTTTTCATAATTTGTCAAATATGGATTTAATCTAGAGAACTCTACAAATACTTTAAACTATGTAAACTTTTGACTTAAAAAACATAATATACAGTGTAAGATCAAATGAAATTCTGGTTTTAAATTGCTCTTAATCTCAGTTGTTGTTCTTGATCTTAAATCTGACTTTAGTCCTCCTAAAAAGATGGCTAGGAAAATATTGGCCATTATACATTTTCTAATGCAGCTTATAAAAGCTGGTGATGCAGTCTCTTCCCAATTGTCCTTTTCAGCTTACAATTTCCAAAAGGTGTTCTAGGGTAGGGGTTCCCAAACTTTTTTTTTGTCCAAGGACCCCTTTGCCACCAGGGGGTGGGGGGGTGCTGACAGTATTTACACAGAGGTCTTACACGAAAGCGCGGGGGTGCTGACGGTATTTTCATGAAGGCAATTTTGTTTGGGGGTTTGGGGTAATTTTGCCACGGACCCCAGTTTGGGAACCTCTGTTCTAGGGCACTTAGGTCAGGACTTTGCAGGCAATTAAATGTTAACAGCCATATTCTCCTTAAAACACTGTTACACTAGAGTTTGACATTTTAATTCAAGGAAATGCCATTAATTGTAAAAAAAATCTATCGATTTTCAGTTTACTGTTGTCAAACATCACGGTATGTTCAGGCCATCATGATTCCATTTACAAATAATAATTAAAACTAGAATGGAAGTTTCTGGAGAATCTTCGTCTGTGTTGTTAAGAGTTTTTACACTATGAAAACATAGCTGCTGCATGCAACATATAATATGAATACAGTTAAAAAGCTTAAATAGCTTCATAAAAGAACTAAGTGCTGCAATCAGTGATCTATCTGCATTATATCAGTATTAGTTTTCAGACTAATTCTAGCATATGTGTAGCTTTATGCCTGTGTTATTTAAGATGCTGAATGCAATTCCAAAACTTATCCACATGACGGCATCAGCGGTCTACATAAGGAATGTCATTAAATGTCTCAAATGTTAAGCTGTCATTGTGACTGGTGTACAATCACAGTTGCAGTATGACACAGCACATACAATAGTTATCGTTGGTCACGTCAACCACCTTGATTGACATTGACTATGGTAGTACTATGTCATGCATGCCAATTTGTAACAAAGTGGGCCTTATGGATCTATGATAAATTTTGAATGAGTTTATGCAAAGCTCAAAGGTGAAAACCAAATTAAGAAATTTCTTAAGTAAACTGAAGGACATTTATAGACAGCCCACTTAATGTTTCCTATGTGTGTCCAATAATAAGTGACTTTTTTTTTTTTGCAATATCCCATGATGCATAGCTCTTAGTAGAAAGCAGACAGCATTTTTGGAAACATCATACAGGAGTTCCTACTAATGTTCAATAGTATGTTTAGCCATAATAGCATCCTAGAAGGCATAATGATATGTTCAATATGTGATGGCATCTTGCATCAGAGCCCGATAGTCCAATAGAGCACATAAGGTTTCCTATATGATAACAAGTATGATGACTGTATTTACAACCTTTAGAGTTAATAACTGCTTTCATTTTTAAAGCATGTTGCATTGAGGTCCAAAAGTAGATCCATAAAACCACAATAAAAACAATAGCACACCATTCAGGATATAGTGCAAAAAGATTGCTAAGTTTGGTATGGAACAGAGCTAAACTGTAGGAGGAGATGCGTTTATCTTACGGTTTCCTTGTACACCAACATGTAATGTCTATTTTTCAACAAAAACAGTCTATACATCCATACACAGTCACCTGTGGAGTCAATGCCCATACTGAAATACTTTAACACAAAGTGAAGTTGGAGTGACTTAAAACCAAGAAAGTGGCAGTCCTTGAATGGCCAAGTCAATGTCCAGACTTAAATCCCATAGAAAATCTATGGCAGGAGTTGAATTTTGCTGTACACCGTCCATCTCCAAGTATCATACAGCAGTTAGAGCAATTTTGCAAGGAGGGCAAACATTACATCTCGAAGATGCAAAAAGCTGGTTAGTATATACCACAAATTGCTGTAATTGCTGCAAAAGGAGGAGCAACAAAATATTACATACTAAATGACTCAGGGGTATCAATGTTTATCCAAGGTGGATTTTATGGTTTTCGTTTTTTTCGTAACATTTTCACAATAAAAGTTATTATGCTCCGTCAAAGTGTAAAGTATGTTAATTGAGAAAAAATAATAATAATCTACATCCACTTTATATCTTATATTCATTTAATGTACATTTATTACATGAATCAACCGTGTTTTTGAGAATAAAATGTATATTATTAATGCAGGGCACGGTCTACTCTGACAAACTCAGCAGGGAGAGCAGGCAGGTGGTATTGTTGTTGTGCAATTCTTCCAAATCCAGTGAAGTTCATGGCTAGGGTGGTGGCAGCCAACTCAACAGACTGCAGCTTATGTTAAGAGTTTGCCATCTTTACTCACTTCTCTTGTCTCCTTGCCAAGGTGATCGAGTCTGTGTCAGATCTGGCCCTGTGGTGTGATGCCAGCTGTCTGCCCCCATCAGCACTGGCCAGCTGCTTATTCCCGTTCAGGTTCAGGCTCTGGGACTGGCTGGTGAAGGAGGTGACCTTAGCCTCAGGGGACTCGGCAACCTGGCTTAGATTATGGTGGGATCTGCTTATCAATCGTGGGTCAGGTCCCAAGTTTGGGTAGGGTGGTTGTCCCCCCATTAGCTGCAGTCTCCCCAGCGTGTGTTTGTTCAGGGCAAGCTCAGAGTACGAGATCCTTTTCAGATGGTCAGCATGAGAGACAGAGCTGGGGGCCAGGCTGGCATGGCTGACCGCTTTCCCCATTCCACCAAAGGCATTGAACCCAGCAGCATAGTTCAGACTGCCTAGTGGAGAGCTTTCTGTAAGGAAGGAAAGATAAAACAAACCTGTATTTTTGTTCTGTGGCTCACACTTTCTTAAATCTTTAGATAACAGAGGGAAATTACTTCCAATTCAGAACACTTAACAATATTAAAACCATACAGTATGTGTTTAAACAGTAAAAGTTTAAAACTATCAAACAAATCCATTGCATTTTAGGTAAACATTCTTAAAGATTAAAAAAAAAAAATGGTTTAGGCACAAGATGTTTGTCATTGCCAATGAGTTAGAATAGGAAACTTATCTGAAGACCTTACACAGAAAAGTAATTTAAGTAGGAAAAGTGTAGAGCAATTTAAGAACCCCTCTACATAATTGAGAAATTATAAATTTCCATCAGTATATGTAAACTCTCGACAACTGTAAATGAAGGAAACCAGAAGGAAAGACTCAACAGATTTCCTGAACATGCTCAGAATCAACAGCACTCTTCTCTTACCAAACTCTTGGAGGTCCTGGTTTCTCTGCCTGGCCTTCATCTGGAGATGGAACTTGTGCTGAGCAGAGCACAGGTCAAGGAGGTACTGACAAGTTTTGTTGCTGTCCGTCTGAAAAGAGTGCTTGATCCCATCAGATGTGTTCTGTAGGCTGATCTTCTTTTTCTAAAAGAGAATAAAATTAAGAAAAAAAATGTCTGAATAATATGCAGGCAGAATAAAGTAAAGGAGGTTAAGTATAAGCACATGTGCACGTGTGAATCATTAAATTATGATTTTGAACAGCTTTAAGTAGCTTGTTTCAATGGTGTTTTCATGTGCTTAGAAGCTAACATTTTCCTATTAAAAATTACAATGATTCTAAAGACGTGTTGAAATTTTTCTGATGGTGTGCACTTCAATATTTAAGAAGTGTCTGTTTTTTATCCAATGTACATAGCACTGATGTTATCTATGACATTTGCTGTTGCCGACCTACCACTACTGTTCCTGAAAGGACAAATATCGAAGCTTCCAAACTGATTGTTCATGTCCTCCTGTGTTGAGAGTGTTTAAGTAGCTGTGATTTTTCGGTTCAATTTTGTCTTATCAACTTTTAATACTTAAAAGTGTAACCCTCTCCAAAAACATGGTGTCTGAATGCCAGAGAAGTGCCATTTCAGCATTTTAGCACACGAGAAGTGAAAACTATGCCAAGAAAAAACTACAAAAGCATCAGTTTTCTTCACTATGTAAACTCAGGTAATTAAATTCAGTGTTTCCTTAGTGTTACTAATAATATTAAGCAGAAGACGATGACTAAGGAGCAGCAGCTGTGGAACATGTGTGTTCTCTTTCTTTAGATTGTAAAATCACCTAAACTCAGCCCCCTCTTCTTCCCATGTATAGCTACAGGCACCAGTCAAATAGGGCTTTCATGTTTTAAACAAGGCGAGATGTGAGGGATGACAATAACTGAGCAGTACAAATTATTTTCAAATAGACATTAAGCAGCAGAAGCTAACTGTGTTATAAGAACTGAATTGCATTCGATTGCTTTGGGTCACACTTGAAGACAGATTTTACACAATGCTGAGTCTAAACAATTAGTAAAATTCACTATTTCACAGTTATTGTAATTATTATTAATAATAATGCTGAGGTACAACAATGTAATTACCTAAGTTTCTATTCGGAAGACAATCCCCGAGCTTATTATTATTCTTTTATCCCTTCAGTATCACTATCTTTTAAGTGATGAAACAATACACCCTGAAACCCTGATTTATTGAACTTTTTATATTTTGTGAGAACTGTAAGTTGCCCTGGGAAAGGGTGTTAACTAGAGAAAAAAACTACTGTAAAAGGCAAAGAAAAATGTTCCATGGGCACAAAAATAAATAAAAAAATCATCCAAGTTGTACATGGATCATTGTAATGATCAGCGTAATAATGAGATGGGATTAGTAGTTTATTTCCTTCTAGCACTTAACCAATCTAATATTTACATTCTGATCAGTTTATTTATCATTACTTATTTGAACATTAACAATGTCCTTAAGTTTTATTATTTATTTGTGGCCATATCCGAGATGTCTAGTTCCCAAAAGTACAGCAGGAACCACAAGCAATTATTATATATTTTTTGCTCAATCACCAGATATTTGAAGAGAGAGATACAATGTGAAGTCTTACTGCAAAAGAGAGCTTCTTGGTTTCTCTCCAGGGAAACCTGAGGACTGGGGTGCGAGAACCATTGAGCACCTCAAAGATAAGAACACCTTTGGAGCAGACACCAAGCATGATGCCAGTCTGGGACTTCTTCTCAGGATGGACCCGATGGAAGTGCACCCCATACTCTGTGAGTTTCTGGCACACCTGGAGGGGAGGGACAGAATGTACTTGAATGTCTGCTTGAGAACTTGTTAAACCCTCTAGTTTACCTACCAACAGGGCTTTTATTTGTAACATTTGATTGCTAAAAGCCCTGTAAAATAGGCTTGCATACCTTGAATTATTATTTCACTTTCTTCATTTGTTTAGAAATCTGGTGTCTCTTGCAAAACATTATGTTCTAGTGAAGAGTACTGAAATATTTATAAGCAAAACTATATCATATTGGCACCACTGAGTCACTCACCACTGGCACAACCTTCTCACTCAAATCTAGGTATATTTTAAAACAGTCAACTTCTGTTATCAGAACAATGCGAGATATTTAATGAACAAGGGTATCACATTTGTTGCAAAAGTCCAAATAGGTGCCTGTTTTACATACAGTCTATATGTATATTATTGGATGAACAAAATAAAAACTCTTCAGAAACCAAGTCATGAAGGGGTTTCATCCTGCTTTAAGCATTCAAAACACCTACATTTCCACTCAACTTTAACCTTCAATTTTTAAGGTCTTGAAGGTCTCTTACCTTTAGGAATTCGAACTCGGTTTCCATTTCAGAAGCTCCAAAGTAAGTGGCATGCAGTTTAGGGAGCTCCTCCTTGATAGAAGTTTGGTCCACTTTCTCAAGCACTGTGGCAGGCAAGTAGTGTTCGAGCCTAAAGTAAGTTTTCCCATGAATCTAGGAAAGAAATATACAAAATGTCAGCTTGTTCTTGTTTCTAATGAAAGGCACAAACAATATCTGTGGAAAATGGTGTGATATGTATTTCACTGACTTTCACTGGCATATGGCAAATAAGTGAAATTTAAATGTATTTCTACTGTACCTCTGGTTGGTAATCACCATACTCTGCCTGCAGTGCCAATGATGCCAATAGTAACGCACTTTCCTCGTCACATCGCAGTCTCTCTTCCAAGATATCTTTCCTCAGCTGCAAGTAGTACTGATGTTTGGTGAGATTGTGCCTGGTCAGAGCATGAAAAAAACAAAGCTGATGTAATGAGAAATAAAACCAGTTAATCTTGTAGTTTAATATTTATTGGCACATGCCTTTAAACCGGACTATTTACAATATCTATATACTGTATTATTCTATTTTCTCTGCATCTTACATATATCAGGACTGAAGGAAAACATGCTGTAATAAGAGATTAAAAAGAGTTTTTAAAAATGTATTAATTGTTAGAGACATCCATGGATGTGTGTATGTGGCTATATATACAGAGTCTATAGAAAGTCGATACTACCTTTCAAAAATCTTTACCTTTTGTTGCCTTATAGCCTGGAATTAAAATGTTTTTATTTTTTATCTACACATTCTACCCCACAACCTCCAAGTGGAGATTTTATAAATGTGCAGAAAATGTATTATAAATAAAAACTTAAATAGCTTGGTTGGATAAGTGTCCATCTAAATTAGCTCAGGTGTCACAAATCCCCTTCAAATTTAGAAACCAAATTAAGTGGCCTACACCTGTTTCAATGAGAGATTCACATGATTTCAAGATTAAATCAGCAGTTCATGCAGGTTTCAAAAACTAAACCATAAGCACCAAGAAGCTTACAAAAGAACTCTGGGACAAAGTTGTTACAAGGCACAGATCAGATGGGGGAAAAAAAAAAAAAAAAATTACTAGATCAAAGGCCTTGTATATTCCTTGGAGCACGGTCAAGATGATTATTAAGAAGTGAAAGGTGCATGGCACCACCAAGACCCTGGCTAGATCAGAAACTGGATGACCAAACAAGGAGGAGACTGATCAGAGAGGCCCGACTTTAATCCAATCAAACATTTGTAGCATGACTTGAAGATTGCAGTCCATCAATGCTCCCCAACGAACATGACAAAGCTTGAACAGTTTTATAATAAAGAATGGTCAAATATTGCCAAATCTAGGTATGCAAAGTTGGTAGAGACCTATCCCTATCCCTCATATCTGTAATTGGTACCAAAGGTGCTTCCACCAAGTATTATAATCGGTGGAGACTTATCCAATTATGATATTTCTGTTTGTATTTTTTAATATACAATTTATTTCATAATAAAATATCTTCCCCCATAACAGTGTAGAGAGAAAAAAAAGTCTTACTGTATAAGGTTGACCTCATCCAGAAAAAACTTAATGCGGAAAAAGAGAGTAAAGTTGACATCTGGCTTCTTCTTCTTTGGTTCATCTTTCCAGCCCTCTGGGGCAATTTTAGAAAGTTTTGCATCAGGATCAATGAAGAAAAACTCGTTATCTGCAATGATACAAAACACAGGTCTCTCTCATTTCAATATAGTGAATCTGAACACTGTGCCAATGCTCAATGATGTCCTTAAGATCAATTCCAGCTTAAATCTACTTTAAAAAGTCTAGTACTAAAGCAAGTCCTAAAATAATAGAGGGAAAGCAATAGGCAATTAAATCTGTCTATACATAGAGCATATATTTAGCTGCTACAGAAAAAGGAACATACTTGATCAATTAAATATATTTTATTAACTTAGTACATTCTATTCCCAGAAGTAAAACTTTAATAATTACACTATCAAATCACAAACTTTATTTGATTTAGGTTAATCCTTTCTGTATTGAAGAATCATTACTTGACTATGAGGTTCTCAAATTGTAAAGTCAACATGTAGCCATTTAAAAATGGTCTGTTACCTTTTAAGTATGCTAAGCCAAACAGATGATGCTCCACAAGACCAATATGTGCCACCACCATAGCCAACACATCTTTGCAGATAGACTTGGTGTCACAGGTGAGGTCAAGTCTTTGTCCACTCAGAAGCACAATGTTCACTTTCCCCCGAATGTCTTCTCCCTTCACTTTTTTATTCTATTTTCATTCAAGAGAGAAAAAATATTTTATACACAGGTCATATAAAAATTTACTGTAACATAACCCTTGAACAGTCCCTGAAGGTATTCCATAAAGTCTCAATTTAATTTGCTAATATTGTCCCTTAATTTAGATTTAAATCCAATGAAATAGTGGATTTCTGCAATTTATTTTAAGGAGATCCTAATCAGTTTCTAAGATTATCTTTC